>NW_017731639.1:1225177-1350499 GCF_001890085.2 Hipposideros armiger
TATTTAGTAGAAAGATCGATGTGGGTTTAATCGTAGGCATGCCACCAGTATAACAGTATTTAAACAAAATTTCATAGGACATTGTTACTATAATTTTATATATATATATATTGTTTGTATGTGGTTCTTTTTTTTTTTAATTTAGCTTCAAATGAAAATTTATTCACAGACTGGGATCAGGGTTCATAGACTTAATAGTCAAGTTCCATTAAATTAGTGAAAGTAAGGTTAAGTATTGGCTGAATCGATGGTGTGAGTGGTAGGGACCTGTGAGCAGCTGCTTAACTCTGCCTTATTATCTCTGAGGAAAGGCAGAACTAGTGTTGCCAGATAGTTAAGATATTTATACAGGCCAAAAACTTGAATTTTTAGGTAAAATCTTCCCATTTTAAGTATTGGCTCATTAAAAATGTTTTATGTAGATATAGATATATAGAAATAGATGATATATTGGGTTGTCAGGAAAGTCATGACATATTTTTTCTATGTTTTTCATTGCAAAAATGCATCATGACTTTTCCGACAACCCAATAGATATAGTTTGTCAAAACACATCTACAGACCAAATAACTAGATACTTCTACGTGAGATTCAGAGAATATTTATGCCACGTTAAACGTTTAGAAATAAATAGATATTTATACTATTTTCTTTAACTCAAACAGTACATGCATTTATTTTTCATACTCTACACAAATAAGCAGTCATCCATTTACACATGTTTATTAAGCATCTGCTCTCTTCCCAGGAACTATTGTAGGTGCTGAGGAAATATTAATGAATGAGTTACACAAAGCCCGTGTCTTCAAAATGCTTACATCCGAGTGAGGCGTAATACTGAAAGTCATGAAGTCAAACAGATAAGTGAGATATTTCTGAAGACTTTGAAAATGCAGGAAACGACAGGTGATGAGATGGAGTGACTTGGGAGGGGGCATTCTGGCGTGAGTGCTCAGGAACGACTCACTGAGCATTGATATCCGAACTGAAGCCTGAATGATAGGACTCAGTCATGTCAAGATGTGGAAGAATAGAGCTCCACATAGAAGGGTGAGCAAGGGAACATTCAAAATAGAACATACCTGCTGTGTTAGACTAAAAGACGTTCTATTATTGTGGCTGAGTATAGTGAGAGAAAGAGAAAGAGTAGAGAATAAGTTTGGAGAGGAAGTCAAGGTGCATATCTTACAGGACATTTTGAACTACTGCTTTTCAAACTGTAATGCAAACACAAACACCTTGGAAGATTTTATTAAATCACAATTTTTGGTACCTCATACCTGAGATTCTGCATTTGTGACAAGTTTCCAGGTGAAACCCAGGTTGCTGGTCCTTCCACAACATTATGAATAGCAAAGCTTTAGACAATGGTGAGGAATTAAATTAAATTTTACTTTTAGTAGAAAATTATGTAAAGAGGTAGATGGAGTGAGCCTATACATTAGTAGAGAAAGTAAATTAGATTTTTCAGTAGTTCAAAAGAAAGATTAAGGTGGCCTGGATGTCAAGAGGAGATGAAATATATATATTTTAAAAACAGAGAAATGGGTCTTTCTGCTGAAATAGAGGATAAAGGGAAGAGAAGAATCAAGTTTGGCATAGAATATTTTGACATAAGCAACCGGGAGAGTGGCATAACCAGTGTTATGATGAGGAAAACTTTGCGAGAAGAAGTATATTTTGTACAGGTTTTTTTTTTTGGGGGGGGATGGGAGTGGGTAGGGGAAGGACAATACCTCAGCTTGACCATGTGAAGTTTTGAATGACTGATGGTTATCTAAATAGAAACACCTAGAAGGCAGTGCATATGTAAACCCAGTTCAGAGACAGATTAACACTAAAGAGACAGATTAGCACTAAAGAAACAGATTTAAGAATCTTCAGTATATCGATGGCATTTAAAGCCACGGACTAGATGAGGCTGCTTAGATGGAGATAATGAAGGGACAATGACCAAATAAAGAGTCCAAGGACTCCCCAACATTGGGAGATCTGGGAGATAGAGATGACCCAGAAAATGGCTGTGGGAAGGACTGATCAAAGAAGTAGAAAGAAAACTGGAAGGGTGTTTTGTATAGAACACCTAGAAGAAAATAGTGTAAGAAGAAAAGGGTGGACTAATGCTGATGAAAGGTTAAGTAACATGAAACTCAAGAGTTGAGCATTGATTTGAGGAGCTCAGTTTATTTTTTAAACAATTTATGCATCACTTAAAAATAGTGTTCACTAATTCCTAAATACAAATTGCAGATTTTTCTGTTTGAAAAAATAAAAAAATAATGAAAAAAATTCAGCTGGATAACTATAAAAAACTTAAATGTTTGGGCCCTGTAGATAATTTACACTTCATCTTATTCATCATACTTCATCACCATTTGTAAAAAGAATACCAAGTTTCCCTATTTTCAAACTATTATATGGTTTCTCAGTCTAGAATGAATTAATAAAAAAAAAATCTTCTACCTGGAAATAACTACCTTATTAGGTTGATTATCACTTCTGTATTCACTGATAAGTGAAAGTATCAAAGCAGCTACCACCTATTTCATTATTTAAACACAAAAACTTCCTGCAGGGTTTACAGGTCACCTTTACATTTATTTTAATGACAATTGTGTCCAGATTACTAGAAGATGGTTATATCATAATTAACTCTTATTCAGCATTTAAGGATTTAATCTAACATGAATAACAAAGCTGGAAAAAATTTATGATTTATTATTAATATTTTTCATGGCTTCAATTATCACATCAGATGTACTGCCAGATCTTTATCCCCAGTACCAATTCCTCTCCCTGATTTCATGTGCTCTCTCAATGGCCTGCTGGCAAAGCTGGATTAAGAAAAGTTTGGGTTGGCTGGTTAGCTCAGTTAGTTAGAGCACAGTTCTCATAACACCAAGGTTGCCTGTTCAATCCCCGCATGGACCACTGAGCTGCACCCTCCACAACTAGATTGAAACAATGACTTGACTTGGAGCTGATGGGTCCTGGAAAAATACACCTTTCCCCAGTTAAAAAAATAATAATAATAAAAAGAAAATAAATAAATAAAGTTATGATCCTCTTTCCACCTGCATATTTCCAAATAAAACAATAAAATACGTAGTTGCAGGGCCAGCCAAGTGGCTCAGTTCATTAAGAGCTCGCTCAAGAGTGTGAGCTCTGAGCAACAGGGTCACAGGTTCGAGTCCCAGCCTGAGCTAAGCTGACGACAGCTGCCAACAGGTGGCAGGATGGCTCAGCTGAAAAAAAAAAAGAAAACAGTTGCAGCAGAGTTCTGTTTTATTTTATTTTTTTCCCTAGTTTTACATATTTTTTAGAATATATCAAGTATTATATGTCTTAATGTTTTTGGTTTTAATGTTTAAAAATTACTTATACAGTGATGTGTATGTACTGTATGTTTCCATTTTAAGATCTTGTCATCACTTGAAGTGCAACTTATCCACGACAATACTCATCCATTTTTCCTAACAAAGCAATGTTGCTTTTAGATTAGCAGTTCTTAAAATATTTTGGATTAAGTGACTCTTTGAAAAGATGATGAAGCCTACAGACCTCTAAAAAAGTATACATAAATACATATGTAAGTATTTGTGACGGCGTTGTTTTCTTTCATTCTATGTTCATTTCCATGACACAGCTTCATTGTAAAGTCCTATGAAGCATCAGGTCACGTTCATTCTTGATTTTCATAATGATCGCTTCCTAATGGTAAAATGAAAATGGCTCCTACTGTGCAGCTAAAACAAAATAAGCTTTAATTCTGCACAAAACAACTTATAATGAAGAGGCTTATTGTTTGGTTTGTATAAGAAGTGATTGTGGCTTCACTGGAAATGCATAAATAATCCTTGAAAGCCAACTGAGTGAGGATTTTGGCTCTGTTAAAGAAAATGAAGGAAATATGCCCACACAAAGGAATGCAGTAGCATATAGAACACATCTTCCCATGGCTGACTTTGTCATTGAAGGGGAAAGTTTGTCAAGGAGCACATGAATCCCTATGCCATCATTTCTTTTGTTTCCAAATCAAAGAAGATATTGTGGTCAGGGCTGAATCATTGGGACCATCTATATGAACAGCAAAAGGATTACAATTCTGTGTTTCAATTTTGAAGCTTTCTGAAGCAGAAGTAACCAGCAGAAAAGTTCTGCAGATTTCTGCCTGCTAGGAAATTGCAAGGCTAGGTTACTCTTGACACCAGCCTCCAGAAATATTTTTCTCCACATTGAAAAGTTTACATTCTCCTCCACTTCCAATCTCTCTTTCCAGAGGGGCAGCTGGGACAAAAGAATGTGGATTTTCAGCATTATCTAAAATAGTAACTAGAGATTGAATCAAAAGTTTCACTTCATTCTTATAGGTGAAAATATCAGCCAAATACCCGAGTCAGGAATAAACTCTTTCCTGTCAGACTGTTCTGAGAAGGGCTTTTTTTTCTCTGAAAACAAATAGAACTGCCTGTTGTTTAGTCATAGACTTCAAACTTTATCCTCTAGAATACAGCCTCGTATAGAATTTCAAGATTAGGCTTCTATGAATAGGCAAATTAAATTTTGAGTAAATTCCAGCCACTTTAAACTTAGTCTCCGGAAGGAAGGAAGGAAGGAAGGAAGGAAGGAAGGAAGGAAGGAAGGAAGGAAGGAAGGAAGAAAGGAAGGAAAGAAGGAAGGAAGGAAGGAAGGAAGGAAGGGAGAGAGGGAGGAAAGGAAGAAGGAGAGAGGGAAAGAGAGAGAAAGAAAGATCCCCATGGTCTGTTGTATTTGAGGAGGGGCAAATATGAGGGTCTTTTTGAACATTGTCAGTTCTCTCTCTCTCTCTCTCTCTCTCTCTCTCTCTCTCTCTCTCTCTCTCTTTCTCTCTCTCTCTCACCCCCCTCCCCTTTGTGTGTGTGCCTGGGCATTGACATACAGTAAACTGCAAGTATTTACAGTGTACGATCTCAGTGATCCAAGATGGCGGAATAAACACTGTGCCTGCTTCCTTCCACGAACACATTGAAATTATGATGAAATTATAGAACAATCGACCTATAGAACCATCTGAAGTCTAGCTGAACAGAAGTTGTATAACTCAGGATATCAAGAAAAGGCCACATTGAGACTGGTAGGAGGGGCAGGAACACACAACGAGCTGGCCCCAAACCTTTGTGTGGCTGTTGAGATTCAGGAGGGATATCTCAGCCTCAGAATTTCCCCCTGGGGGAGCAAGGGACCCCAGCCAGGCTCCTCAGCCCAGAGCGCTGGTTCCAGAAAGAGAAGCATCCACAACATCTGGCTTTGAAAGACAGTGAGGAAGTCCAACATTTGGGGGGTGGGAGGAAGCTGCTAAGGGAGCTGCTGTGAACGTTGGTGTATAAGTCTTTGTATGAACACCTGCTTTCATTTTTCTGGGGTAAATTCCTAAGAGTAGAATGGCCGGGTCATAGTGTAGGAATATTTTCCAGTTTTCATTCACTTGCTGAACTGTTTTACAATGTGCACATACCATTTTACATTCCCATCAGCCATGTGTGAGGGATCCAGTTATTCCACATTCTCACCAACACTCGGTATGATGAATCTTTTTAATTTTAGACAGTTTGATACATAGAATGATTGTAGTTTTAGCTTTTCATTTTACGTTGTGATGGTTTGATTAGCAAGAGCCCAGTTACATAAAATACATTGAGGCTTTGGTATTCCAACATATTTGTCAATGCAGTTTAGCTAAAGATGTGTAAGATTCATTATATTTGTTGTTTCCTGACATTGCCCTGTATAGTACAGGTTTAATGTAAACTAAAGAGAAATGGCAATAATAATAAGGGTAAATTATTTCTATCAAAATATTTTAGATAGCATAGCATGGCGACCACAGTGCACATCCTGTGCATCCCTATCCTTGTTTAGAGTAAAATGATCTTAAGAACAAAATAAATCAATTTTGTATTGTTCATTGCACTGTTGAAGTTCTTTTGTTTGTACCCCCCCCCCACCCCACCGCCACACACATAACTAATCTCCCAAGTATTAGAAAGAATGGAAAGGAAATACTTCCTTGAAAATCCAGTTCAATATCTGGAATTCATCTGTAGAGTCCCTATTTAAGGATCCCTGCTCTCGACTTTTATGTTTTTATCTATTGGGAAGGGAATTCCTATTTTTCTTCTCATTTTTACTGGCTCCTCCCAAAGGAGGAGAAACTGTTAACCTGGTTGGCCAGAGACCAGAACATTAATTGGATCCCATTTGATTCATGGGAAGGGTCACTGTGTGTCACAGGGTCGTGCCCACACGGAGTGCACCGTCATGAGGCTCTTTCCTCCTCTGAGAGAAGCTCTCTGAGGCAGAGAGAGCCTGGCCTCCAGCACAGACCTGCCATGTATTTTCTGGGCCACTACAATCATCTGTGACTGGGTAGGTAAGTCAGACATGAGGTTGTTCTTTTCAGCTGGGAGAGCTGAGATCTGTAGATTATGGGGCAGGAGAAGGAAGCAGAAGATTCTGCTCCAACTCATTGGCTGAAACTGTATTTTTCTGTGATGCTTTTCTTAGGGAGCCCTGTTTTTGGGGGGTATCGCGCCCTTGTTGAGCCCTTCATGAATTGGTACTTCTATCCCATTCCACTTGGCACTGTTTTTACGTACGTGATGTCTTGGTCAACAGCTCTAGAGGAAAGAAGGGTTGAACAAAAGAACTCGGGGATACAAATCAAAATAGTGTCTTTTAGTTTATACTTCAAGGTTAAAATCATATTTGATTAAATACCTCTTTCTTCATAACAGTCTCTCCATTCCTTCCTTTTTATTTTTACTTTCATCTCCCCAGTTCAGGCCCTTATCCTACATACTTGGATTATCACAATTGTTTCAAAAGCCCGCTCGCTTCCATAAAGTCTGTATAATGCACATAGTACACGATGTTCTCTAAAATCATTCAGATATCAGGCAATAATATTAAACACAAAACATAAGGGATGTAAAAATTTCTGCTAGGACTACCCCTAAAGTAGTCTATAAACCAAGGTCATAAAAATGGTATAGAGTTACGAGTCAGAAGAGTTCACAATAAAAACGAAGTACGTGTTTATATGAGCCCACAAAATTAGGAAAATGTCCAGAAATTATTTAATATTCCCATTTCAAGTTTATTTTGTCTGGTCTCCTTTACCAAGACACATTACCACCAAAATCATTGAAGACAGATGGTTGCCTCTATTTTTAAAAAGTTCTAGAGTCGATAATTTCACAAGCTCCTTTGGTAGTCTGTTTCAGTGTTTAATCACTCTTACATTCAAGACGTTCTTCCTTATGTCTAATATATGATGTCTAAATAATGAAATACACTGAGTGGAATAGGGAGGATAATTTTAACTCTCATAGCTGCTAGAACTAGAGACCTAAACAATTTTTCAATGAGACACATGGTTCAATTATGCTCTGTGTGGGGTTGACGTCTCCATCTCTGACCTCTTACCCTCTTTATGAGTCTATAATTCTTACCTTCCACAGGAGATTGTCTACTGAATATCTTACAGACATTTGAAAATTAAACTAATCAGAGTAGACTCATTTCACTTCTTAAAAATGCAATTTCCTGGAATTTGTAGTTCTGGGGTCAACTTTTTCTTCTAAATTTAGTTTTCTCCCATTCCTCTCTATTTATGACACAAAATTCAGCCAAGTGCTAAATCTATTTATGAATTATCCCATAGCATTTCTCAAAGCAACTTCATAGTCACAGTTTTAGTAAAGGATCTAGGGATTTCATTCCTAAATGCTTTAGGTCTCTACTCTTCTTAGCACCAATGCTGACTACCTTCCTCAACATAGGACTCGGACTAAAATTAGACAACGCTCTAAACAAGGACTGTTTTTTTGTTGTTGTTTTGTTTTGTATTTTTGTTTTTTTTTTCCAGCCTTCTATTGCCATTTTTCCTCCAGCCAGGGATGTCTCCTTCATAGCTATATTTAAATAAAAATTTTTATTCTAAAGTCTCTTGTAGGTTTTAAGGAATCTTTCCAAAAGTATTAAAAGGTGATTAAGTGTGTGGAGGCACAGTTTAAGGAGCATCCTTTCTTAGGGTGTGTGAACTTAACACGTGTTTGATGTGAAGAAAAGGGCTGTTCTCCTGAGGGTTGAGTTCACATTACAACACAGTGCATTCTCTTGGGAAGCGACCAAAGGCAGCTCCCCATTTCCTGCTGTCTGCAAATGAGTGACCATAGGACAATTTGGCTTCTTATCTAGAAAACATATGCCTCCCCTAGATGCTCCCTGCTTTCCTATCACCCAGTTCCACCATCACTCACTTCCCTGTATCCCCATCCCAAGGTGCACTTTCCCTGCCCTCATAATCAACATGCTCAGTTCTTCCTCCTGTCTCAGACACGCCCAGACAGTTACTTAGCCCTGCCATTCAATGTCACTGCAGCAGGCCCCAGAGTGCGCCCTTCTAACTTTCCCCAGAACATAGGGCTTCAAATACTTCTAACAAGACAAAGACAAAGAAAAGGCACCCAGCACCAAGCATGGTGCCCGGAACTTAATCCTGGTGGTTACTACATTTGCTAAATTGGTAGGAGTCTATTTTTCCTCAGCTATAAAAATAAGGAGAGGACATAGAAGTGTAGAGAGACTTTAGTGAGGAAAAAAAGAGAATTTGATATTAATTATATTGGCCTAGAAATTTTAAGTAAAAAGGTGTGTGTGGTTTGCTGACTGGGTAGGATGGAAGTTGAACAGAAAAAAAAAAAAAAAAGAATAACCAGTATAGCCAGAAAGAGCTGGGGGAAGCTGCTTCCATTTATCTTAGTAAATTCAGATAAGAATAAAGAAAAGTGTATTGGGTTGAGTTAATTAATGTGTTACCGAGCAATAACAGTTCAACATATCATTTTTGTTAAGATGCCTAAGAAATGTCTTTTAAGGAAAAACAGTAGTTTTTGTTCCTTTTTTTTGTTTTTTTTAAGGAAATTCCAGACTTGGCCTTGGATTTGAACAGAGACAGTTTCAGCCATCCCTGTTTTCTTTATTTACATTAGCATATCGCCCAACATTGCACCTTACTGTAGCTCCCTTGTTCTGATTTATTCTCTAATTTAGTCCTCACAATAAGTATGTGAAGCAGATATTATTATTATTATTATTATTATTATTATTATTATTATTATTATTATTTCTCTGTCACAGAGGAGGTAATTGCCACAATCATTATCAGAAGGAATCTGACGATTTCCTCAGATCTCTGAATGCATCTCTTTAAATGCTAAAAGGTCTTCTATTGTGTTGTGTGGTCTGCACTTAACATAGGTATTTGCCAATTAGGGAAATCTTTAAAAAAATCCATTCATCTTCACGGCTGACATATGAACTTGAAACTTTGGCAGAGGGGCGTGAGTTCAAGTCTTCCCTTTGCCCCACCCCACACAGTTCAAAGCAAATAAACAGTTACTTTTCAGTTTCTTTTCATAAGTTCTCCATCTGAGCCTTGCATTCTAAGAATTAAGGCAAACGCTGGAAGCCAACGTTTTCCTGAACTCTAATTCTGGCTGAGACCCCAACTCCCCTGGAGACCTGAGGCTAGTCACTTAGCTGCTCTGGGCTTCTGCCAATGCAGTGGTAAAACTGGACCAAAAATAGAAGCTCATCAAAAAAAACAATCTAAGCCAGGTTCCCTCTTGTATAAATTAATAGGAAAAAAAGTACATGGAAGAAGCAAGATGTATAAAAGAATTGAAATAAAGGTCCCTAATGGGCCGAGGGTAGTTTATAATGGCTAAACACACTGTCCTGCTGACAATAAATATTTGATTAAAAGAATCGTAGGCATTTAATTGCAATGGGCTCATTTGCTATTTAGCTTTCCAGAGTTAATGACATTTGTTCTGCACTACATTATTTTGTCCTGTTTAAATAATAACTTAAAGAAGAAAAGAAACGGAAACACAGGACCAAGTGCCCTCTTGCCTTGCTGGAGGGGGAGTACAATGCTAAATAGTCTCATTTTTTTTGTATATCATCACATTTAAAATAGAGTTTTCTCCCTACATTTAAATTAACCTTCAAATCTCAGTAGTTCAATGAATTTTCTTATTGGTCTTTGTGATTTCTTTCCCCCAAATGTTTTCCCTGGTAGATGAATATATAAACAATATCAAAAGCTTCAGGCTGTGATATATAAATAAGAACAACAATAAGAGATGATGCAAACTAGAATTAAATTCAGAGACTGCATTTGTTTTCCCTGCATATTTAATGTAGTCTCCTATTGTTGGAAACTGTCAATAATAATTATTTCATTTTTTAAATTTTGTTTATCCGTGAATCAAATACAAGGTGCTTTGTGTCTTCTAAAGCAATACATTTTAAAAAATAAAATATACCTTTTTTTTTAAAGCTCTGCATTTTTCCTATGCAAAAGGTAGTTAGTGATCAAATCATATAAAATGGAGATCCTTGTTTGGGTAAATGATTGGATGATTGAAAGGAAGGATTTTTATCTACTGGATATATATTTTTTATATCATTCCCATAATTTAACTATCGATATATGAAAATTCATGCTCCTTTGCTTAAAGCATCCTTATGGATTAATCAAATCTAATAACAATGTGAAAAACAACCCAGTTTTATGCCCTTTGTTTCTGTTGCTAAATATAAAGCCAGCTAATTCAAAGGAAAAAAACTTATTAGGCACGTATAGTTGTGCATACTGCTGTCTTTACTAATAAAAAAGTGACATGCAATTGTAATTTTTAAAACCTTAACTATGAATTTTAAAAAGTTTACGTTTAAAAAATTTTAGAAATTGTAATTTTGAAAGCATTTTATTTTAATATTATGTGACTAATTGTGTTAGAGGGAGAAGTATTTGAATGGAAAATTGAGTCCTGAGGCAGGACTCATCTAGACGTCCCTCATTTAGGGTCAAGACTGAAATAGAATTTTTTTTTGCATTCACTTAAAACATTTGTTTAAATAGTTGGATATTTCAAAGGAGAAGAAAATTCTAACCACTGAGGGTATTTAGTTTATGTTAGTCCCTGTATTTCAATGTAAGATGATTTATACAGCTATAAAATGGAAATAATAATAATACTTAAAAATAACACCACTCTTGATATTAAAAAGCATTAGTTGGGGCTGGGAGGCATTTCACCACTCCATTATCACTCTCAGTCGTTCCCTCCCCTGCTCCACTATTTCTTATAAATAATTGGTCTCCCAATGTAGCTTTGAGTGTGGCATGTTCAGACTTTCATTCCTAAAACACACAGTAATAAAAATTTTAAAATAATTATGATATGACAAAAGCATTGCCATAAGGACTGTGCATTGGTATTAGAGCTAAGAAATGAGAAAGGAGCTTAGAGGAGGCCAATCCTGACAGCAAGGTTGGAGGATTAAAACCTAGTGATGTCATATAGACTTCTTCAGGAGTTATACCTGATGTTACACCTGAAACAGGTGTTGCTTCCGAAAACCTGAGGGATTCTGGTCTTATTGGTACAGCATTTGAGCCTCTGAAGAGAAAGTCAGTCTTCTCATCACTCCCCCTTCTTGTTTTTGCAGGTTCCTCCAGTTTATATGTGAGCTGCTAGAACCCCTTTCTGGCTTTTCTAGTAAGATATTGCCAATAATTCTTTCAACAAATATTTATCGAATGTGTATTAAAGTGTCAGTGCTATTACTGCTTGGTGCTGGAGAAATATTGGAAAGCAAAACAAAGTGCTTCCTGACTGTAAGGAGCTTAGAATATTGGGGACATAGAACTTCATGAGGTAAATCTTTGTAAACTTATAACTGCTTTGAATGGGGCTATGAGAGAGTATGTAACGAGGGCAAATGATCTAGGCTCAGGGGGCGGTGGGCGCTTCCTGAAGGAAATGCATTTTGAGTTGTAAATAAGAACAAAGTCTGCTTCTGAAATCTGTATTAAATCTGTATTGGTGGTAACAAGATATTTATATGAGAGACTAGGAGTAAATGGAAGGAATTGCATGGCGTTATAAGCTGGTGTGTGTCAGGATATTTTGAAAGAGCAGGCACACTCAATGATAGAGTATGACTGAATTTCTGAAATCGGTGGGTAATATAGTTAATGTGTAAAACAAAATCATGGGCAAGTTGCCAAACCTTAATTTCTTCATCATTAATATAATGTCGTCTACCTCTAAAAGTTATTTGAAATTAAATTAAGGTATATAAAGTACCTATCACAGGGACTAGTAGGTGCTTACTTTTTAATGTAAAGGATTATTTTCAAGAGTGAATTTAATGCACAACGAAGAGCCCACATGGCTTCCCATAACTAGAGTAATCAGAAAATGTACTGTCCAGGTCTCAGGACAATTTTGCACATGTAAGTGCCAGGATGAGAGGTATAAACTGGACACTATGGTCCCCCTAGCTATATGTTACTGCCTAGCAGAAGTGATATTGAAAAACAATCAAAGTTCCACTTTGTACACACAGGTCATGGTCAACTCCTTCAAAACCATGCTTCATAATAGGGACCATTGGGACTCTGCCAGAATATTCTGATATAGCACTACTCTGATAACATAGGTCATTTAAAAAATACGGATATTAGAAGAGAAATCTCATGGCAATTACTGTTTTCCATTTATTGCAAAAGTAATACCTGCATGAAGTAAATTAAAAACAAGACATTAAACACTCAGAAGGGTATAAAACAAAAAGTAAAAATCTCTCACCTCTTTCTCAGGCCCATTGGCCAGGTATAACCACTGCCAACTATTTCTTGAATATCCTGTGTGTGTGTGTGTGTGTGTGTGTGTGTGTGTGTGTGTGTGGTTATAGGTCTATGTATATATGTAGTTAATGACAAATAACAATGTAGTTTATATCGTTTGAGAAATAGTATATTTAGTATGACAGTTATTGCTGAGGATATATACCTTGCCTCAAAGGTGAATTGGCAAAATCTTCCCTACTTTAAGATCAATGATACCAAAAATGCTGGTGGCTTTCCTTTTCAGGATCTGAGGACCTTGGCCACCAGGGCGGGTAGGGAGTGTCCTTGTGTGGTCTCGTTCAATGACCCTGGACTACTACTCTCAGTTCCTTTCTCACACTGGCAGCAAAGTAGTTTTGCTTCACTCATCTGACTGTGGTCTACTCTTTTTGTTGTTGAAAGTCACAATGACGTTGTCTTGATTTACCCAGACCACGTGCACCTGCTTGGACTCCAGCTCATTTAAATGAAGGGCATCGCTATCAGGCAATTAGGACTCATTCCAGAGACAGAGTGGGAGCCTACATGCTAGCGCTGGTGCAAACAACAATCACAAATGATTTTTCCCCTCTCCACTCCCTTTTCTTTTTCTACATGCAAAGCATGTACAGCAGCTGTGAATCTGAGAGACAGGCCAGTGCCCTGTGCAAAGAAAAACAGTCACCAGTACCCAGAAAACATTATGGTTCCTGCCATCATGAGCTTGTGAAACCAGGCACGAGGAATACATTTCGCCATGAACAACTTTATTTCAAAAGCAAACATATGTGCTTGCAATATGAGCCGGCGCTCACTGAGAATTAATTGCTTGACAAGAGTAAATGTAAGGCAGAGCATGGTTTGCAAGGGGCAAACACGATGGAAGAAGTTCACCACAGACAAAACAGGTAGCATATCCTTCCACAGACCCAACAAAGGAGCTAATGATTTGTTTTCTTAAATTTTTAATAACTGCAGTGGTATTTTTAGAGTCTGAGAAAAGCCTGGTCTGCGTGATGTTTCTTACAGCAGACTGCTAAATGCAAGACAGTAGGGGAAAGAGGATATGTGAACAACCAACCGTGGCTTTTCTTGCTGGTAGCTCCTCACTCCTCTCTTATTTTCCTGGGGCTACCCTTTCCTTTCTCTGTCATGTGTGCTTTTTCTCCTATTTGCCTTGGCTGAGAAGCACGGGCAAAAATATTAGTCTGTCCCTGGTTGTGTGTCCTGGGCTTTCAAGGAAAACTGAATAATATAAGGCATTGTGGCTACTTGGATAGTTCTTCCTGTCATATGTAACCACTTAACTGTCCCCTGAATGGGTGATATGGCAAAGCCTCTTCATTCCTCGACTCTGAAAAATTCTGAAACTACAGGGCCACCCGATCCAGTCAGAATCTAGAGTTTATTAAGAGGAATACCAAGTCTGAACTATTTCCTGTCTGGATGAATTCTGAGCCAGATTTATTCTTTATTCTGGTGCTGCACAGGGCAAATGATGAGAGTAAAGCGCCTCCTCTCTCTCTTTCCTCCTCCCCCTCCCCCTCCTCCTCTTCCTCCTCCTCCCCCTCCCCAGTTCATTACCCTAAGATTCTCTCCTCCCAAGGGGTCCTGGACCCCCATGTTTCCTTCTTCTCCTTTCCCTTGGAGGAAACAATCTGATAATCTTAACAAGCCCCAGGAGCTGGGGCCTCTTACTCCTATCTGAGCTAATGCTACGGGTTGTCTTATTTTCAAACCATTGTATATTTTTGAGGGCCCTCTGTGAGAGAGTAGTACTTTACACAGAGACTCTCTCCTCTTCAATCTCTCTCTCTCTCTCTCTCTCTCTCTCTCTCTCTCTCTCTCTCTCTCTCTCTCTCTTTCTCTCTCTCTCTCCCTTTTTCTCAGTTTGTGTGGAGAGCAGCTACCTGGTCCTCTCCATACAGGGTTGGGGACAGTGAGTAGAGGAGTCCTAGCTTTGGGGAGAGCCTATAGAGAGGGAGAAACCACCACTGTGCACTCCCTCTAAGCTTATGGGTATTTCTACTGGCCACTTCTTTGTCCTGCTGGGAAGGCACTCAACCATGGAAAATGTTCTTGAGCACCTTTAACTTAATCCAAGCAGGCAGAAGATTAAATAGAAAACAAGAAAACTCTTCCATTTGACAGCTCTAGGCTATTCTTCATGGCAGCGGCCTACAGGAAATAGCAACTCGGGAAATCTGGTGCAGGGATTCCCCTTAGTCTCAAACATCTCTTAACACTGAAGGCTACTATGATGTGGCCATCTGTGTATTTCTGGGAAAAGATGCTGAGTTAAAAGTTACTGCGAAGATTTGAAAAAAAATTTACATTTCAAAATTCAACATGACCAATTTGTTATAGTCATTGAGAAGCCCATCTCTTATCATAGTTTCTCCAGGAGTTAAAAAGAAATACATTCAACCTTCCCAGCCTATTGTCTGTCTGCTCAATTCCACAGAGACTATTATGTACATTTAAGAGTTGGAAACATTTGGAAATATTTTAGATTTTCCAATATTTTTTTCAGAAGAAATAACATATCAAATAATATATTCTGGGGAAAAGTAGGATGTTAATCCTAGGATTTCTGTAATTCAAAAATTGTATCCTCCCCACATCCATATGACAAAGTCCTAACCCCAGGTACCTCAGAATGTGACTGTATTTGGTGGTAGGGTCTGTAAAGATGTCATTAAGTCATCATCAGGGAAATGCAAATTGAACCACAATGAGATACCACCTCACACCTGTCAGAATGGTTATCGTTTTAAAAAATTTACATATCACAAGTGCCGGTGAGGATGTGGAGAAAAGGGAACACTCCTACGCTGTTGGTGGTCTGGTCAATTGGCAGAGCCACTATGGAAAACAGTGTGGAGGTTCCTCAAAATATTAAAAATAGACCTGCCATATCACTCAGAAATATCACTTCTGATTATGTATCCATAGACAACAAAAACACTCATTGAAAAATATCTATACACACCTATGTTCACTGTAGCATTATTTAAAATAGCCTAGATATGGAAGTGAACTAGGTGTCCACTGATAGATGAATGGATACAGATGTGGTACCTAAATACAATGGAATATTACTCAGCAATAATAAAAAAAAAGAATGAAGTTTGGCTTTTTGCAACAACTTGGATAGACCTCGAGGTTATTATGCTAAGTGAAATAATCAGTCAGAGAAATACGAAGACTGCATGGTTTCACTTATATGTGGAATCTAAAACAAAACAAAACAAAACAAATGAGTAAACAACAACAAAAATGGAAATAGACCCATAGAGACAGAGAACAAGCTAATGGTTGCCAGAGGGGATGGGGGTGAAGAATGGGTGAAAAAAATGATAATAATTCAGGTAAAACCAGGTGTTACGGGTGGGTCCTGATCCAACATGACTGGTATCCTTATAACAAGAAGAGATTAAGACACAGACAATTCAGACATAGGCATGTGAGGAAACGGGAAAAAAGGTGGCTGCCTACAAGACAAGGAGAGAGGCCTCAGAAGAAGGCCTCTGACACTTTGATCTTGGACTTCTAGCCTACAGAACTGTAAGATACTAAAATTCTCTTGTTTAAGCCAGCCAGTCTGTGATATTTTGTTATGGTGGCTCTAGCAAACGAATACAGCACGTATTAAGCAGTTTACTTCACACTGCAGTCCTTTGATGTAGTTGCTGTGATTATTCATTTTACAGACACACAGGAGATGAATAACTTGCGAAGGTCACATCGATGGTAAGTGGCAGAGTGCAATCTGGGTGCTGACAGGCTGATCTGAGGGCCGTGCCCCTCTCCCCTGTGGGGCATGAGAGAATGGCTCCCAGAGCGGACAGGACAACCATGGACCCACATCCCAGGGTCCTTCCCACCCTTCCTTCTCTCTCTTCCTAGGATTTGGACTGGAAGCTGCGGCTTCGGCTGTCAGTTACCCCTGAGGACCATTCTCTCAGGAAGGTAAGTGAACTGCTTAGGAAACAAGCCCAGTGAGAGAGCTGAGACCTGAGGGAGAAGCTGTGGAGACTTTAAGGTAAAGCTGGACTTCCACATTAGGCCCAGAGGGCAGAAGACAAAAGAAAAGGCATGTCAGGCAAAGTAAAATATACCAAAAGGCTCAATCCAGAGAAAGGCTCTCCTTGTTTTTGCTACTGACAGGGCCCCTGGCCCTCCTGCTTGTACCCCATCCACCTCCCCAACACGGAAGCCTGAACACACCCAGTGTGATCAAGACCCCCACCCCACCTTGCTGTGTGCAGGCCTGTGGGGGAAACAGACCTTGAAACTGCAGGGAACTCCAAGCTATTTTGTTCACTAATGGCCATGAAAGAACAATGAAGTGTTGTCAGAATCTTGAGGTACCTTTTGAAAGGACGGAGTGTGAAAAAAGAGAAAAAACTTCCATTAGATGAAAGAGGTGTTTCTGGGACTGAGGACACATTTAAAGAATCCTTAAATTCTGGAGGAGAGTATATTCATTAAAAATAGATCAAATTGGGGCAGGCCGAGTGGAGTGATGGTTAAGAACTGGCTTGGGGTGCCAGAGGG
Organism: Hipposideros armiger; assembly: GCF_001890085.2. NCBI lineage: Eukaryota > Metazoa > Chordata > Mammalia > Chiroptera > Hipposideridae > Hipposideros > Hipposideros armiger. The sequence continues at coordinate 1,242,465 of NW_017731639.1, forward strand.
CTCTGGTTCTGATCCCACATATGAGGGTCAGTGACACTGCCCTCCACAGCTAAGATGCTGAACAACAGCTCAACCTGGAGCTGGGTTGCCTCGGGTCGCCGGCGATGGCATAGGCTGCAGCCCCTGTGGCAGTGGGTTGCCATGGGCTACTGTGTGTAGCCAGCAGCCAGCGTGAGCGGCCAGCAGCCGCAGTGAGCGGCCGTCCAGAAGCCGGCAGCTGATCTGCCTCACCCGGGAAGAGCGCAATGATGGTGCCAACTTGGGCCAGTGAAGCAACGTCCTCCAGAACTAGACTGAAGAACAAAACGACAGCAACTTGTCTGTCCCCTTCCCCTAATACCCCAATAAAAAATAAAATAGATCAAATTGCTATAAAAAAGTACAGTAGGAAGAGGTCTTGGAAATTGAAAATGTGGTCATACTCCCTCCCTTCCACTAGAATGGACAGCACATTTAATACAATACACAGTTAATGACTTTGCTGGAGATCTGGGAGACAAAGCCGAGGTGCAGTCATCCCCTCTTAGCTACGGAGGAGACGTTCCAAGACCCCAGTGAATGCCTGAAACCTCAGATAGTGCCGAACCCTATATATACTATGTTTTTTCCTATACATACATATCTATAATAAAGCTTAATTTATCAATTAGGCACAGTAAGAGATTATCAACAATAACTAATAACAAAATAGAAAATTATAAAAATATACTGTGATAAAAGTTATGTGAATATGGTCTCTCTCTCACACAATATCTTTACTGCACTCACCCTTCTTCTTGTGATGATGTGAGAAGATAAAATGACTATATGATAAGATGAAGGGAGGTGGATGATGCAAGGATTGTGATGTAGCTTTAGGCTACTATTGACCTTCTGATGATGAGAGGTAACAAGCACTTTATGGCTTCTCTTTGGGCACATCCGAACTGCTGGCACCACCAGTCTTACGTGTTGGAGCCATTGTTAAGTAAAATAAGGGTGACTTGAACTCACAAACACTGTGGTACCTCAGCAGTCTCTGTGATACCATGATGGCTCCTCAGTGACTAATGGACAGGAAGCATCTGCAGGGTGGAGAGGGTGGGCAAACAGATGGGTCACATCCTGGGCTGGATAGAGCCAGACTTATGACGTTTCATTGCACTACTCAGATCGGTGTGCCATTTAAAACGTATAAATTGTTTATTTCTGGAATTTCCATTTAGTCTTTTTGGGCCTCAGTCCTGAAACTACAGAAAGTAAAACTGTGGATAAGGGGGGAACTACTGTATTCAGTCTAGCATACATACTGCAAAATAAGGGATACACGATATTAGTGAAAGCATACAGGAATGGAAGCAAATTTTAAGAAGTTCAACATTTACCTGATAGAAGTTCTAGAAGGGGAGACTGGAAATTATATAAAGGAAAATGTAGGGAAAGAATAGCAGAAGTATTACTTTCAAGGATTTAAATGATCCACCATGTTCTGATTAGGATACATGAAAAACTCTCAAACCTAGGCAGATCCTGGTGAAATTTCAGAACTCCAAGGACAAAAAGGAAACCCAGAAAAACCCAGAGAGGAAAAGAAGAATAGTAACTGCTGTAAAAATGCACTTAAATCTTATAATTAGATGTTTATTTCTCATGTGCTTAAGGTAGCATTTTAAGGGTGGCTTTCCTTCCTTCACACAGCAATTCCAGGAACCAGAATCCTTCCATTTTGTGGCTCTGACATGTGCCATCCAGCTGGTTGAAAGGAAAGAATGTGTGGAGCGACCACAGGTGATTCATAAAAGCCTCAGCCTCTAAAAGAAATATATCACCTCTGCTGTTGATATCTGGCCTAACGCAAAGCAGGCTGGGAGATGCAATCTCTCTGTGTGTTCCTGGACAAAAGAAGCAGATTGTGTTGAATAAGGAGCAGTTTCTATTAGGATGAGAGTCAAGCCACAGTCTGCCATCCTACTGCTAAAAGGGAAGAGTTATGTTAATAATAATAATAATAATAATAATAATAATAATAGGGCTGCATCTTCAAATTCTGAAGAAAAGAGGGTTTGAACTCAGAATTTTATAGATAGCGCAACTATCAAATTAAGTATAAGAATAACAATTCAGAAAGGTTACACACCATTTGACGTATATGAAAATTCTTACTCTTCAAATTCACTAATTTATATATATATATATATTTTTTTCTATATATATTTCTCTCTCTACATATATATTTCTAAGAAAGAAGGCACCATGATTGATTTCATAGTAACTGTATAGTTGAGAATGTCTCAGAAAATCTAGAAAGATAATAATAGCACATATACTGGGATGCTTCATAATTTTTTTTTTAGGTGGTGCCATTGGAAAGACTTAAGTTTACACTATGTATTTTATGGATCCAATTATTCTCTTTAGTTTTACAGCCAAAAAATGACATTATCACAGGATTATAAATGTTCTTTATTTTATTTTAGATCAACCTATAGATAGAACATGGACTAATCAATTACAATATAAATATAAAAAATAAGAATATAATTAGTAAATCAGAAAGTAGAATTGATAAGCTAAATTCTAAAAATGTTTTATTGGATGTCATTAGATTGTTTCTAAATTTCATAAATTAAGAAGGAGAAACAGAAATACATGATGATTTATAATAGCTACAGAGTAACTAGAAACTTGTATCCTAATTATCTGTGGGGAGTGGAATTAGGGGGAAGGGGCATTGGGGGTGGTAAAATATTACTTTACATTTTATGTATTCTTGCATTGCTAGCATTTAAAGAAAACTATTTGCATGGATTATTTCTATAGTAAAAATTACCAAAAAAAATTAATTCAATTCTAAAATAATAATAACACCATAAATGGTCAAAAAACAAAACTGGATGTAGAATCCTCTGGAAACCTTAACAATATATTGGCATCTTCATAATTAATTACCCAATCTCTAAATTCCATTGCAACTTGGCATTTAGTCCAGTAGTTTACCTTCTCTAGTACATTTTCAATTTTATAAAATGAAGGTCTTGATTTAAATCATGCCTAGGTTTGAGAAGATATTTGTCAATGAGATATCTGATAAGGGGTTAATATCCAAAATATATAAAATGCTCATGCAACTCAACACCAAAAAGACAAACAACCCAATTAAAAAATGGGCAGAGGATATGAAGAGACATTTCTCCAAAGAGGACATACAGATGGTCAACAGGCATATGAAAAAATGCTCAACCTCACTTAGCATTAGGGAAATGCAAATAAAAACTACAATGAGATACCACCTCACCCCAGTCAGAATGGCTATCATCAATAAATCAACAAACAACAAATGCTGGCGAGGTTGTGGGGAAAAGGGAACCCTCATGCACTGTTGGTGGGACTGCAGACTGGTGCAGCCATTATGGAAATCAGTATGGAGGTATCTCAAAAAACTGGAAATGGAACTACCTTATGACCCAGCAATCCCACTCTTAGGCATTTATCCAAAAAAACCCAAGACATTAATCCAAAAAAATATATGCACCCCTGTGTTCATTGTGGTGCTATTCACAATAGCTAAGACTTGGAAACAACCAAAATGCCCATCGGTAGACGACTGGATTAAGAAGCTATGGTACATTTACACAATGGAGTATTACTCAGCTATAAAGAAGAAGGAAATAGTACCATTTGCAACAATATGGATAGAATTAGAGAACATTATGCTAAGTGAAATAAGTCAGTCAGAGAAAGACAAATACCACATGATCTCACTTATACATGGATTCTAAAAAAGTGAATAAATGAGAAATGTAAACAGAAATAGTCTCAGAGACACAGGAAAAACTGAGGGTTGCTAGTTGGGAGGGGGTGGGGATGAAAGAGAAAGGGAAGGGATGAGACAATACAAATTGTTAACAACAATATGGCCTCAGGGATAGAAAAGACAGTTTGGGGAATATAATCAATAATGTTATAAATATTTTTTAGGGGGCCAGATGGACTCATGTCTTGTTAAGGAGACCACTTCATAGTTGGTGTAGAGGACTGACCATCGCACTCTATTTCTGAAGCTGATGTTGAATAATAATGTATGTCAACTATAATTATATATATATATATATATATATATATATAATTTATATATATATATTCACAGGATGTGGAGTAGAGTGTGGGAATGGAGTCAATGGAATTGTAATAGATAAGTATGATATCAGGGGTTGGAGGGCAGTAGATGGGGGAGAGGAGTTGTTACTTTGTGAGGGTGAAAAGGATAACTATTGCATTGTTCTGTACACATGAAACTAACAATAAAATTTTAAAAAATAATAAAAATAAAAATAAATCATGCCTAGGTTCTCCTGCTCCAATTATAAGTTACTATAAGTTCTACATAATGATGCTATATTTAAAAACAAAATAATTCCAACTTTAAGAAAGGGAAGCAATGATTTTTAGTTCTGTGGCGGTTTTTCCTTTCACCTCGTTAGGTGGAGTTTGTCTACTATGAACTTTATTGAACTTATTTACTTCTGACTCAATCATCATATTCAAATAAATGAGAGAACACTTCTATGGAAGTTAAGATATTTTTTGTTTCCTTTATAGCCAAGACCTCAAGAAAAGTCATTGGGCAGGAACTTCAAAAGAATTTTTCCTCAACTGTATAGAAGCATAAAAGCAGGTATCAGAGATAGCTGTGGAATTACTGACTGTGTGTTTCACAATATTAAATCTTTGGGGAGTTTCAATTTTATTAATAACCTCTTTTCTGAGTCCTCAATTTCTGTAGGATTTATAAATACATCTCTGAGTTTCTCATATGGGCAAACTATACCCATATGATATATCTTGAAGGATTTTTTCACTGCTTTTGAAAGAACATTTCTTTGAATTACACCAATTTGTAAAATTTGAGATATTTGGGACAGGTTCATTCTGAAGAATATATTTGTACCAGGAGTGGAGCCTGCTCAGCAAGCAGAGGAGTGAATAAGAGTAAATTTTAATGCTTGTGTACTTTCAAAGAACAACATATTTTAAAGCACTAAACATATACCTTTTTCAAATTGAAGTATTTTCTAACATAACCTGAGCCTGTTATTGGGTTCAAATTTTGGCAGTGCATTCTTTGCTGTTTATGCCATAAAACAAAGACAGAAGTCTCTGCCAGGTGACACTTAATTAGCTATGGTTCACTATCTTAAACGTTCATTTTCTATATTTCATGCTTTTACCAATTCATATTGTATTAGCAATAATTTGCAGTTTTAGGGGCCGGCTGGGTGGCTTAACTCTTAACTCTTTACTCTTAAGCTAAGAGTTAGCTTAAGAGAGCGAGCTCTGAGCAACAGGGCCGCCAGTTCGATTCCCACATGGGCCAGTGACACTGTGCCCAAGCTGAGCTGCCGCTGAGCTGCCAACAGGTGGCAGGATGGATCAGCTGGTGAGAGCACGTGCTCCTAACAACAAGACTGCCTGTTCAATGGTGGGCTACCCCTGCCTGTAACTAAAGACTGAACTCTGCACCTTGAGCTGAGCTGCCACTGGGATGGCTCAGTGGATGGAGCATGCACTTTTAACAACAAGGCTGCTGGTTTGACTCCCGAATGGGATGGTGGCTATGCCCACAAACAACTAAGATTGTAACACAGCACCTTGAGCTTAGAGGCCACTAGCTGCCAATTGGCAGCCAGATGGCAACTGGTGCCCCCTCCCCCCAACAACTAAGATTGAAGAACAACAACTTGGCTGGTCCCCCTCCCCAGTTCCCCAACACTGTTCCCCTCCCCCAATTCCCCAATTAAAAAAAATACAGTTTTATATCATTATTAGCAAATACTTTTCTACTAAAATAAAACAGTAATGATTAGTCATCTGACTATAGAAATGAAGATAAAGACAACTATTTCTTTAAGAAGTATTTAAGGAGCATATTGTTTTTATTAGAGTAGTAAGGGAATCACATTTTTACAATATTTTTTCTTTTCCTAACTGAATATAGACATACTTTGCTTTGCACACTTTGTTTTATTATATTTTATATTCCTTCTTATTCTTAATATATTTCCCAAAAGAAAAAAGTAGCGATACACTAAAAATAATCATATCCTGTTGGGATTTTCTCCCTGAGCCACTGTAGGTATACTGAAAATCTCTGTGGGTTACTTCTCATGAGACTCTCAGTCCATTTGTTCAGTACTTTTGTTTTTAGAAAAGTTTTACTCAAGCATTCAAACTGTAGGAATTGCTAAACCAAATCTCTAAATCCAGTAGAGGTTTTTGAGTAGAAAAATGATTGGAAACTTGTTAAATTTCATAGTTTATCAGAGCGATGGTTTGACTCTGGTTTGTGAGCACTTGTGGTACCTCTAAGGATAAAATATTATAAGATAAACTCTGTTACAGCCATAAAAATGCCTGCTTCTTATTTGAGTCAAGATCTACTATAAAGATTCATATCATGGTGAGCAAATATATGTGTATATTCTCTTTTTTCTTTATTTATATCCAAAAGAAAAGATAACAATAATATGTATAACAAGAAACTAGAATTATCGGTATGTCTTGGATGTCATAAATAAAAAAAAATTTCATATGAAGTAAAGGATGGAACAAAATACTTTGTAAGTTATGTCTAATTGCAATAGAGATTGATATTGCAGGGATCAGATGATTTGCTCATTTTATTATTTTAAATACTATTCAAGAATATAGAGTTCTAGTCACTGAGGATAATAAAATTTTTCCAAAAACCCAAATAATTTAAAAATTCAACAGCACTTAATGAATGCCTACTATGTGCTGTTCACCAACTCAGTAATGGTTTACCCAGTATATACAATACATACAGTTCCTCTCCAGTACCTTCCATTTCTACATTCCTTCCTCTAGCTTTCCAAATTCTGAGGCCACAATGAAAATGCACCATTCAGATATCCTGCTGAGGCGAACATAACTGACCAGCACCAACTGCTGTCCCTCTCAGTCCACTACCTCTTTCAAGCCTGAGCCTGTACATCCCAAGGACACTCTTAGCCAGCACAGCAGGGGTGTTCATGTAGGCCCATGCCTAAAAGATGAAGGACTCCTCAGCTGAGCAACTTTGGCTAAGGTCCCCTATCAGCCTGGCCGCCAGAGGCCCACTACAAAGTAAGGCACTCATTACTCAGTGCTCCTGCCATCCCGTCACTTTACAGAGACAGAACTTCATGACGGTATGACAGCTGTCTCCACCTTCTTTGGTTTTGTCTCCACCTTCTTTGGCTCTGTCTCCTTTTTCCTTCACGGGTATCCCCCCACCCCCACCCCCACCCCCTGCCCAGTAAATCTCTTGTAGACCTCATCTTGTCCTGGGTGTCTGCTTCAGGGAGGACCCCCAACTCACACTGTCCCCTTTTGGCATCTGCTTAGGGACCTTACTACTCTTCTCTGCTTTACCTACCAATGCCTATCAAAAGCCTCCTTCTGGATTTTTCTTGCTTTCTTTCTGTTTTCTAACCCCTTCTTATCTGTCTGCACCACCTAATTCCACCATTATTTAGGTCTCTATATCCTGATATATCCTGAATGACTGAAGCTGTGGCTGAGACATAGTAGGTGCTCCACATTTATTGAATAAATGAATATTAGTTCTGAGAAAAACTATAAAAAACATAGTTCTGGAATATGCATCTTTACTGATAAATGTAGATGCACGCTGACTCTTATTCTTCCTGACATCTAGTGGCAGGATGAGAAAGGATCCTGAGACCTGAAATCATTTCATTGGCTGGCTAAAGCCCAAATGATAGAAAATATCAGAAGATCTGCTCTTTGGAACATGCAAAACTTTTATAGAGTTAGCACACCTTTTAGATACTTAACAAGTTATATATTCATCAGTGGAAACTCCAGTAAATTCTAGCATGTAGGATGGAAATCCAGTGAGAAAGGGTCATTAACCTTAGCTGGATAAATGAGTGAGCGAGTAGGCTGAATGTTACTATCACAGAGATTCTACAATCCTGACATCCTATTCTATCCATGTATGGAAATAAAAATGTACTCACTAAAACACAAGCAGTTAAAGGAGTTGCAGTGTAACAGAAATAGAACTTAGGATATGGACAATGAGTCAGGTTTAATTCCCACACTTATAATGGCCAAACTTGAACTCAACAAAAATCTTAAACAAGGACTTGGTGAACCGCATTCACACCATGGCTTCGCCTTGGAGGACCAGACAGCAAAATGAGCTGGGCAGCCGGGAAAACTCACTTTTATTACTTTTCTTTCTTCTGTTACTGCATCCAACAAATATATTTCAGTGACAAATATGCCCAGGCACTGTTCCAGGCTCTTGGAATCATCAAGGGATGGAAGGAGCAACAATTCCTCCCTTGGGGAGCTGATCTCTCATTCCTCTTATCCTCTAAAGGGCCACACCTCTCCAGATGACTTAGAATGACAAGGACATGCTGTTTGTGTATCAAGGGACAAAGCCTGCTCTTGGAAATGGTAAGGTCTGTGATAGCTTGGAAAGCAGGGATGTGGGGTCCATTTCCCTGCAACGGACTCTTTATTAAGCCAGCTACTCCAAAAGATTGAATAAACTAGGAGATTTTTCTGTGAGGGCTCTCTTACTGCCTGAGGAACAGGTCAGAAAATGAAAATTCCTGGGGGGGAGGAAAAGTCCTGAAATGCCAGAATTCCCTGAGGAGTTGGGTGGGGATGGGGAGTGTCACACTGGCCTTGAGATGACAAGGGGGGCTCCTGAGGGTGCGAAGAGCCTGAGATGACAAACGTGAAACCAGTGGTAGGCATATGAATGATCACCCTTAACCCTTGCATGTGGGTAAAACATATGCCTTGAAACATAACAATTGCAAAAAGGGATGAGAAAGATTGAAGGTGCTTGATGATTCCTGTACTCAAATTTTAAGAACTGCAGTAAATTTTTTAGTTTCTGTTGTGGTGTGTATATATGTGTACATGTGTGTGTATGTGTACGTGTGTGTGTGTGTGTGTGTGTGTCTTCAGGCTTTATAGACAGACAGATGTAAATATAAGCTCCACCACCTTAGCGTTCTACGACCCTGGACAAGTTATTTCACCTTTATGACCCTCAGTCTCCTTATCTATACAATAAATAATAATAGTACCTAACTAAATTCAATATCAGATGTGGAAATACCTGGTATATAACACACACCCAGACATATTAGTTTCATTTTAATCTATGGGTTGCTACTAAGTTCAAGTTCATAAAGATGCACTCTGATTTTCCTGCTTTATTATCAACCCTACCTAAGGGGATGCAGTTAGAGAAATATAGGATGTCTTATGTCTTATTTGTTTTACACTATGGTTAGAATTTTCATTTTTAAATCACTTTCGTTATTTATTTAGGGAAACTTGTATTGCTTATTCACAAGGTTATCTGTTCGATGGTGTCTGCCTAATGTGGTGATTAAATAGCTTATATCAGTGCTAATCAGGCTCCTCCTTTTTGCCAGAAGTATTTAAGTCACTATATATTTTCTACATTTGCAGGAGACACCTAACAGAATAGATGCCAGTATATTTTTTCAAAGTTGTTTCATTAACTTTAAATTCAATTTTTAGATGGTACTAAGGGCACAAAGCTTATAGTATCCTGATTTTTACTACTTATTTTTAAAGATCATGATGCAAAGATGCCCTTCTAGATACACCGCACCCTCCCACGGGGTCTTAATAGCACCTCAGCTGAAAAATCACTGAATATGCAGCCAGGCTTACTAATCAGAGTGTGGTGTCTAAAGTGGGATCCTTTGCAATAGCCTTTCACATCCCAGCCCACCCCCCACCCCCAGCCCCAGCATCCAGCTTTCCTTGCAGAGGGCAGAATGGCTTACTCACTGCCCAGGCATATTTGGGGATGCTGGGATGGAGACTTTCTGTTTGGAGCCTTGGGGACATCACCTTTATAGGCAGTTCTTTGTATCAGTTGACATGGGAATGACTTTAGGGCTAGCGATGGCCTCGGGCAGCCTCACCAAATTTCCCATGGACCTAGAATGGTATGGTGGGGCCACCTAATTTTGCCATGGTTTTGAAAAGGGCCCCGAGGTTGGCTAAAGGAGAGCTGGCTGACAAGAAAGGGTTCTTTTAGTCAAGAGGAGGTGAAGTTGTAGTGGATGTGGTGTGGACCTGTGGTTGGGGAGCCAGATGTAAAGGCAGACATTTCAGAGAAGAATAACAACAACTGAGAACCAGACGAGGCTGTGTAAACCACAGCTGGAAGCTGTGTGGACAGTTACCAGATGAGAAGCAGATGTCTGAGCCCAATGCTACGATCCTATGAAAGCTCCCCAGCACTTTGATGCTACTCTGGAAAGGGTGGGGAAGAGGAAAATCTCAAAGTGATGGTATTGTCATCTGAAATTGAATTTACCTGGGGTTGACTTGATAAAAATCTCCTCAATCAAGTGGAATAAAAGTCCAAGATAGAGACTCAATTTAGTAATAAAAAAATATTTCTTTGTCCAATCATGTATTTAGAGGACATCGAGTTCATTGGCAAACGTACACTTCACTTTCCCGAAATTCCTCCTGTATTCCTCATGTCAGTATTTCCCAAACAATGTTTTGTGAAACACTAGATCTGTGACATATTAGTAGATGTTCTAGAGAAAGCAACACTTTCCATGATTAATAATTTCAGGGAAATGCTGCATGATCTATTAAAATTCTAAAAATTCTTGCAAAATAAAAACCTTTCCAATTTTTTAGCTAATATTTCCCCAAATCATTTCAATACAACCTATTTTTTATTTGCCAAACATCGATAAACATCTTGGAAGAAACTAGAGTTCTGTGGAAAAGTTTGGCAATGCTGTTCGGCCTGTAGTAACATATAATTTCCATCCCTGTCTCATTGATTTAAAACAGTATGTTTGTGATTGATTTTTGTCTCATTGTAAATAAACTGCTTCAGCAGGAATTTTGTGGTCTCCTACTATGTACCACACTTTACTACAGCATTTTGAACTTCTCTACACATAAGGCCTGCCATTAGTAATCATTCAGCACAATTTATTCTCTAAACATATTTCTCCTTATAAAGCTTCAGTTGAAATATGTACATGCAACTTTGATCGATAACAGTAGCTTGAAATTATGCATAGCGTCCTGGACTAATGGAGAAAAGAGAGTGAGTCCTAGATACCCACTCCTAGAAATCCACAGCTTCCTGTCCTGCAATGGCCCTCCAGTGATGACCATGGGACAGTTTTAGGGAGAAACGGCAGTTTGCAAGTTAGGGAATTATTTGACTAATAACGATAAATTCCACTTTAGAAAAAAAGTGCTACCATGTGAATAGAACAAACAGGCTGCTCCTTCTCTTGTTATGAAGTGACATATTCACAGATAAACAAACTGAAACATTAGCTTGACATCTACATCTGTGGTAATATCTGAGGATTTAGAGGTCTTCGGATAAAAGGATATAGGGCTGGATTAGGCATATACTGATGAAGTCCGCTGATAGCTCTCCTTCAATGAGAGAACAGTTTGATCAAAAAGCCACAGAGCTGCCCACTGAGATATTACAGAGGAAAAAATGGGGACTCATTAATACTTTAAAGGGGAACCTGCCTATTGCTGATGACTTGCACAGCAGGAGGCTCTGGCTTATGTAAATGGGTGCCTTTATTAAAGGGAGAAAAACATTTTGCAAATTATGGGAGGTTAGAAAGAGTGATGGACTGGGTTTACCTATGAACTCCTTCACTAACATTCTACTCTTTCACACCACAGGTTGATCTGAGCACTGACAAGCATGTGGCAGAGAAAAGTAATGTTTATATTGAGACTGCTACCCATGCAAGATGCTGGGTGATAGTTACATATACATTAGTCAATGAAAAACTTCTGAATAGATATTGTTGGTCTCGTTTTATATTTGAGCACACTAGACATGAGATCCATCACATGGTGTTTCAAAGCATGATCCTGAAACGGGGTGCACTTAGATTTCAGTCTGTGCTATTACTTGTTTAATAGCTCTGTGACTTTAAGCAGGTCACTCAACCTCTCTGTGCCTCATTCCCTCAACAGGGAAAAAGGGTGTCCAGTTTGTAAGTCAGTTGTAAATTCAGTCAGCCTGAAATACGTGTTACTTATATTAATGATTGATTTAGTCCATGCTGAACTACTTAAAATATTTTTTCTATACTGTAAACCTACAATATACAAAAATTATGTGGTTCCAATGACTATTAGAAAATATCAATGGGATAGAATAGAAATTACAGGAAATAAATAGATATTGTTGGTCTCATATTTTTTTCAGTTTTTTTGTGATATAATTGACATATGATGTTGTGTTAGCTTTAGGTATATGACATAATGATTTGATATACATATATATAGTGAAACGATTACCACAATAGGTTTAGTTAATATCCATCACCTCATGTAATTACACATTTTTTGTGATGACACTTTTAAAATCTATTCCCTTAGCAACTTTCAAATACAATATAGTATTGTTAACTATTGTCATTATGCTGTAATGTTGGTTGCATTTTATAGTTGAGCATAGCAGACATGAAATATATCACATGGTGTTTAAGACCTTTAGTCTTACTTTGAATATAACTAAGAAGGCATTTCAAATCATGAGAGAATTTGGGGTTATTAAATGACACTGGGAAATTTGTCTTAAGCATTGAAAAAAAATGAATTTATATCTCTATTTCAAATGCTAGGTTCAAGAAATTCAAGATGGATGAGACCAATAATTGGCTTCAAGTTTTATATTCCCCTAACTTTTCTTTTGCCAAGGTAAAGACTATCTTTCTAAGTGTTTTGGGTTGAATTGTAAACCCCTCAGAATCACACGTTGAAGTTCTAACCCCTGTACCTCAAAATGTGACATTATTCGGAAATAGGGTTTCCAAATATAATTAGTTAGATAAGACGAGGTCATTAGAGTGGGCCCTCATCTGACATGACTGATATCCTTATAAAAAGGGGAAATTTGGGCACAGAGACAGGCACACAGGGAGAACACCATGTAAAGATGAAGGTGGAAATTAGGTTGATGCTTCCCTAAGCCAAGGAATGCCAGAGATTGTCAGGAAATCATCCGAAGCTGGAGGAGAGGCTGAGAATGGATTACTGTTCCTTACAGCCCTCAGAAGGAATCACCCTGCTACCAACATGATCTTGGGCTTCTCGCCTCCAAATCTGTGAGACAATACATGTCTGTTGCTGAAGCCACCAGTTGGTGGTGCTTGGTTATGGCAGCCCTAGCAAATAAACCCCAGCCTAAATATTAAGAACAAAGCTACTGTGTATAACTACCGGATGGCCTTATTAAAAAAAAAAAAAAAAGAAGTGTTCTTTTCTTCCCTCCCTTTCTCCTTCCCACAGATTGAACATTAGCTGTGTTGCTGGTGAGGTAGCTTTGATTCTGTAGGTGAGGGCAGAAAAATTTGAAATGGAGAAGCAACATGATGGAAAACACACAGGTCCCCGGGATATATTGCTGACCTGCTTTTAGATGACTGGTCTGCATCTAGAATAACATGAGAGAAAGAATTAATTTCTATGATTAATTTCTACAATACTTTGGGTGCTCATATTATACAAGTGTATTCTATTCCCTTGCTAATGCATTGGATTAAAAAGATAAAAGTGGAAATAAAATGAAAAGAAATGAAAAATTGGTGTTTTTCTGTGTATGTAACCTTAAAACTGAATATCTATCAGTAGGAAACCATTTAAACATAAAAACAAAGTAGAAAACCATATAAGGCACAGTGTCTATATTTGATTACAAAGAAATTTAAATAGTTTGTAAATCAAAGCAAAGAAACAAATTAAGTAACCTAAAACTGGGAAAAATATTTTAAATATATGATAGACAAATGTCAGCAAATACACAATATAAAATAATCAACCAAAAGTAACCAATACATTCTACATACTGATATCAGTGTTATTGATAATAGCAACAATTAGAAATAAAAAGTACAATGGCAGGTTTTTCGAACTGGTTATGTAGAAAATGCCTAAAGGAATCACAGCACATGTCTAGGATGTAAAATTCATTTTTTAAAAATCTAATGCCATAGAGAGTGTTCATGATTTTCTACTAAGTGAAATGTCAATTTATAATGTAATAATTGTTATCCCTGTTGGTGACATTATTAACTACCTTTAACATTTTTTTTTCGCTTTTGATTCAAAAAATGTTCAGAGTTTGTGATCAGAAAAGAAAAATCTAACTACTCACCTAAAAGAATGCCAGAGTCACCCCAATTTCAATGTTAACATCACATTCAAGAAACTCTTGGGATCATTCAGCATATAACTAAAATTCTCTTTGAAATATACATTTACAAGTCACATGAAAACATAGTTTGATTTTTTTTATATTAAGAGATAAAAGTTATTAACTTATGGGAAGGCATAGTCTTTCTCCTCCCTCCCTTGTTACTGTACATACTGAACCTCAGAACAATGTCCCCTCATCATTTCCCTTTTATGCTCCGATTGGAGAGAAAAAAGAGCTGACATCGATGTGGACGCTCCTGTGCTAACTAGTCAGTGTGAAAAAGGCAGTGTCTTCCCTGCGGGCCATCAGGGGAACTTCACTCTGTGGAGTGGAGTCTCATACAGTAGAATAGTACACAGATGTGAACAACGTAAGGCATATCGATCGTGTTGCTGATTTGGAAAAGTTCCAACTTACATGTCAAACGACAACAAAAAAAATGTAAAATATAATACGTCCTCTGTGTCCTCATTTGCATATTAAGGTGTGTGTGGCAGACACAAAAAGTCACACACACAAGCCTGAACATGGGGAACGTATTTCTGGAAAGAAGTAATTGGAGACTGGTGCATGGATGAAGATGCAGGAATTTTCAATGCTTATCCTTCTATGGTGCTTGAATTTCCCCCATGTGTATATATAACTTTAAAACTGAAAATAAATGAAGCAAAGCAAATAACAACCCAATAACCATTAAAAAAGAATGTAAGATATATCATTGTTATCCTTAAAAATGTGAGCCACAACATTTAAAAATTAAATTCATGTTTTAAGATTCAAAATCTTGAAATTAGTTAAATTAGTGGGCATAACACTTGTCCAATTCTTTCAGCAAGCAAGGAAGCATGTGTTATGAATTGCCTTCTATCTGTGACACTAGGTTCACTGTCTACAGGAAGCTCACTACCCAGTGGGAGAGATGGGTAACGTAAACACATATTTCAAATACACAGTTACTTTAAAAATAATAGAACATTCTATGAGGTAAAATGTAGGCACAGAAGAGACAATGAATGACACTGTATGAGTTAGAGATAGCTTAACCAAGAGTTGACAGAGATGAATCTTGAAGCTGTAGGAAAAGGTTGGTTGGTAGGTATTGAGAAGGGGCTCCCAGGTAGAGAAAACAGCAGGTGCAAATGCACTGAGGCATGAAACAGAATGGCATGGGCATAAAGTTGCCACTTGGGAATCAATATCATGAGAGTCATGTTAAATATATTAATAATAGCTATCACTTGCTGGACACTTAGCATATGCCAGACACTGATCTAAATGTTTTACATGGTACTAACTCATTTAATCTTCACAATAATAAAGGATGACTATTATCACAATTTTTTGAATCAGGAAATGGAGAGTGGAAGAGTTTTAATTATATTGCCCATAGTCACAAAACGAGTAATTGGCAGAGCTGGCATTTGAATGTAGGATTTTTGACTCTAGAAAACTTTTAATCACTATTCTGTTCTGCCACTTATGTAAAATCTCATAGAACAATACAAGTCACAATTTAAAATAGGTCAGAAAACAGATTCGATCAATTTGCCATTCAGGGTTGCTATATACATGTACATACTTTCTACTGCACTATTTAAGAAAAATAACATTTTTTCCTCATCTCTGGATTAAATCATTAAATATGTAGATTATCAAAAAGAATCACAGGAAACAAATTTTAAATCCTTATGTTTTCCCCTTCACCATTAGTGAAAAATTACTCCAATTACTCTCTCGGGAGCATTTGCTTGTCCATATTTATTGGGATTGTGGATTATTTCTTTATTTTGAAAAGCTAATCATATCCTTAAAGTAAAGCCTTTACTTCTACTGTCTGAAATAGCAAGGATAGAAGGTTAATAGAGGTTGGATGGTTCAGTGTGTCATCTACCAGAAAGCTCTAGTTACCAGCACAACATTTTACAGGAAAATACTAATCAAGTTTCAGAATTCTATCTTTGAGGTTTTGTATGTTCCCAACATACTTTTGAAATTATTTTAAGCCACGGTTAGAAGATTTTTTTTGCATAAATTGGGCTTTGTTGTATTTTAATTCCTTGAAAATTGTCCATGCATGTCAAGTACCTATTAACCATAAAATTTGATTAACCTAAATATCTTCTGCCTGACCCACACCACATGCAGTCAGCTGTATAGATCTGCTCTCCTGGGCATTTCGAGAATTGCCAGGTGTTTCCATGTTCTTTGCAGGAAACTGACTATTGATAAATGTCATGTCCTTATAACCTAGGCAATGCTGCCACCACTCATAATTTAACAGGGTCCTCCCAAGCACACCTATTATATCCTAAATGTATCCAGTTAGTCTGACAGAGAACTGTCTGCTTGGATTATAGGATGGTTTATGAAGGAGAATATTCTCAAGCGATTAGCTAATCGTTTATAATCCTGTACTGAATAGTTCCTATACTAATTTATTACCCATGACATCATCCAAATTCATATCTTAGCAGAGCTGTAGATGAACTGCTTATTCATGTTCAGGAATCATATTAGTGGTGGGTTTTACAAGCCTATTGGAATTTACCGTTGAACTCCATTGTGAAGTGATCAGTACTGTGACAGCACATCACACTCGGGAAGTTCAAATCTATATTTTTGTCCGCAAGATCAAGTGTGTTGACAAATTTTCAGCATAGAACTTCTATATTCTGTGTCAAGTGAGACTTTTGTCTGATGCTTTTACAAAGTGCTTGTGGAATTGATCTCCCGTATAGATTTTCTCATACACTCTTTCAATACCTGGACTTTCTCAACAGTACTTATGCATCACAAATCAAATCCTTTCAAAGTCTCTGGAGGGCCACATCCACCAATTGCTTTGGAAACCATTATACAGAACAAATTCACAATCTCTCATTGGAAGGATACTGGTGACATTAGCGATCATTGGAAGAATATACAAACCACCATGTAAGCTTCAACAGAAGCTTTCACTCTCTTATGATGTCTTCACTTCGGCAAATCCAGTGAGAACCTTTGTTTTAATTTTAATTTCCAAATTTTAATTTTAATCTAAATATTTAGAGGTATATATTTTTCCCATCATATTCAATTTTCATGGAGTGACTTTAAAAATTTTAAATTACTTAAAAATTTCTAATATATTTTCAGTATGCAGTTTCTGTTATATTTAAGCACAGCTTTATTTATAAAAGCTGAAAAGGGGCCTATTACTTTCAATCTGATGGCATGTATAATGCAGCCACAGAAGGAATGGCCTTCAGTGACTATGCAAGGGTTATAGCCACCATCTTCTGAATACTGACATGTTGGCCCATTGATCTTGTTTTGTGAACACACAGTGGAAACAATAAAAAGATTCATAAAGTAACTCCTCATGATTCTTATTGATTTATTGAGGAAATCATACTATGTGCCTATAATGTTCTGTGCAGAACATGACAGTATTTTATCCCAATATTATTCTTTCGGCCATGTGTATTTTAAATTTCCACTAAGGGACTTAATGTAAAAAAAGAGTCCAGAATGTTGAATTTTTAATGCTAAAGTCAAGTTTACAGAGCTACAGCTATGATATGACTAAACTATCATTAGTAACAAGAAATTTTACATTAAGGTGGTAGGGGACAAAAGTTATATTACATGAAATCACAGAGTTTGGGAGAGCTTTCACAGGGTAAAAAAGGTTATATTTTCTCATCATACAGAATTTGGTATACTATGCACTTGAGAGGCTTGCAAGTTATAAAGTCTCAACTAAAAAATGAAGACAATGCAAAATTTCAAAGAAGAACAAATGAAAAATGTTATGAAGTCTCATGGTAATGACCCATTGAGAAAAGAATAATAGATTAATTTTATCAAAAATGCATCAACACTTCAGGATAAATAATCCATGAGAATAAAGTAAAGAATTGAAGTGAGGGTGGAAAAACAAAAAAAGTAGATGTATTTACATTGGCTATCTTTATATACTAAGTAATGAATGCCTTTCGCTAGGAATGTGTATTAAAAATCAGTTGTGATAGAAAAGAGTCCAGAACATACAATTTTAAAAAAATATATATATATATACACATATATATAATTTATATATATATACATATTATATATACATATATATTTCTTGAGACAATTTTAAAAAGCTTAATTCTTAACATCTAGTTTCTTAACTCACTTTTAGAATAATATTTGTGAGTGTATTTGTTAATGTTAAAGTTTATAAATTACTATCAAATCTTAATAAAATTATATTGTAAAGTTGATATGTTAAACATTATTCAATTTGTAAATATATCACAAATTAGAACCTACTTGACACCTAATTAGTAAGCTATCAGGCACTTCAATTCCATACATAACCTTCTTAGAATATAAATATATATATATATATACATACACATATATGTATGTGTATATATATATATATATATATATTCAGTTAGGTACTGATGATCTATGTAAGAATAAAAGACATGGAATGTTCTATAATTTTAAGGAAGAAAATACAAAATAAATCAACATAATATTGTTTGAGTATTATCAATCTATTGGCAGTGTTAATTACAATGTCTACAAACGCAGAGCTGAGAGAAAACATGTCAAGTATAAACATATTCAGGATATATCATCCCTATGGTTATAGTAAACTCATGAAAATCTGAAAATGTTTTTTGACCTGAATACTTTTTGAATTTGTCTGTCAGTATCCCTTAAAGTCTGTAGACACTGGCTAGTTAGCTATTCACCAATATCCATGATCTTTCCCCAGCCTCACTGCAAAACTACATTACCCATTCTCCCCTGCAGTTCAATGTGGTTTCAGTACTGACTTCTGGCCAATGCTATGTGGGCAGAAGTGATGGAGGCCGATTCCCGAACTCTTCTAGTCTGATCTTCTATGTTCTTTTCATTCCATGCCTGGCCAAGTGCACAGGCTACAGAGAAGAATTCCAAGGACATAGGTGATAGGGGCAAAGATAAAAGGGGAAAATGTCCATTAAAACATGGAACAGAGAATGGACTCATTTGTATTGAACCAAACCTGGAACTAATTTGTGTTATGATTGTTACAAAGTTGACTAAACATGATTAATACACAAAGAAAAGCACAGATTGGAAGTAGAAGTCACTTTCAATTGAAACTGTAAATAACCTAACTTGCCTACATTGAATAATTTTATTTTGTTTTATTAATTAAATATAGTTGCCTGTTGCATTGTTTAAAGTTGATTTCAAATTTCTAAATATTGCTTATATCTTAAATAAACCAATCATAGGAATTAAGACAGTTGAAGCTTAATCTTAAGAAGAGTAATTTTTCTGTCCACTTAGAATAAGAAGCAACTAATTTTTAGTGGCTAAGATAATACATTCTAGAATGAGACAGGGGTCAACTAGTATCCAGCTCAAGCAGTAAATAGTTATGTGGCCTGGGGCCAATTTCTGAATCTCTACAAATCCTACTTTTCTCATCTGTAAAGTGAGTAAAATACTACTACCTATTCCATGGTTATGAGGATTAAATGTGGCAATATATTTAAAATACTTGGTCTGCCTGTCACATAGGAATCACTCAGTGTTAGTGCTTATTGCTGTTATACTAATACAAGCTAATATGCTAAAAAAGTGTTCATGCATTAAAAAAAATTATACCATGGAAAATAATAAAAATATACCAGTTAAATTCTGTTTTAGTGATTTTGAGTGCTGACATTTAATCCGGCTAAGGTAAACAACAAATGCAGCATGGAGTCGAAGTAAACTGATTTTATAATAAATAACAATACAAGAGTACAAGCCCTTTGAGCTAGATTAGTCATTTTTTATCTTAAAGACAACTTGCAGGCCGGCCGAGCGGCGCATTGGTTAGGAGTTGGCTAGGGACGCCAGCTCTGAGCAGCAGGGCCCCAGTTCAGATCCCACATGAGGGTCAATGATGCTACACCCTCTACAACTAAGATGGTGAACAACAGCTCGACCTGAAGCTGGGCTACGGTGAGTTGCTGGCGATGGCATAGGCTACAGTGCGGCTGGCCAGCAGCGGGCGTGAGCTTTCGTGAGCTGCCCAGAGCCAACGTGAGTGGCTGTCCAATGGCCGGGGAGCGATTGCCTCTCCCTGGAAGAGTGCAATGATAATACCAACACGGGCCAGTGAAACAACGTCCTCCACAACTAGACTGAAGAACCAAAGGACAGCAACTTGTCTGTTCCCCTTACCCGATTCCCCAATAAAATCTTAAAAAAAGAAAAAAAAGAAAAAAAAAGAGACAACTTGCCTCCATATAGGCTAATACTTTAAAGAGACTGTTGAATGTTGATAACTTCAAGAAGAACATTTTCCACTCTAAAAGTCTGAGGTTCATTATATTGTATTTCATATGCTGTCTTCAAGACACTGTTTTTAAAAACAATTCAGAGAAGGCTGTATTCATAAAGGAATTAAAGTATTCACTGAGAGAAATGGAAAGTAGACATCTGACACAGACAGAATGTCTGGTTCTGGACTATTGTCATACACTAATTCTTTTCTTACTACTAGGAAGAATATTTCCTAGGTTCGGGATGGGCTGGATAATTGTTCTCTCATCATAAGTAACAACAACATTATGATTATTCTCCTTATCATTAAGCTATTAATATTATGCATATAATTGTTCATGGCTATATAATAGGTTTATTGAAGAAGCTCAACTGAGTTACAAGCAGGAGGCAAGTTTATTCTTTCTCAGCTCTCCCTATGAAACTTATTCCATCAATTTTCTTTCCCTCTACATGATTGACATACCCGGCAGGTTCCCATAGGTTTTCAGGCAACCCTTAGATGATACATTCCCAGATTAGAGTGATTTAGATTTTACTCTACTCCAATAATTACGTAAGTCTCCCAATTTAAAATTTCTCCCTTCCCTCACCTTGGGCTGGGGTCAGGCTCCATTTTTCTGCTGCACTGTCTCTTTGTCTTCATCATCTCCCAAATACATGATCACAAGGTTATTTCAAGTTTCCACATAGTTGAGCAGTATGAGGGTGGAAAGGTGAACAAGGGAAACAAGGTCATTAACTAAAGGCGAGTGAAGAGGAGGCAGGAAGAGATGGGAAAAGGCATCAAATAGCCATCTAAAAGAGGGGTGTGTGTGGTTTTATTGCCGGGCAGTGCTAGGAGTCCCCATAAAGAGAGAAGTCATGAACTTAAGGCCAGTCATCAGGGTTATGAGTTTTTCTCCAACTTCTTTTAGTTTTTCTTTCACTAATTACTTGACAACATATCCCACTAATCTATAAACTCCATGGGACAAGGACAATATTTTATTTCATTCACCACCCAATTACCAGGGCATAGTACCTTGTCTGGACATAATTTTCATTATATATATTATATAATACATGATCTATATTATATAGTATATAATATATATAAAATTATGTATATAATCATGTTTATAAAATATATATATTGTGTATATAAAATTATGTATAGAAAATATATATAATATACAAAAGGCTGCACAATTAAGTTTGCAAACTTTCTAGCATGTGCTTACATGGTAGAAAGCTTGGGAACTTAATTGTCTGACCTCTTTTGTATAACTAAAACAGCAACAGGAATTTCAAGAATGAAGAGCATAAATGTACTTTCAAAATCTTTAGATGCACAGGACCTAGGATTTAGAGACCAGGTTAGTTGTCTCAGGCCACTCATTAAAAATATGTCTCTTCCAAGATGAAAGGAACAACATAACTCCAAGTCAAAAGGTTCAAGCCCTAAATCAAGTAAGTCTCAATCATGCAAAAATTAAACACACTTTGCATGGGGATATTTGTATTCATTAAGGAGAGAGAAGATAGGAAGTGAGGGATAGCTCCATCAACATACTTCAGCCTTATCCTGATCACCAAAGAGGAAGTGTGTGTGTGCGCGCGCGCGTGTGTGTGTGCATGTGTGTGTGTGTGTGTGTATGCTCATACACATACATATGTGTGCATAGATGTACATGTATGGAGCTTCCTAAATTATGAAATTCAATTAACCAGCAAGTTGGTTATAAACAAGCCAGTTTGGAGAAGTCCAAATTTGAATATGAAAATATTTCCAGTACCCTGTTTTTTGGGGGTTTTTTTTGCTTTCAGGAGGTGATTTTGCTGCCTTTTCCTCTCCTGCTCCTACGATTTCTCTCCCTTAATCTCTTCCATAGTAAATCTTTCTATTTTTACCCATCAAGGAGAACATAATAATAAAGTCCGTTTTTTCCCCAGTGAGAAAGAAGGCAGAAAACATACAAAGCTAAAGCTACAGCCTGTAATATGGAATGTTCTCAAAATAATAACACATAGAAGCTTTGGTTTATAGAAAATCATTACAAGCTCTGACAGGACTTTAGTGAGTATTTTGAGGAAACTCTGATGAGAGGAACTAATGATGCCTCTGAATTTGGATTAGAGCTTTTGCATTCATGAGTAAATCAGCTTTCTATTGTGCCATTATTTTCAAACAATAAAGAAAAGAAATATTGAAAATATACCAGTAACAATAATGACACAGGAAATGCTTGCAAGATGATGTGCCACAATGTATTTTAATTTGTTCTCCTCCGTACTCTTAATCATGCTCTTCTCCACTAGGGGAAAATTAAGTGTAGTTTTCTGTCAAGGAACAACTCTACCAATTTGACTATTTGAAAGCTCAGTATGACTCATGTCATAGCGTTTTTGAGTAAATTTTAAAAAAGAGCTCTTTATTTTCTCCCTTATTTGCTTGAATATATTTATTATTATCTGGTATTTAAGAAAAGAAATAAAATTACTCTCTTTATATTTAAGGAGAGTATTAAAGTTCTTTATATTCAAACACATTCTTTGTCTCTCTCACACACACATACACACACAAAATTACTCATCTGTAATATATATATAGTCAAGATTCTTTTCCTGATTCCTGGTTCAAATGCTAAGGCCACAGTTTTATATATATATATATATATATATATATATATATATATATATATATATATATATATATATATATATATATATCTCCTGCTATAATATTTATAATATTTGCTGGAAATACTATGGACAAAAACATATATTAACAGCCTAGTTTGGAAAAAACAACAAAAAAGGAAAAAAAATCAAAAACAGAAATCCAGCTCAAAGGAAGCTTAGACATTAACCACTGAATCATTTTATTCACCATTTCTGAGCACAGTGTATTGACTATTTAGGACATCTCTTTTCAAATACTATTTGTGACAGCAATTGCCCTATATCACTGACAGAAGCTATTCTCCATGAAGTTTTCTGGAGTGATTGAGATAAAAATAAAAATGTTCTGATATTTCCCCCCAGGAAAGTGCCAGTGGTTTCCGAAGCTCAAATAAGCTTTAACTACATCCCACAGAGCAACGCCTCATAGTGTATTATTAGTGTGATCAAAAAGGATCAAAACACGTTTCCAGGAAGCCCTAAGTACCAGCCCATGTTCAGTATTATCATGTGAACGTGCTACATAGAGTTTTCAGTTTTCGAGTGTGTATCCACTGTAAATTGTATAACATATATTTCAAGTGAGATTTTTATTAATTATAGCTACAAAAACAAATGCTCATTCTCAAGATGTGTTTTTACCTCCTTGGGAGGTTGTGTTAGGTTTTCAATAAAGAGCAGAAATAAAATATACAAGTTTACTCAATCCAGTGATAATTGAGTTGTGGTAACTCAATATCTACTTTTAAGAATTAGTTTCTGCTTCTGTCAAGAGGGAATAGAAGCCGGCCACCACTATCTGCTTCCAAGAAAAAAAAAAAAGAAAATTTCTCATTCTTGTTCAGTAATCTTGTAAAATAAATCAAGACTCTGTCTTATCAATGCATAGAGAGTTACTCTGTTTATTACCTTGTGACTCTGGGAGTCATCGGAAAGGTCACAGGGATGAGTCCACACACATACAGAGGAAGGAACATTGTGTGTCAACCACAGTAGTTATTAAATCATAGGTAGCTTATGGTAGAGCATGGAATTTTGTGTCAGATAGATCTAAACTCAAATCCTACCACTACTTGTCATTTGTCTTGCCCGATATGGAGACTATTACTTAGTCTCCCCAAGTCTCTCTGTGTTTGTCTCTGAAATTGGAATAATACTAAGTACTGCTTAGGAAAATACCATGGGGTGCATCTAGTAACAATCATAAGTCTTGGATGTACACTAGGCAGTCCTTACATATCCATCCTCTTCTTCATTCTGCAACATTATGGTAGCATTAAGGTCTGATTTTAATATAAGGTTTTCAGTTTCTCCTGCCCTGCACGTATCCAGCTGATATCAGTGTATCAAAGTGAGCATGCACTGGACATCAGCTATAAGGCGTTTGGATGGACTCAAGAATTTATCATCGTCCACTTACAGTCTTCAATAACAAAAATATAGTTGCAGTGTTTTCTCATTTAGTTCTTTTGGTAGAGGATTTTCAATAATCCCCTTATGGAGGATTCCAATCTCAAGATGTTGGAAGCTAATTTCCAATTTAATGCTGCCTTTGGTAAGGATCGTGTATTATTATTATTATTATTATTATTATTATTATTATCATTCTGTTGCAGATAGGTGATACTAGTTATTTGCTATGGTCAAATTAGAAAATCTTCATAAACAAGGATTTAAATTTCTCAAAAGAAAATTATTTAAATTCAGGGAATTAATGTTGTTATACTCCAAATTCCAGGTCGAGGGAAAAAAAAACATTTTTTTATGAACATTACTGTAGTCCTTCTATGGACTTTGTTAAGCTATTTTGTGACTTCAATTCAAACATGCTGTCTCCCATACACTGTAATTCTTTTGTTTAGGTTACCACATTTCTTAGTCAATTGGAAGTGTTACCTAACACTTTATTGGAAAACCAGAAGTGCAAAATGAACCCCGAGCACTCTTATCATCATGGGAAATGCTGACGAGACACATTATATGCTTTGTATCTTTAAGTTGTTAAAAGAAAAAAAAAGTGTGGGATTTTTTTTTAATAAACTACATTTGGGTATTAGGTGTACTGGAATCAGAGAAATTCAGTGCTTAAAATGTATTTATAGAACATCTAATACAGCTTTCTTATTTTCCGGAGCTCAGTTTTTAACATAATGCCATCTCCCCAGTTTTCAGGCTAGGAACTCAGCCCCGCCGTTCCCTACGCTTGCTGTCTCCTAGTCAGAGGGTGTCTAGTCTACATTCTCTTTTTCTTGTGTGGGGAAGAATAATAAGCACTTAGATATGGAGGGTGCAGAGGGACCCAGGGGTCTAATTGTGCTTTGCATAGACTTTCAAACCACAATACCTGATGTTTCAGATTGCTAGGCCTTTGTAGAGTTTGGTGGACTTCACTGGCCTGTTTCTCATCGTGTCTTCCTCTCTAGTGTCTTAGTTTGAATTTCATCTGTTCTGATAAGCAAGTTACCACCTCTCCATTTGCTTTTCATCTTAAAGCTATCCCTCATTGGTTGGTAGGTCTACTTTTACTCATGTACATTTATACTTTTTTTGGAATCTATAGGGGTAATGGCTCAGGTATTTAAAGATTCACATTGAAAAATTATTCCTGACCTTTTTCTGAGGGCAGGTGCTTCAAAATAATCTTATGAAGCATCATATTTAGATTTTCTTTCAGACTCACAAAATGAATTGCAAGAGGAATCTATAGAAAGAGAGAATTTTTCTGAGATAATTTGGCAAGAGACAAGAGTGCAATGAATCAAATATAAGTCAGACATTTATAATTTGGGAAAGCTACAATTAGACCATATCTCTCTACCAAATGATTTTTTACATGATAAGATTTACCATTTATTTAGCAATGTCTATGGGTCCGGTACTCTATTAGTGCTTAATGTAAATATGATCTTATTTAATGATCACAACCATTCAAAGGAAAGCCCTTTGAACAACTCATTCAACATCCTTACAGATAAATACAACCAGGTTTATGGAAGTAGGCAATTGAATTGAAGCACATAGATGATAAACATAGAATCAGAATGAAATCACAGATTGTTTCACTGTGCTCTCCCATTCTCCTAGTTTGCTGTCTTTGAAATAAAACAAAACCAACCAACCAACCACCAAAAACTTGCCTTCTTAGTATGCTTAAGATAAACAAAGGAAAAGCACATATTAAAGGTACACATACACTTGTTATTATAATCTACTCAAATAAAGAATGAAAGTTTAACACATTGGGCAGAATGCCTTGAACTAAGAAGTTGTTCTATTTGGTAATGGAAAGGTAACAATGATTTGGAACAGGATTTGAAGGAAAGTACTGACAACATTTGACACATCAATAAGGGTGGCAAAGGGGAGGGAAGACTGACAGATGATTAAGGCTTTGAATCCAGAAGGCTCAAAAAATATGGCTGCCACAAAGAATGTTTAGGAAAAATGCAATGAGAGGTGGTAAGAGCAGCAGAACCCACTCCCTCCCCAACTCTCCCCAAAAATCCTGCTAGAAGGCAGGTTGGGGATATTTAAAAAAAGAAAAGGGGGTGTAGAATCTAACCTTCATCTATAAAGATCTAAACATGCCTAAGGTGCTATTTCAGTAGAATAGCTTTTTATTTAAATAATCTTAAAGTATAAAATGCCTTTACTAATAAATGAATCACAAGGATGCTAATTTTTAATGACAGCCCAGGTAACTGTACTGTGTGTACAAATTTCTTAGAAAAAAAAATACAATACATTTTGGACTAATCGAAGGGCATGAGGATGGAAAAGGAAGCTGCAAGATTTATGAAGAGAGAAGACAGGAGTTGACTGAAAGGGAGATCTGAGTGGACACGCCTGGAGATTCCATTCCCAAGTGTGCTCTCATGGTCTGAGAAGCAGACCTGCACTCAGTGCATTAGAACACAAGAACTCTGCAGTGGCCACTAGAGAGAAAATGTCAGATAGGGAAACCACGGCAGTAACAGTCCATGCGTGAAGGCTTCCTATGTGTACTCTGAGGACGAAGAGAATTGTCCCATTGCTATGTTTATGCATTGTGCATAATATAGCTCCTCAGTGGGTCTTCTTTATGCAAAAGAATGGCTAAAGACACATGAACAATAAAATAGAAACACATGTTTATATGTCATCCTTCAAACCAATGCAATAAAATATGTAGCAGAATATAGGTGGAAATTTATTTCAGAATATTGCATGAAATAGATTTATACTCCTTGAAATGCCTTTCTTTTTTTTTTAGCTGAGCCATCCTGCCACCTGTTGGCAGCTCAGCGGCAGCTCAGCTCGGGCTGGACTTGAACCGCTGTTGCTCAGAGCTCAAACTTTTGAGCGAGCTCTTAACCAACTGAGCCATTCAGCCGGCCGACATGAAATTCCTTTCAATGTAAGTCAGTTGTAAAGTAAAACTAATATAAAATTTCTTTAATTTAAATAAAATTTGGTGTATGCAGAATTCAGCAGGTTCCAAAAAAAAAACGAAGCACAAAGAACTCTAAAGACATTTGGATTTAGCCCTTGCCTCGTAACACTTTAGCATTTCCTCTTGATTTGGCTCATAAGAATGCTGCATTTTCTAAAATCTAAAAAGCTCATAAGAACACTGCATTTTCTAAAATCTACTATTATCCTGAACTTGAAATAGGAATATCAGGAATTTACTAAATTCTGAGGTAGATGATCCTTTAATCTCCTAATTAAGGACAAATAATTTAATTTTACCTTTTAGTTTGTCCTTGATGAAACCCCAACTTGAGATGCCTCATTTTATCTGTCCTCTTTTTAAAGATGCACAATGGCTACATAACTACCGGCTAGTGGAATTGTGTCAAATGAGAAACCTCGTTAGGCAGATGACGCACAGCTATAAAGAAGATACATCTGCATTAAAGTTTTACATATGTGTTTACTCGCAAAATAAGATGAGATAAACAGAACATAGAGCAAGGAATCTAGGATTAAACAAAATAAATCTCTCTTGACTCAAACCTAATAACTTGCTCCAAAA
Source organism: Hipposideros armiger (assembly GCF_001890085.2). Classification (NCBI taxonomy): domain Eukaryota; kingdom Metazoa; phylum Chordata; class Mammalia; order Chiroptera; family Hipposideridae; genus Hipposideros; species Hipposideros armiger. The sequence goes on from NW_017731639.1 coordinate 1,270,733, forward strand.
GCTCTCATAAATTATTAGCTTCAAAATCATTCAATGTGTCTAAAACATAGTGTGTGTCACTGATGTACTTGAAGTTCACCTAAGAAACTGTATCATCAAAATGTGCCGACAAAAACTGCCAGCAGCGATGCCACCTTGCAATCAATCACATATCTGTTTCAGAATTATAAAGTGTCTGAGAGCTATAATTTCATCTGCTTCTAGCTGCATATCATTTAAAACTTCATATTCTCATGGAGGAAGCAAAACGAAAAAAAACATTAGTTAGCTCCAGCTCCCTCTTTATGAAGATCCACTGTTTTCACAGCACCTTCTGGCTTCCTTATTTTAATTTGTTTCAGACATCTTTTTTTATTATTATTTTTTTTCTTTTATGAACTACGTGTGGTACACAGTTTAAGAACACAGTGGTATAGTCACTGCTCAATTATCTGTTTGAATGGAAACCTGTGGCGTTCCTGATAATCCAGAATCATTTTATATTTGACTTTCAAATACATTGTGGGAATTTTCCCTGGGAGGCTTACCTTCCTGCTAATGTTTTGCTAGAACTAATATTAAAATATGTTTGCATTCCTTGAGCGCATGCCAATTGACAGCAGCAGGGAGCAACCTAGAAGTGGGTGGCAGGCATATATATGTTAGACTGGGATTAAATGTTTCTATGAAGAATTGTCAATATGTGTCTTCTAAATGTGGGTAATTGAGAGCTGGTTACATAGGATATTAGTTATTTTTTTTTAATCCTGAAGGGAAAAAAATATTACTTTGAAGTATTTTAATGCAAAATATCATATTTAAAATTATTAAGTAAAAGTCAGATTTCCATGTTAGCTTAACTATTCAACTATGAATCAGAAATTCATTTATTTCTAAGAGAAAAAAATATGAAACACTCTTGCAAGAGGTTATTTATAGTTACAAATTTATTATTATAGAAGAGATATCTTTATATCACTTCTATCTTGATACGATGTTAAAAAATCATTCACCATGTTTGCTTACTGGCCAATCTCTTAAGTATTACTTGGAATCCCAGTGTATCAGAGTTAGAACTAAAAGCAATAATGAACTAATTTGCTCAATTAGTTTTTAAAAATTTAAGTCACCTCATAGACTATACCCGTTCTTCATTTCTGGTCTCACCACACTTTTAAAAAATGTGTAAATATTCAGTTGAATAAATAGACTGATATTCTGTCTTGCCATACTGAAACTTAAATTCCAAGCAGATAAGATCATAATTGTTCTTTACCATTTAAACAGAATATACAACTATGTATATAATAAGTGTTTGAAAATATTACAGTGCTCATTTCTTTGATGATATGCCTTTGGTTAAGAGGGAACACATATATGTATATATAGTTATAGTCATGAAAATATGGCTAAAACTGGCACTTGTGCTTTATCAGCATAAAATTAAAACACTAAAAACTCTCCCAAGAAATAATTTCTCTATTTGTCCTGAGAACCAGACTGAGAATTTGGGATGGCAATGCTTGCTTTACAATTGATGCTCACCTGTGTGTGGATTGATAAGGTTTGGCAGCAGGTGAGCTTAGGTCAGGCCTGACCTACAGCAGGTGGCTGGTGGCTGAGTTTAGTAGGGAAAAGACGGGTTGTGGATTAGCATTTTTGAAGCCAGAGAAGCACAGTCCCAGTCAAACTGAGAGAGCTGGTCATCACACAGAAAGAAATCCTTCAGACATGAATCAGAAAGAGCTTTAGGCTGAGAAATCAAATTCTTTGATAGCACCTGGAATGAAAAGCTGCTCAGATAATTCCTAAATCCAGCTCTTAAGGCCTTCTTCTTTTTTTTTTTTAAGATTTTTTTATTGGTGAATTGGGGGATGGAAACAGCACTGGGGAATTGGGGGAAGGGGAACAGACAAGTTGCTGTCCTTTTGTTCTTCAGTCTAGTTTCAGTCTAGTCCTCTAGTGGAGGACGTTGCTTCACTGGCCCAAGTTGGCACCATCATCGCGCTCTTCCTGGGTGAGGCAGATCAGTCACTGGCTTTTGGATGCCTCTCACGCTGGCTGCTGGCTACACACGGTAGCCCATGGCAACTCACTGCAGCAATGGCTGCAGTCTATGCTGTCGCCAGTGACTCATGGCAGCCCAGCTCCAGGTTGAGCTGTTGTTCAGCATCTTAGCTGTGGAGGGCAGTGTCATTGGCCCTCATATGTGGGATCCGATCCGGGGCCCTCTGGCGTCCCAAGCCAGTTCTTAACCATCCGCCACTCGGCCGGCCCTCTTAAGGCCTTCTTGATCCCTTTCCTATTTCTGTATCTTCTTGTCATTCTCCTCCTTCTCCTCCTCCTCCTCCCTGTTGTTCCTCCCACTTCTTTCCTGGGTTTCCTAAAAACCCCAGACTTATCCAGAAAGCTCTGCGTCCCTGATGTTTCAATGTGTTCAAATCTCAAGCAAAGGAAGGCCAGTCTTTGAATAGATTCAAGTGAAAAAAATTCAGGACAAAATGTAGAGAAAGATGGAAAGAAATGAGAATGGACATACATTTATGCGACAGAAGCTAGAAAAAATGTTTGAGGTTGTATCCCTCCAGGTGTACCAAATATTGCAGCTGCCTTGTTGAAATTGGATAGTAAATAATAGATTTGAGCGTATACTACATATATAGTCTATAGATGATCCAGTTTAACAGATAGGCAGATGTAGGGATGGTGGCACCCTTGATGTACTTCAATGTCAAAAGGCTTTTAGTATTTGTAAATCATGGATTACATAAAACAAGAGAGAGTTATGTTCTAACTCTAATCTGCAGAGATGTTTGAAATTTGCTATGAAAAGAGAATAGACTTTTAGCTGGAGATGTAGGGCTGGAGACCTCAGATGTGCTCTCAAATGAGTCAATTCTTCTGCTCCTATTGGATTCAGTCATCAAAATCTAGGCAGAACCAGTTCATCTAATTTTTTCCAGGTGAAATGACAACCTAGGAGTTATGCTTTTTTTCATCACTTACCACATCTCACCCATCGGCTATCCCGTTAGTTGTAAATATATCCTCTCTCCAGCCCCACTTCTATGTTCCTAATCTAAGTTACCATTTCTTTTCAGAGCAACTGCAACAGCTTAACTGCTATCCTAACTTCCCATACAACTTATTCTTCACAGAGCTGCCAGTGTGCCTTCACAACTATAAATCAGATCTACTACTCAAAAACTTTAGCAGCTTCCCACTGCTCCCAGGATAAAACCCAAATGCTCAATCATGGCCTACAAGACCTTCTGTGTAGGATTTAGATGTTTCTTCTGCAAGCTTACTCCAGACACTTGTTTCACTGACTCATTGCTCTCCAGATCAAGGGGGCGCCCCATGTCTGTGTTTTTGTGCTTGTTTTCCCCTCTGCCTTGAATGTTCTTTACCCAGTTGTTTGGATATTTTGTTCTCATCCTTCAAGCCTCCACTCAAAGTTACTTTCCATTTTATTTCCTTCATGGCATCCATCATTACATGAAATGTCTTATTGCTCTACATTATTATTATTTGTCCTACCACACCAAAATTTAAGGGAGGGGTTTTAAGTCTTCTCCTCTCAGCTCCTATAAGAATGCCTGCCATGTTGTTGACACTCAACAAATGGTGGTTGAATAAATGAATGAAAAGTGGTATATTTGCAGGAGCACCCACCTTTTGACACTAAGTATCATGCTTCTATTTTGAGAATCTAGGCAAACAGTTAATCTAAAATTGAGGCAAATAAGGAGTAGTTAGGAGATCTAGATTTTGTTTTAGAACTAGAGGCCTAAAAATTCTTTCTTATAGTAAAATTATCTTCAGCCAAAGTAATCCTTTAAAGCAACTATGTTGCATGGAGGAGGACGCTGGGGCTCTGACTGTTTTGGAGTAACTATATTTGAATGATGTACCCCTGTGGTTATCAACCCAGGCATTGAGGGTCCTGGAAAGAGAGTAGCTAAGAATAAGTGGAATAGGCCACTTGTGGGAGGGTCATCTTTGATATCTGATATTCTGTTCTTTCTCTCAGGTGCTGCAGCAAGTTCTTTACTGAAGGATGCATAAGGATGATTATTACTGTTAAATATTCTTAATGCTAATAATGGTAAGAGTTGGAGGTGCCAAATAGTACACCAAAACAGAGTTCGGTGACTCAACATGGACTAAATCATTCAGCAATAAACAAACTCAAGAACAGGCTTCTTACTCTATTTGTATGTAACTAAAATTTTGGTTAGCTGCTCAATTGTTCTAGGTTTTGATCTTTAAATTATACATTTTTTAAATAAAGATTTAATTGGGGAATTGGGGGAGGGGAACAGACAAGTTGCTGTCGTTTTGTTCTTCAGTCTAGTTGAGGAGGATGTTGCTTCACTGGCCCAAGTTGGCACCATCATTGCGCTCTTCACGGGTGAAGCAGTTGCTCGCCAGCCATTGGATGGCCGCTCACAGTGGTTCATGGCTGCTCACGAAAGCTCATGTCAGCTGCCGGCCAGCCCCACTGCAGCCTACACCATCGCTGGTGACTCACAGCAGCCCAGCTCCAGGTCGAGCTGTTGTTCACCATCGTAGCTGTAGAGGGCGCAGCATCACTGGCCCTCATGTGGGATCCAAACTGGGCCTGCGCTGCTCAGAGCTGGAGTCCCAAACCAACTCCTAACCAATGTGCCACTTGGCCAGCCTCTAAATTTATACATTTTAAATGGATTTTTCTCTTATAAGTATTATCAAGTAGGAATTTATAAATAAATGTGTTTTTAGAACAGTTTTAGATTTACAGAATTATTGAGAAGATAGTACAGAGAGTCCCTATATACTCTATATTCAGTTTCCCACAATAAGTGGTATATTTGTCACAATTAATGCACCAATATTGATACATTCCTATTAAGTCCAGAATTTATTTAGATGCCTTAAGTTTCCTTTCATGTCCTTTCTCTGTTCCAGGATCCCATATCACATTCAGTCATCATGTCTCCTTTGGCTTTTCTCGGCTGTGATAGTTTTTCAGACTTTCTTTATTTTTGATGACTGACAATTTTGAGGGATACTAGTCAGGTATTTTGCTGAATGTCCCTCAGTGGGGATTTTTCTGTTGTCTTTCTCATGACTAGACTGGGATGGTGTGTTTTGGAGAGGAAGAACACAGAGGGAAAGTGCCATTTTCATCATACATCAAGATATGTGCTATTAACAGGACTTATGGCTGTTGATGTTAACCTAGATTGCCCGGTGTGAGGTAGGTGTGTTAGATACCTCCACTGTGAAGTTCCCCTTTTTCTTTGGAAGCCTCTATGCACGGCCCACACTTGAGTGGGACACTGTGTTCTACCTCCTTAAAAAAGAGCAATTACATAAATGATTTAAAATTTTTCTCCACAGGAGGTTTGCCTCTTCTCTTCATTTAGTTATGTATTTAATCATGTACTAAAGTTGGTATGACTCATGAATATTTCTTTTATACTTTGGGTTATAATCCAATACTACTTTATTTTACTGCTTTATTTTGTTGCTCAAATTGTTCCAGCTTTGGCCACTGTTTAGTTGGCTCCTATAGGCGCCTTTGATATACCCGATCATAGTGTTTTGTTCTGTTTTATTTAGCATGACTTATGTTCCAGGCTCATCTTGCATATTTCCTGTTCCAGTCCTAGAATCTGCCATTTTTTCAAGGGGCCCTGGCTACTTTTATTAAAAAGTGGCATTAGAAATGAAGATCTGGGTGATTGCTATTTCCAACATGAAATTTGATAATTTATAATGTCTTAAAATCTGCATTTGTAAATAAAAAATTACAAATCTACTCTCAACTATCATTTAAATGTTATCAACATATTTTAGGTCAGCTATGAAAACAAGGATAATTTCATTATATACTATACAGCAACTATGCTAATTTCATTTTTGATATAGAAATCTAGGATGTGGAAAGAATGATTTTTACATAAGAGTAAAATTTTTTTTTCTGGTCTCAACCAAACTATAATTACGTTCCTTCTTTCAAGATCTAGGACATGTCTTCCCCCTCCAACCCCATCTCAAATGCAAAAGAAAAACAACAACAAAATGTTTACAGTAACTAACATGGGTTTTTCAATGGAATAAACTTATTAAGTTTTGCTGAATTAAAATATTCATTAAGAAGAGACAATCTTATATCCTTGCTCAGGTTCTTTGTTATTTATAAAACAAGATATTCCTTTTCAAAATTAATTTTAAGAATAATAACATCTCCTACAATCAGTCTTCTTGCTTTAATTATTGGTAATTTTGAAAATAATTATATCAAGAAAATTTAATTTTAAATATTATATATAATATTTTTTAGTAATTTAGATAGAGTTGAATTAATTTCCACTTAATTTAAGATATATAGGAAAGTTCAGCTCCATCAATGGTTTTCCTGCTTTTTCATTTACCCCAGTTGGTTGGTTCTTCCAATGGTGAAGAGAATCATTAAAAATAATTTGACAGGGCCAGCCGAGTGGTGCATTGGTTAAGAGTTGGCTTGGGAACACCAGCTCTGAGCAGCAGGACCCCGGTTCAGATCCCACATGAGGGCCAGTGACACTGCGCCCTCTACAGCTAAGATGGTGAGCAGCAGCTGGATCTGGAGCTGGGCTGCCAAGAATCTCTGGCGAGGCGTAGGCTGCAGTGGGCTGCCATAAGCTATTTATGAGCTGCCGTGAGCCGCCATGAGTGGCCGTCCCGTGGCCAGCGACCGATCTGCCTCACCGGGAGGAGCACAATGATAATACCAACATGGGCCAGTGAAGCGACGTCCTCCATAACTAGACTGAAGAACAAAAGGACAGCAACTTCTCTGATCCCCTTCCCCGATTCACCAACGCTATTCCCCTCTCCAACTTCCCCAATAAAATCTTTAAAAAAAAAATTAAATAATTTGACAACATATTGCTGAGGATTCAGTGGTGAGAAAGTCACCCACATAGAATACAGCCAACCACAATTACTTGCTGGGTGTAGAAAACACAAAGGGAAGGATGTGTTTGATTTTAGTCTATTTATGGGACACAAATTTATTTATGAAAGATTTATATCCCCTAAATAAGGTCAAACATAAAACATTTTAGTTGCTACTCACTTTTTTTCTCTAATAATAGAATTCAAAAAAGAAGGAAGCCGGTTTTAAATAATCTTAATAATTTAACAGCTAAACCAATTAGATTGCACCTGTTATTGTGTTCATTCAGGATTTATTTAGACCAAGGACAATTATGTGAGGTCAAGATTCAAGAAAGGCAAGTGATAAGAAAAGCTACTCCAAATTCTCCCCTGGAAAAGGGAGGAAGAGAATAAACATTTGGATTGAGGGAGACAGATGGAAAATATAGGCTTCTGCCTTGATGAGCGCTGAACACTGAAATAGCCATAGTTCATGTATTAAATTCTTTCTGTTTTAGATTATATTTTTGCTTTCAACACACTTTATATGTATATTCAGTTTTCTGACTCAGCTTAGATGTTACCTCTTCCTGGAGGCTTTTATGGAATTTAAGTCTGATAGATGCTCCGGACACGTGCCCCAGAGTCCCTGATGTTTCCTTCCACCCCATCCACACTCTGCTTAAACACTACACTTTTACTCTATTTACCACCATCTTCTCTTCCCCCACTCAATCTTGTTTACTGTGAACTCAAATATTCATCTTTGTATGCAAGCACCTACTAATGCATTGATTAGATGGATTTTTGATTAAATGAATGGTTGCATAAAAGAATGAAGGTTTTAAGCTTATTTGCCCCATGCTACCTATAAGCCAGGAACTAGTCATGTGACAGTAGACCAATTTAATCCAGTAATAAAAATAAACATGGTGGACAATAGAGTTAAAGTGCATTTTAACATTTGAAATATGATCTTTAACAATATTCTTTCTTTTCTGTACTCTTTCTCTTCTGTATCTGTGCCCATTTCTTAGAAGTTCCAGCAATTATAAAGTGGAGAATACTATGCCCCATCATTTTGGTTCTTCTAATTGTGACACAGCCTGGGCTGAAACAAAAAATATATTGGGTCTATCAATGCCAAAGCCCCCTCCCCCAACCCGTTAAACATACAAAGATTACTTTTCACATTCCTAAAGTAAGGTATATTTTAAGTAGTGTTACATTAAGCATGTACAAAAATGTAATTATAAATGTGCTACTACTGGTAAACTAATGTAGACAATGATAGGGTTTTATCTTGGCTGCATTAATCTACTTTAGTTTTGCTTTACTATAAGTAGGAAGGCTGTGGTATGAAGTGGTAGAAGACACATTTTTCTAAGCACCATCTCTTATTAGCTGTGTGACCTTGGGGGAGTCACTTAGCTTCTCTGGTCCTTTGTTTTCTAAATGCTAAAATGAAGATAATGACACCTACATTACACAGAGGTTGCCCATTACTAAATATTATCAGCAAAGCTGCTAACACAGTGCTTGGAATATAAAACATGCTTAGTGACTCTTAGCCACCTCTTATCCCCTTTCCTCTTGGAGTACTCTGAACTTAAAATACAGTTTACTGATACAATCTTATAATTCAGTCTTTTTATTCATTCAGACTGGCTCTTTCTTCAATGGGCTTGAATTAGTGAAATTTACGGATATGGTCACATTTTTACAAGGACCTGGATGCCTCAGCAATTTCTTTTCTTACAGCTTATTTGACGCTTGTAAATTATAATGCTTATGTAGTGGCAGAATGTCTCATGTAGAAGCTTCTCAGAAAATAGTTGGCCGAATCCCCAGGAAAAACGGCAGTCACAATGACAACATAAAATTCTGACTTGATCGTTGAACCAGGAATCAGGAAACTTGAAAGTGATTTCTAACTTTGCTGTGGACTCCATTTCTAATCACAGCCTAATCTTGCTATGCCCCAATATTTTGGAAAAGGTCATCTTTCTCTACCTCTTTTGGAGGAGAGTGAGGTTTATAAAGGATTTTGAACTCACTTAAGAAAGACAAATATAAACATATAACATTTTATTGCCTTTAGAAACCATTCTCTTTACTTGTTAAAGGGAAGTCTTTATCAGTACCCGTTGACCTATCTGGAGTTAGTAAGTTGATGAAGCTCTGATTAAGGTTTTATGAGGCAATCTGTAACCCCGCACAGGGTTCACCAGGGTCCCTTCCTATTTCCTCGTTCCATATTTCTTATTACAAATGAATTCAGTACTTTCATGAAACACTACCCTTTTTTAATCCAATGGAAAAAGAAATCCATGTGCCTACTCTGCAAAGACATCCCTTATTGAATAATTCTGTGCACTAGAACCTACCAGTAGAACAGAATAATGAAAGCTATTTCAAAGATGTATTAACTACTAATGCTATGAAGTGTCCTAGAAGAATCAAATTATTCAATGGCCCAAGTGTCTAAGGAACTAATGACATGGCAGGAATAAAGAAATTGACCACTTCCTCATTGGAATGATAAAAATTTATTTCTAATTTAGCAGTTTCTTATTAGAACTGCCTATCACCCAAATGGCAGTTGAGAGCACCATAGGATAAAATGCCTTTCTTTATTTGCTGTGACAATATTTCTGGCTCTCATGTATATAGTTTTTGAATATGTAAATCTATAGTGATGAAATGTTAGAATGTTCTTCCCTGGGAGGAATATCAGTAATGTCACCTCTGAGAGCTTGGGCAGAATTTGTCACTTAAGATGAGGAAGAAAGGAGTAGCTTGCTCAGGATATATAATTCATTTTCGACCTTCATAATGGCTGAGCATTGCAATTACCCCTCATGCAGGAACAAAAAGTGAAGAGACCATCGAAAGGCAGCAGTGACTTTAAAATGGACAAAAATAATAATAACAATGGGCATCTGTGCTAGGCACATGGGATTCAGGAGCAAAAAAGTCAGATGTGTTTTTTTAGCCCACATTTCATGTAATCTAGTTTGGGGTGGGAGTGCATACTGCAAGTAGTTACATGTTTTTGATAAGATGTCAAATGGAAATTTCTCTTTTGTTCTGGAAATATGGCTAACATCCAAAGTTGAGAACTATAGGGGTAAATAGCCCTCGTTTTAAAAATAGCTCCAGGAAGAGCCAACAATTAGAGTCAGGCGTCTCCCTCCCCTGGGGTTTAATAAGAGGCTGACAAACCTGCCTTACCAACTCATCCAACTGTGTATAAGGAGAGGAAAGATGGTGATGGTGGTGGTGGTGGTGGTGGTGGTGGTGGTGGTGGTGTGTGTGTGTGGCGGGGGCTTTGCCTGTGGGGAACGCAGTGCTCTAGGGAAAGGTTTTCCTTCCCTCCCCAGTGGAGGAAGGTGAGGGCTAAGTCAGGTGGATGTTAGTGTGACTTGTACATGAAGGGGAGACAGGCATCCCATTTTCTGGTTCAGTATCTATTTAGGCAATAGCTTTACTGATTCATTGCTAACTGGTTGACTTATGTATTCATCTATTAAAAATAAATATTTCTTTAAGACAGATTATGTACCTGCCAAGTAATGTCCTAAGCACTGAAGATATTAAGATGAACAAAGTCCCTGACACATGGGTGAAGCTTCTTTTTTATATGTCTGTATGTTTATGTATCAATGGGTGTGTGGTTTATAGAGTTGAAAAAGAAATACTTATAGAATATGTCAAGTGGTTATAACTGTTAAAAAGAAAAACAAAGCAGGGTGAGAGGGTGAGGGAATTGACATTTGATGTGGTGATTGGGGAAGACTATTCTGATAAGGGGCTATTGAAGCAGAGCCTAAGGAAGGAGGGCTGAACCATGCAGATGCTAGAGAGCACGGAGCAGATGGAGGTATCAGAACGTGCATGGGCCTGGGGCCAGGCCTGCTTCTGGTGCTTGAGGCACACAGATCAATGTGGCTGGAGCAAACGGGGGGTAGATTAGGTTTCAGACTTAGTAAGGCTGAATCCTCCAGCCCTGTAAGCCTTTGCAAAGAATCTGTCTTTTACTTGGAATGAGATGGGAAGCAGTCATTTCAGGTGATTGAGCACAGGGGCGATGTGGTCTGTGTTCCATTATCACAGGATTGCCCTGCTTATGTTGTGATAATAGAGTATAGGGGGCAAGGGTGGCAGTCGGAGGCAAGTTAGAAGGCTAATGCAAGAGTCTAGGAGACAGAGAGTAGTAGCTTGGCTGTGATGTTAACTGGTCTTTGGGCCTATCTGAACAGAGAAGGGGAGAACTGGAGGGTGGTGTGAGGGAAACAGGCTGCACACTCAACATTTGGTGACGTAACACAGCTATGGGAGTTCCTGACGTGGACACAGCAAAACTGAGTTGATATTGAACATCACTGACCCCAGCCCCCAAGAAGGTCAACTGGTGGGTCAGGAAGCCTAAGAAGCATCAGGCAGTAGGTGAAACACTGTCCACGACTGACAGCTAAGCTGAGAGAAGAGGTGGAACCAGAGCTGGGACATCTGGGGCTGTGCAGCCAGGAGTCCGTCCCTTGCCACTTAAGACATCCAAATATGTCTCCCACAAGAGAGCTACCATTTGAAATCATGTCACACTAAAGACATGGTAGCCATTTAGGGTAAGCCAGAGAGGCAGAAATGAGCACCGTGGAGAGAGTGTTAAAGTTGTGGCTGCTGCATAAAGAAAGCTTACCCTCCTCTCTGCCCTTATCTTCGGGAAGAGCTGGAGCCCAGAGAAGAGGTGAGGGACATTTTTGAATGAGATCCAGGATGGGAAGTTTCAAGGAAGACTCGTCTGAGTTTTAGTGCATCAAATGTCTGAACACTTATGGGACCTGTCTAGGATATCATTCTTAGACTGAAGAGGGAGACCAACAGAGCAAGCTGGGAAAACAATAGTGGGGGACGATTATTTACACACAGAGATTCTGGTCTAAAATAATCTGCATGGGAATATGATGAATGTACTCCCAGGTGCTCTGGCGTATAGCTCAAGAAATACTTTCCACTCTGGACATTTTGGAAATCTTTCCTGAGAATTTGGCACTTAGGCTAAGAAGATATAGTGCCTTTACTCAAGTGAAGGAGAAGGCAGCACATTTTAGGAATAGCCAAGTTAAAAATATGGAGACAGGAAGGGAACATATTGGGGGAAAGAAGACTTTAGGGGAAGTCACCATCTGCTATAAAGACCATGTGACCAGTAAACGAATTAAAAAAAAACCAAAAACAACTTAGTTTAAAAATGTTATCTTCATCATCAGGCTTAAAAATTGGCTGGTAAATATGTTTGACCTTTTCAGATAAGCAGTTCAGGTCTCCTTGTTTAAGATGTACACCAATTCAGAGAATACGTTCCCTGTAACTCCAAACACCCTGAGTGTAATCCTCTTTGAACATCTGTTGCATGTATACAATATTGTTTCTAAGCTATAAATAACCATTTAGTTTTTTATAGTGTTTGTGTGACTCCCAGAATGGTCTGAAGTGTTCACGGGATCCTCTGTGACCCAACTGAATTTTAACACAGGGTTTTATCTCTATCAACAATGACAATTAGTGGTTACAGTAGTCAGTGATAATAGAGAACTCAAGATGGGAGTTGATGACAGTGGATCCAACAAGAAAGAGTTTGGAATGGAGGTGAGAAACGAGAAAGAGCAAGCCTGAGGAATGGATTGTCTATACCTGGAAAAATCAATGGAAGTTTTTAAAAAAAAGGTTAAAGGCGTAGTTTAAGGCTGTCTAGGGCCTAGTGTTGAGGGGCTAGCTGGAGAAGAGAAGGGGGATATGGTGAGGGAGGGAGACCCCAATGGGATTTTCTGTGTCAGGGAATATGTGTTGGGGGCTGCTCTCTCTCCTCCAGGGAGCCTCTTAACTAGAATACCAGATAATCTTTAAGGGACCAAGGGAAGGTATGCAAACACGTATTGGTATTGAGACTATAAAGGAGAACATTGACCTCCTGTTTACATTTCATTCTTCAGAGGGAGACCGATCGCCCCATCACATCTATGGAAAAGCATCCATGCATGAGTGGGTGAACTTTTGGTTTTACAATTTGTGATATTCGTTTTTTCAAAATCAGAATCCTATGCCTACAATACAGTTGTGGAGCTACTGTTAAAAAAACAAGTTAGGGGCATGCAAATTCTTTAATCCTGAGCAAGACCACTAGCCTGAAATACTGCTTCTTTTTGGACTCAATGTGCTGGACTGAATCTAAGGGCCACATTTATTCCATCTGTTTAGAATCAAGCCAGCTTTGTGAAGTCAGATCCTGTTTTCCCCTCAGAGGCCTGCTCTGATAACTATTGAGTGCTCCAGGAACCAAGGAACCTTATAAGGAGAGGTTACCTCTGGTCGAAAGACATTGGTCACAAGTCCTCTCCCATAAATCTCTAGGCTAAAAAGTCTTTTCTTCACATGTTTGTGAAATGTTGTTGGTAGTTTTAATTAGTAAAGCATTATGGAGATGATTTTGGAAATACAGCAAAGTCATTAACAAATGCTTATAACACCTAAAAATAATTTTAAGGAAATAGTCAAAGATACAAAGATTTATATACAGAATGTTTTCCAAATGTATATCAAAATGTTGAAAACAAATTATATGCTATAAATAAACTATAGCATAAGAGGTAGGTTTAAAAATTGGAGCACTCAGAAAAGTACACAATGATTCCTAATCATTCTTGTAAAAAAATAAAAGCTACTGGAATACAAAATAGAAGTTTCCTCTCCATTTAGGTAGCTTCATAAAGCTTGAAAGTATTTAATAGTATTCATTTCTAATTCCTTTACTTTTGTTAAAAGAGTTGCACTCAGAAAGTCTTGATACAAGTAGACTTGAATAGACTCAGGGTCTTCTATTCCAAAATTTATACCTCCAACCAAGGTCTCTCTTCTTTCCTCCAGAACCAAATATAATTTCCTATTTAACATTTCCATTTGCATGTCCCATTAGCACCTAAAACTCAACATGTTAAAAATTAACCACCATTATGCCTTATTTCAGGGTATGGTGCAATCAATCACCTTCAAGCTAGGAATCTCAATGTCATTTTTGGTTGGTCCCTATTCCTTACCTCCCACAAGCGCTGTAAGTTTTACTTTCTAAATTTGGCTGGAACTTGCCACAGTCATAGTCCTATCCAAAATCAGCTCTCCTCTTAACTGCTGGAAAAGTCTAAATCCTAGTTACCATATCCAATTTTGCCCTTCTGAAATTAGATCTTAATTCCGAGTAACATTTTCAATGCATTCCATTCATAGAAAAGGCTTCCCATTTCTTTTAGGACAAAATGATAAACCTATAACATTGTGTACAAAACTTAGCCATTGAGTCCCTTGCTTTCTTTTCCATGCACTCTCTACTTTTATAATAATATATATTTTATCTCTTAGCTCAAGAACATAATGTTCTTCTTTCTATAATACCCACGTCCCCCCAACACTGCCCCACCTAATTCTGCCAGCCAGCCAGCTAACTCATACTCATTGTCAGAGACACCAGTGGATAGACGTGAAACAGCGTGCTAGGTTCCATGGCCGGGGCAAGCCACAGACGTACATCATGGGCTAACTTAATGGCACTTTTTGGAGTTGAAAACTGAACACCAACGGGGCAGTACTGAAGACTCTGCTTTATCCTCCAGGTTTCTGCAAGTGACAGTGCCTCAGAAAAGCTTTCCTACAGCCCTCCCCCATCCCATGTGTATGCATTTACACACACCTGGTGAGGTCTTCCATTTTATATTCCCACAGCAGCCTGGGCTTCTCCTTGATAGCACTTAATGTTGGTAATTATTTGTTTAATGTCTTTCTTCCCCATTATACTGAAAGCCCCATAAAGTAAGAATCCCAGCTGTCTTGTTTGCTGTATTCCCAGAGCCCTCCAACAGTATCTGGAGCTGGTGGGTGCTCCACAAATAATTTGCTCCAGTTCACACCCTACATGTAAACTTATGATGTCATGGGGCTTCTAACGTGCTCCCTTTTGAAAGAAGTAGAGCTTAGGCTAGAAAGAGCATGAGGCCAGCAGAACCAGGAGAAACAGACTCTGGGGCAGGGATGAGGGGTCCTGTGACACGTATCAGTGCCAAGGTGAAGCCAAGAATTGGGGAAGACAGAGATTTTTCTCGGGCACTTCTGTCTTTGGAAGTCCCTCATGTGCCCACCTTCTTCCTCTTCTCAAATAATAACTGTAAATCTCTATTTCCCCACTTCTATTCTCTATAATTCAGACCACTTTTAGTCTATGGGTCAGTTCAAGTTAAAGTCACTCTGGTTCTGATTACTATCTAATCCACAAGGCCGAAAATAACCACATGAAATTTAAACATGTAATTGAGGGAGAAATTGATGGCTATTTTGAATGTAATAAAAATTGATGTTAATAGTCATTCATTACATAAAAATGCATGATACACTCTGAAAGTCATAGGAATGGTATCAGAGTACGACCTAAACAATTAGGCTTGACATTAAAAAAAGAGAGACAGTGAGGGACAGAGAGAAAGTAGCAGAAACTACCTTCTGATTTGTGAAACACAGAACTAGGATGGCGTCTACAGGCCTTGTGAGGTACTATCACTTTTTGGATCAATTCAGTTTTTAGAAATACGTAACACATTCACATACATGAATATGTGTGCACACACACAATAAATTTACTCCTCAAAGACTATAATATTTGAGTAGGCAATATCTTTGTAGTTGAATCAATATCCATTAAAGATCAGTTTTATCTTTATGGTCATATCTGTTTTGAGGATTAAATTTTTACAGAATTTGAAAAAAAAGATGCATTATTTTCCATGTGGTACATGAAGTGTACCCTTAAAACTCATTAACAATCAGTTGCATGAATTCACAATTCTATGCTTAGTAGCAATGGGAGAGGGAAAAAAAAGGCGTTTTACGTTCTGTCACCAATATCTACTTTAGGATCAGCTTGGTGGTAGAATGGATATGAGTTACTTGTAAAAGATTCTTAGAGAAATCAGTGGGGATTCAGCTCTGCCCCTTCAAGTTATGTAGTAGAGGCTGGCCACCTCCTCCATTCACTGACAACTACTAATGAGAGAGCACTTCCTAAGATCATTACTGGAAATAAGTTCCCCTGTAAAAATTAATCTATTGGTAGCACATAATGCAAAATTTCAATTATTCATTCATCTTATTTATTACCCTATATGTAGGGCTGTGAAGCATCTAGCTGTCCTGATTTCGAAATGCATGTTTTTATGATCACTAAGAAAGAAATAATAGTTTAATATGCTTTTTCTCTGTACACTTAAAATGCTTCTTTTGAAAATTACTTTTTCATTTGGAGCATAAATTCAAATGTAATTGTACACCGTTATTATTCTAGTTTACCAAGATCAGAGTGTTAAGAGAGGAGCAAGTCTTTATGGTATCCAGATTGTTTTGTATATGTCGTCATTCTAATCATTAATTTTTCTTTGTTTCATGAATAATTATGAATGACTCTGGTCTTTTCTTTAGGCTCTGTATGAAGGCTGTAATTCAGAGAAAGAAAACTTCTGTGCATGGACAACCTCCTCAAAGAGCTCAGTCCAATTCTACTTAATTCAGCAAATATTTGTCAAGCACCTACTATGTATCTAGCACTGTGCCAGCTGAACTCTGGCCCCAAGTACCTGTCAAACCAGTGTTTGCCCCTGGCCACAAGGAAGATTAAATGGACCAGCGGATGGACTTAGTGTAAATTTTATGTGGTGGCCTCATGTTATCTGGTCAGTGAGCAGTGTTTTCATTTCCAAGTGAAACATTATAATGACATCTGTTTTTCTATCTGGTGTCATTAGAAATAGCTTATACTATACTGAGATTAATAACTCCCCCACCAAATGTGATTATATTTATCTCTGGCTGTCAGTTGTAAGTCTCTTGTTTCTCGAAAGGATTTATGCCCTTAGTATTTACAATACCCACTTCTATTTCCCTTCAGTTTTCTGTTTGAAGTTAATCCTTCTTACTTAGGAGAATGGAAGCAAAAAATGAATTGAGTAGGTCTCCCTGCTCTGTTATCGGCTAACGTGGCACTATCATCTTCAGAGAGTAGTTCTGTCATTCCCTTCTGTTTTCTAGATCTAAGCATGTATAAAGGCGGATCTTTTTCCCTTGTCCTTACTATTTCTCATTAATTTCCTCTTGTGCCTTCAGGGACTTTAGGGGAGGCTCTATTGGTGATGGATACGGTGAGTAGAAGGAGCAATGGGCTAAGTCAAAAGATCCGATTTCTAATTCCCACTCTGCCTCTCCCAGCTGTAGGGCTGTTGTCTCACTTGTAAAATGGGTTCAATAAGCTCTGCTTTGCCTTCACCATAATAGGAAAATGTAAATAAAATCTCTAAATATAATATATATTTATATTACTCGTATATAGTCAAATATCTAAATATATTTAAATCATATATATATACACACACATATGTATGTGCTCATATATATAAATAAATAAATATATATATATATATATATATATATATATACACACATGTGTGGATGTGGGTGTGTGGGGGGGTTATAAGCCCTTCATTACATTATAGAATATAAGACCTTCCCAAGTCACATCTTTCTGAGTGAGCAGCCCCTTGGCACACGGATTCTTGCAGTGTGAATGCTCACTGACGCCGGGCAGCAGCACTGTAGAGTGGTGAAGAGTGCAAGTGCTGTAAGCGAGACTTCCTGGGCTGGAACACCACTGCCTTCATATATTGTTGGGTATCTTCAGGAAAGTCATTTAATCTCCCCAAGCCTCACTTCCCTTCTTTGTCAAAGGGGGTTCATCTACCATTCAATTCAAACTGCTTCATAGTATTGCTGCTATGAGGATCAAATGATTTAATACATAGAAAGCACTTCAAACAGGGTCTGACACTAGTAAGAATTCAGTAAGTATTAGCTATTATCAGTGTTGTGATATAGTAAAAAGTCAGGAATTTAGATTTTCCTAGGCTTAGTGAGCCACATTTGTATAAGAAGGTCATAAGTCTTATCACTAAATCTTTTGAAGTTTGTTTGCCTAAAGCCTAGCACTATGCTTTTTTAGTTATCAGGGTAGAGCTTATAATGCTTATTTTTATAAAGGCAAGAATGTTATTTCTGTAGGATTAAGTTGAATGATTGTATACCAGTACTTGGCCCGGAAGTCATTTATTATAATGAGTACTTTGTAGAAATTAGATGGCTTTATTTTTTAAATACCATATTAGGCAGAATATATATCAACAAAGTAAAAGTTCAATATAAAAAAATGGTATATTAAATATCTATCTGTTTTGTGAAAATAGTAGCTTTGAAATCACAGGTTGTTTTCATTCGACAAATTAATTCAATTTAAAAAAATAATCAGAGATGTGTATAAGGGTTTACATACTAGGTTCTCAATTTTAACCCCGTCTGTACAAGAATAAGTAATTTTCAGTACATTGTGGTACAGTCACACAATAGAATATGGTTCAGCCATTAAAACTATATTTTTGGAGAACATAAATTAGAAGTATTTATGATATAAGGTTAAATGATAAGAAAGGTAATCAACAAACTGCTTTATAGATTAAAATACCAAGTGTATGTACATATATTACATTTAAAAAAAAAGACTGCAATCAAATGTACCATAACATAAAATGCAATTTTCTTGGTGACATAATTTTGAATGTTTTTGTTATTATTTATTATTTTCATTTTAGTTTTATTATCATTTATATTAATTATTTTCTTCTGAATAACGATATGTTTGTATTTTTGTTTTCCAAGTTTTCAATCTCTTACACGTTTATAATAAAAAGTGACTACAAAATATTTCAACTTTTTAGCCCAATATGTCTTCAGACAGATAAAGCAAAATGCTTAACTGGAAAAACAGTTCACTTGTAAAATTTTTCAACTGGAAAATCACATTTAAAAATTTCCCCAAAACAAAACAGACATTCATGGAAACAGAGAAACATTTTAAGTACTTTCAATCTTTTAGCAATCATGGGCCTCGAAGCTAAGATCTCTATGAACACACAGCGGTGCTGGCTGCAGAAGGGGGTCAGGTAATTTACTGAAGGACCCAGCGGGAGGGTGTTGGGATCATGAAAAAGGTAGCACTTGGGGCCATGGACTTAATTTCAGTGCTTACGAGGTCAGACAATGAAGTTTGCGAACTCATCCTAGAAAAAGTACTGCATACCTCATTGCTGAATATCACTATGGTCACCTTCGAAGTACTCCCCTTGGGAAGCTATGCACTGATGCCAGTGCCTAGTTCACCCTTCAGAGTAATTTGGGAACTCTTTTTCTGGAATGGCCATCAGAGCTGTCATCATATTATCCTTGATGTCCTGAATGTCATCAAAATGTCCTCCTTTCAATATTTCCTTTATCTTTGGGTAAAGAAAGAAGTCATTGGGGGCCCGATCAGGTGAGTAGGGAGAGTGTTCCAATACAGTTATTTGTTTACTGGCTAAAAACTCCCTCACAGGCAGTGCCGTGTGATCTGGTGCATTGTCGTGATGCAAGAGCCATGAATTGTTAGTGAAAAGTTCAGGTTGTCTAACTTTTTCATGCAGCCTTTTCAGCACTTACAAACAGTCAACTGGGTTAACTGTTTGTCCAGTTGGTACTAATTCATAATGAATAATCCCTCTGATATAAAAAAGGTTAGCAACATTGTTGCAACAAGTTCATGAACTTAATTGTCAGAGCTCCGTATTTCAGAACCAAACTATAGTTATATGAATATGTCTTTACTACTGTTAGAAAGAGAGGCAGATAGACAAATTGACTCTGAGGCTGACATTGAGTGACCCAGAGAAACAAGAGACACACAGGACAGAAAGTGTAAAGAGAGTGTCTCCAAAGAAAAAGGCAGGAAAATTAAATGTAATTCAACTATAAACAGCTCTCTCCATAATCCTTGTTCAGTTCCTCTCAACTAATCCCCTAGTTACAAAGTCCCAATTACAAATGACAAACAGCACCAATACTATAACAAAAGGAATCTCAAAACATTGTTCAGAAGTACCCACCCAGAGTACAAAAAAGCAAGGTGTCACTCACTGTTGTGGTACCCCAGATGGATAGACAGAAAGAGGATTTTAATAAATGTAGCTGGACAACACCTACTTCCATTTGGCTGAGCTTTACTTTTTAATCACATCATAAAATTTTCCATGCTCTTCTGGCTACAAGTCAAGCAAGACCAGGGAAATGAAATTTACACCTCAAGGAAAAAAAAAAGCGCACTGCTTTACATGTCAAACATGGATTTGCCAGGGTCAAAAATATATAGCTCAGAGATCTTGCATTTTGTACCCTTTTGGGTATTTATTACTGACTCCCCAGTTTTCTGGATTTTTTAAATTGGTTTCTTCCCTCCCACCCCCTTGTGCTTTTAGATTGTTTTAAAATTACAAAGCAGGGCCGGCCGAGTGGCTCAATTGGTTAAGAGCGTGAGCTCTGAGCAACAGGGTCGCTGGTTCGATTCCCACATGAGCCAGTGAGCTGCAGCTCAGCTGGTGAGAGCTCATGCTCCTAACAACAAGGTTGCGGGTTTGACTCCCATGCACCTGCAACTAAGATTGAACATGGCACCTTAAGCTGAGCAGCTGTGAGCTGCTGATGGGCGGCCGGATGTCGACTGGACTTGGAGCTGAGCTAACTGCGCCCTCCACAACTACGATTGAAGGACAACAATTGGCTGTTCCCCTTTCCCAGTTCTCCCCAATTCCCCAGCACTGTTCCCCTTCCTCAATTCCTCAATAAAATCTTTAAAAATAAATTTTTAAAAAATTACAAAGCAAACATGATTATATTTTCTCAGAAGATTGGAAGATTGACTTCCTTCAACCAGAGAAATGGACCCATCATTTAAATTCAAGATTATGCTAAAGGGAAATTGCAATGAAAGAGTCCATTCGCCTCCCTTTGTTTCCTTGCACTTGTTAGAGCAATGCTGCTTATTGAATATGTTGGCTTAGGACTGTTTGGGGAAGCTGAATGCAGGGATCCTAGAAAATATGTCTCTCCCAAATGTCCTGTACTTACGTTATTTGGATAAGACCTATTGTGTTACTTTCTCCTCCACTAGAAAAAAAAAATCGACTCAGGAGTAGGGCAGACATTTCTTTAGCAGGCTGGAGCACTGTACCACTTAATTACCCATCGGGAGATGTGAGGGGTGACCTTGTGCCGGTTCAGCTCTGCCTGAGGGCACTAACTCAGCTGCTCCCATTAGTATGTGGTCAACGTACCTGCCCGGCCACAGACCTGGACGGCTGCATTTGAGAAAAGGAGATCAGCTTTCAATACGCTGATTAACCACAATTTTGTTCTAAAAATGTTGATACAGTGAAAACATTCAAGGCATAGAAAAATGAAAGCAGGGGGATAGGTAAATTGGCAAAAAAGATATTACACAGAATCACATTGTCAGAATTGCTTGACATCAATGTTATGTAATACTAGTGAGTGCCTAAGAAGAGCCGCGGACAACAGTGGTCCCCGAGCAAACTCAGCTAGCCGCTCCACAACCCCATTGGCGGTCGGGGCATGTATGTTTTGCAAGCTTTGATGTTTGCCCTCTGTCCTTCTGTGTGCTTAATTATGATAGCAATAACATGTTAAACTTTTGCATTAAAAAAACTGCTTAAAAATCTGCATTAAACTATGAGTTAAAATGTAAAGTATGCAGGTCATAGGCATGCAATTTCTTCTAATCATCTGATGTGGGAGAAATACATATTTAGCTCCAAACGAGAGTTATGTGCCTCAGGAGTGCCCAAAGCTTGGCGAGCCAATATGAGAACTTCTCAGCCTTCAAGGCTTGCCAGAGCGTTAGGGCCGTGGTCCAAAGAGAAGGGCTGAAAGGAACCATATGAAATTCTGATATGCAGCCCCTCCTCTTCTCCCTCTCCCCCCCACTTCCCATCTACTCTATATACCCCCTACCTAGTAAACCGTCCTCCAAGCATTGAAAACAAAACAGAAGGAATTAATGGCCCCTGTACTGTTTCATTATTTATGCTCTTCTCATGTACCACCCTAACCAAGGGATGCTCTTTGATGATTATATCTCCAAGAACATTGCTGTGATCATGCTATGTGCTGGGAAACCATAGATAATTAATCAGTCAAACTGAGAGATATGGATAAGAATGACTTTTGGGTTTTGTAAAAGTAAATTTAATGCGTAAACCCTGCTAGGAACTGATTAAGCAAATAGCCTCTTTGCTCATAGTTCAATCAGGGCATACACCACAGCTGACTGCAGACCTCTGCCTTCATCCCAAAGAGGAGTACGGGGATGCTGAGTTTATTTTTGCTCCTTTTAAACCCTTCTTCTCAATTCTAACAGTGTATGACCAAGGGTGCCAACAAAATGTATACACATGACTTGTATTAATCTTTGTTATCGGTGTAGATTATTACAATTTTAATCCAGTTTTTTCCTTTCTTAAAATGTGTATACATTTTTTGGTGTCCACTGTATTTGCTAAAGATGTTTGTCATGTATGGAAGTTTTTCCATTAATACATCCAATAAGAAACAAGCCACCAAATTATCTGACATATTTGGGAAGTCACAGTTCCATTTAGTTTCATATTTATAAAGCACAAATAAAAAAAATACATACTCCTAAAACCAATAACACCATGGGGATGACTGTAAGTACTGTTCCCCCCATTTCCACAAGTGAATCTTTCTAAAGAAAAATTTGCATGATTTTGAGAAGGTTAGTGTTTTGTGGATGACAAAGGAACCAGTGACCTTTGTCTTCCACAGCAGAAAACCTGGTAGAATTCTGGGAGTGTAATTACGGAGCAGAAAAAGGAAGAGAGAATGGAATGGCCTTTTGTTTCTTAAAAAAAAAGAAAAACCAACAAAGACCTGTTTCCCTTTCCCTTTTTGTCAAATGAAAGCTCTTCAGAGATGATTGAGTTCTTGTGTGCTACCGTTTGAATCCTGTAGGATGTTATTGTATGTCGCTTTGCTCGAAGTACACCAAAGGACGCTGCTACTTTGAAGGTTAAAACTACTTTGTGGTGCACGGGGCACCTCTGTGAACATATCTGATCCTTGGGAGAACATCATACTTTCCTCTGAGTGAGAGTTTGCTTTAAGGAACACATTTGGATGCCAATTTACCAGTTTATCACAGAAGTGGCGGGCCAAGGACATCTGGGAATAGGCAAACTCAATTCTAGAACTGGCTAAAAAAGAATAATGCACAGAGAATGTAACATCCCATTTTCTAAGGGAATGCACGTATTTGTCAATAAGATAGCATGTGCCACTGAGTCAGAAGTGGGTTCTTATTTCTGCCCCTCCCTCCCATCCCTCTTCAGTTTTCACCTTACCCCCTGGACCACAACTAACTGGACAGAAGAACAGGCTCTGAATTTGTTTATCTATTTCTCCAAATGTACTGGTTTTCTGATATCGGTTCAGTGCTACAAGAAATATTGGGTCTTCATGTTTCTGTCACTAATGAAAGATATACCATAACAGCTTTTCTAATAATTACCATCTTAAAAAAAAAAAGATGTTTAGAGAAAAGGTTGGAGGCTCTTTCTGGAAGATTAGCTCAACTAATCAGGGGGCAACAGAATAATTTTCCTAAGATTACTCTAATCATGTCAGAACACTTTAAAAGCTGGAGAGCAGATAATAAAGGTAATCTCATTCTTGGGCTATGTGTAGAAGCACAAAATATCTTCGAGCTTTTTAAAGAATACTGTTAGGATTTTGCAAGACCCTCTCCTTGATGTGAAATCATGTCAATTATGAAATGCTGATATTTTAATATAACAATATATTTCCCTTGGAAACAGCACCCAGCCTGAGCAAAACACTCTTTCCCACATTAACTCCTCAAGTTACTTCAGCAGATGTGGCACGGAATGGGCCATTTCATACTTGCTTGGTAATGGCTGACATGGAATGAGGGGGGAGAGCTACAAGTAAAGCCATTAAATGTTGAGGAAGGGACTGTGCAGCCTCTAATTTACAGTTAGAGACTATTTTAGCCATGGAGGTAGTCCAAAGGGTTCCGATGTTTAAGGCTGCTGCCGGATACTATAAAATCTGTTGTCACTGAGTTACAATTACATAGGCCATTGACATGAATATCCTTCAGTAGAGGAAATGATACAAAACAAAATGGGAAATGTCTGCCTAAAATCTATCACTCATTGCATGGCTCATCAAAACAGTGTCACATGTTGCCTGCCCCAGTGCAAGTAAACTATCTCAAGCAGCCCAACTGCAAGCACATTGTATACACCAGGCAGCACTTACAAAGCTTATATATTTCATAAGAGCTAAAAGAAGCTAATGGCATTCTTAAGAGTTATTTTTGCTCAGCACAGCTCAGAACAAAAGAGTAAGAGGAACACATCTGGGGCGGAGGAGCTGGGGTGCTCCTCCAAGATGCACGGACGCAATCTGCAGTGAGTCTTACAGGACAGGATCAAGTGCTGGCGAAGACACTCAAGTGCCACAGCCCCAGGGTCTCAGCTGCTAAGAGATGAACCTTGCCTTGGCCCATCCATGGCTGCTCAAATTGAGCCTTTTGATTTAATCTGAAGCATTCAGAGCAAAAGCCCTGGTGGTATCGGCTTCCCATTGAGGAGAGCTATTTTTTCGGAGTGGTTGAGTGTTCTGGAGAGACATATGTGCAACACAGAGCACATGTGGCACGCCCTCTGGGGCTCTCTCTCTCTCCTACATGTTAATGAAGACTAAAGGGTGAGACAGTGCAGGCATCAATTGCACAGATAATTAATGATGATTGATGATTGACGACTTTTCCTGTATGTGCCACAGATTAATTCAGGTAAAACACACAGATGCTTGAAACTTCTGGGGTCCTGAAACTGATTACTGTTCACCATGGGCTGACAAGCCTATGCCTGCATTTGGAGTGGCCCCTGTTATCGATATGATAGTTTTCATTAGGTGAATATTGACAGAGAACGCTCCATCTGTTTTTTTATAACAAGTTTTCTTCCTCTTTAAGGATTGACTTTTGATCTGTATGTACCACTGTTGTTTTCTAAAAGTGTGTGCTGCTTTCTTGGATACAGCTACTTAAGCAATTTCCCTTTTCATTTTCTTAACAAAAAAATATGGGTTTTTGCTTTGTTTCGCATATAGTTATGTGTTTAATTCTATCACAAAATAGTCTCTCTCACTTACACCTCTTTTTTCCTTTTCAAATATATGTGTGTATAGATACACACACACACACACACACACACACACACACACACTTACGGGTACCCCTGACAATTGCAAAGGTGAAGGAGTGACAGAGGTATCATGTGGATAGAAATACTCCAAAATCCAGCAAAAGGAAGCACATCAGTGTTTCCTCCCTCTTCCAGCACAGCATGGCTTTGCCGGGCAGAGCCTGGTGCTGCATTGTGCAGACATGGTGTGTGAGCACCACATCCAGTGATAAGGCTGTTTACAAGTGGTAAATGTAAGGCATTTATGATTCTTAGAGTTTATCTCCCTAAGGCTGTCAATGCTTGAAAAAAGTGGAGGATTCGGGGGTTTACCACCATATTGTCTAAAGGCTTAATGCTTTGTTTGCTGACCCAGACCTAGGATGAACTCCAGTAACTAGGCAGCTTCATGGGCCTGAGTTCCATGTGTGTATTTATCGCCACATATATTGGAAACTAAAACAGAAATTCTGATGTGAGCCATTCTCAGTCTTCCATGTGCTGACTAAGTCAGGTGAGCACTCTCTGCGTTTGAATACCGGAGGCTTTGCTAAAACTTCTCTCCCTGAGGTCTACTCTCCAACAGCCTCTGCTTATTATGATATTTCTATTTTGCAGACTTTTATGGCTTAGAGGCGCCAGCACAGGAAATGCAATGGCTAACACTCTTCCTCCATGCAAGGGGAAAAACAAAAAAATCAAAAAAGCTATTAACATATTACTTTAAAAGTAATGACTACCTTAAATCCATAAGTGCAAAAACAATTGAACGCTGAATAAAATGATGTGACATAATCACTTATAAGCATAAAACTATTAATCTCTACCGCTTTTTTGTTTCCCAAAAGTATTCGCTTTGTTCTTGGACAAAGCTACTTAAGCAATTTCCCTTTTTGTTTCCTTACCAGAAAATATGGGTCTTTGTTTTGTTTTGCTTTGTATAGTTATCTGTTTAATTCTATCACAAAATAGCCTCTCTCTCACTCGCACCTCTTTCTTCCTCTTCAGATATATGTGAACACTGAAAAGGAAGAGTGAACAGTTTATCTAACCCAACCCAACACAACAGCTAGGTCTCTCTAAAAAATTTTAAATAATAATTGTAGCAATTCTTATTTTTAAATTTATATGTGTATTTTGGTGCCAGCAGTAATGGGAAATAGAGCATTTTTGCTTGACAGAAATAACAAAAGGTAAAAAGGAATAAAGAAGACTAATTTTAGTGTTAAACAGAGTTATACCAATTTTAAGAAAAGTTACAACGGTGCTTCTTTAATAAGTTATATTTTCAGAAGGGAAAGAGTAAATATGCACTTAAAAAAAAACTTCATTTCTAATTTAATTACATCACGCGGCTCCCAAACGCACATTTTAGAACACGGCACCACATCCTCTCCGCCTCACTCCATTTTCCTTTGACTTTTAGCTTTCACTTTCATTGCTATTCTCGCTTCTCGCATCCTGCTGGTACGATAAGTTTTCACAGTAAGGAGGTGGTTTGCCACTGGATGTGCTTGCCCAGCTGCAGATTTCCAGGCTAACTAGCTGCCGCAAGTCTCCTTTGTTAAAGCCAGCAAATATTTGCTTTTCCTTTATGTTCAACATATTTTTTTTTCCTTACCAGTCTTGAGGTTCAACGCAAATCAAATCCTTTCACTAAGTCTCCACTCCCCTCCCCACCCCGCACCCCCAACATACACACATTGTATCTTCATGAATTACTCAATATGTTGAAACAGATCACTGTTGATATTGTGCTATGGGCAATTAGAAGCCAGGCGCTTTGTTACATAGCTGGCACCCTGGATGGTAGAGCATGGTTCTCAATATGTGGTTGGAACCACGGAGCTCTATAATTCATGGACATACTGGAATACATTTGTCAGCATGGGTTACATGAGGCTAGAAAACACTTCCGTGTTATAAAAAAACGAGCTCTATCTAAACCTAGGAAATGCCATTAAGCAAAGAATCTATAACATTTTGTCAAATTCTAAGTCTAATTATATTTAAAAGGTTTAAAAAAGAAAAACATACACACATACATGCTGGCAGTTTACACATCCGTTAGCGAGGGATACCCAGTCTAAATTTTCACCACAAAAGCTAATGACCCTATTAACGCTAATTTGTTTACTCACCAGTCTGGAACAGTTTTTTTCCAAAGGTACCTCTTTGATGTTCAAAATTAAGCTTCCTAGAGGTTTGAGAAATTAAATGCTAAAAGAGGTCAATTATACAACACTTGCCTTAAAGACAAGGATTGCCACTCCTGTGTTGCTTTAAACTGACGATTTTTTTTCCCTTAATGAACAGATGAACACAAATACTACTAGATTACTGCTCAACACATGTTACACCCTCCTCCTGATGCGCTTGGATGTGATGGATAGCTTTGAAGGAGTGTTACCTGAGCAGGCTGGAAAGGGCTGAATTAAAGCGGGCAAAATATTCAATGCTGGTTGCTTAGGTAAAATCTGAAATATACACCAAAGTATAACTTCAAACTGTAAAAGACAAAATGAAAGGGCATGTTTCATAAAAGTAGAGAATGCTCCTATGATTACTTGGGAAGCCCCGTGTGGTAGAACATTTAGTACATGGGATAGTGTGTAGGCACCATTCAGGTTTTTCCCTACGGTTCAGACATCAGCACTATTATGAAATAATTGTGAAGTGGAAGCAGCACGCTGGTTATTGGAAAATAAATGAACAAACCAATTGTAAGACAATTGGAATGGACTGGAGGAATAAGCCCTAAAATAGACTTGTGTGTGCAAAGAGAGCTTTTCTGTTAATACCCTGAGCCCTGTAGCATTTCTGTAATAACGGGCAACAAAAGCATTTTGCAGAGGTGCAACCTTGATCTGCGGGGCCAGTGCTAACTTTTGTGCCCTCTTTTCATGCTTAACACAACTTCTGGGTGCCCCCACCTTCCATATATATGTGTGGGTACCTATTCTCCGTACTCTGGGGAAATCTCCTTCCCTGATAGACATTCTATCGGACTTTAGAAAAGATGATTATTCAGAAATACATATGCACTATCTATATGATTCTAGATGCTAACAACTGAGTAAGATAACATGAATTCACATGAAATTTAAAAAAAAGTGGATCATAAGTTGAAACAGCCTAATCATCTTGTTCGAGAACAACTCTGTGTTCCCCTCTGTCTCTTATTGACCCTAAGAAATTTTTTCAATTCTCTCCAGTCTCCTAGTTTCTGCCCAGTTTCACTTGTTAAGACAATAACTAACTATAGCACGTTGGCTATGGAACACCAGGGTGCACAAAACAGTGGATGGGCCCAGGGTTGCAAGGCTTAAAATGATTGAATGAGGAGTCAGTACAAAATAGGGTAGTGGTACCCGAGCTGAGCTGCCGCTGAGCTGCCAACAGGTGGCAGGATGGCTCAGCTAAAAAAGCCAAACAAAACAGAGCAGTGGTTGAGTGCAGGACCTCTTGAGTCAGGCTGTGGATATTTCAGTCCCTACTCTGTCACTTATTAAGTGGGTTTAGGCCTCAGTTTCCTTGTCTGTAAAATAGAGACCACAGTAATATCTACTTCAAGGTGTTAAGTGAAATAATACATATAAACTGGTATATAGTAAGAGGCCCATGAATATCCATATGTATTACTATTTAGGGGAATGGGGCCAAACAACTGGCAGTTCAGACTCTGTCCTTGTTCCCATGTAAGATGGAATTCTAGGTCTGCACTGATCTGGGACCGTTTAGTGCTAAAGTCACACGAGAGCCTTAGGGGGAATACCAGTGATACTGATCCTGTGTCTATTTAAAATCTTTATATTTTGTTTATCATGGATGTTGTGTAGTATTTTTGATATTGAAAAACGTTGCTTTAAGGGGCCAGCTGAGTGGCACGTTGGTTAAGAGCTGGCTTGGAATACCAGAGGGCCCCGGTTCGGATCCCACATATGAGGGCCAGTGACACTGCCCTCTACAGCTAAGATGCTGAACAACAGCTCAACATGGAGCTGGGCTGCCCTGAGTCGCCGGCGACGGCGTGGGCTGCAGTCCCTGTGGCAGTGGGTTGCCATGGGCTACCATGTAGCCAGCAGCCAGCGTGAGCGGCCAGCAGCTGCAGTGAGCGGCCATCCAGAAGCTGGCGACTGATGTGCCTCACCCGGGAAGAGCGCAATGATGGTGCCAACTTGGATCAGTGAAGCAACATCCTCCACAACTAGACTGAAGAACAGAAGGACAGAAACTTGTCTGTTCCCCTTCCCCCAATTCCCCAGCACTGTTCCCATCCCCCAATTTCCCAATAAAAATCTTTAAAAAAATTAAAAACGTTGCTTTAAGATATGATTTATGTTGATTACTGACTTCTTGTGGTACCCCTTAAACTTTGTGCCTGAGATGCGTGCCTCACTCATATCACCCTAGTCCTAGTCCTGACATGGAGGCTCCAAGCACATGCTTTTAAGAGAGGATCCTGAGCATGAAGTAACCTGGGAAGGCTGGACACATGCAGAGACAGCTGGGGAGATGGCATGTTCAGTTTAAGAAGGGTTGGTTATGACCTGAGCACCCAGGAACAAATAGGCTTTCTCTAGTCTAACAGCAAGACCCCCAAGTTCATGTTGCCTGGGGTCCAACCTGCCTTGTCTTTGGCCTGGGGCCTGATGAATTTTCCTCAAGATGCTCTAGCGTGGATCAGTTTTCAGAATTACTCTCCTTAAGATGACCAGCAAGCTCAAGAATGGTGTTGGTTGTAGAGAATAGGGGGCTCCAATCATGTAGAGAAAAACCCAGGAAGGTTAACTATGAAATGATTCTCTTAATCTTAACTCTTTCTTTATAAGACTCAGAACACCTTCTCATTAAGGTATATGCAAACAAACAGTGAGAAGGAAATGGAGATGGGCAAAACCATTGAGTTGCTGCAAGAAAAGTGGTATTTAACAGTCTTTACAGGAGAAGTATCATGACATTCACATTTTAAAGAGTGAACTAAAGATAACTGTTTTCAATCCCAACCACAATTTGGGAGTACATTTAGAAGCTCCTCCCCTCTCCCCCTTTTTTTTTCTGGACAGAGGGACTAAACAGACATGCTTTTTTTTCCCCAAAAAATGATATTCAAATGGCCAACAGGTACATAAAAGAAATAGCTCATCATCACTAATTATAGGAAAATGCAAATCAAAACCACAATGAGATATTACCTCAAATATGTTAGAATGGATATCATCAAAAAGATAAGCAATGCCAAGAGCTGGTGAAGATGTGGAAAAAAAGGAACCATTGTACACTGTTGGAGGGACGGTAATTTGGTGCAGCCTCTAAGGAAGATGGTATGGAGGTTACTCAAAAAATTAAAAATAGGGCCGGCCAGGTGGCGCATTGGTTAAGAGTTGTCTTGGGATGTCAGCTTTGAGCAGCAGGGCCCCATTTCGGATCCCACATTAGGCCCAGTGACACTGCACCCTCTACAGCTAAGATGGTGAACAACAGCTCGACCTGGAGCTGGGCTGCCATGAGTCGCTGGTGACAGTGTAGGCTGCAGTGAAGCTACAGTGGGCTGCCATAAGCTACCGTGAGTGGCCGTCCAGAGGCTAGTGACTGATCTGCCTCATCCAGGAAGAGCGCAATGACAATACCAACATGGACCAGTGAAGCAACGTCTTCCACAACTAGACTGAAGAACAAAAGGACAGCAACTTATCTGTTCCCCTTCCCCAATTCCCCAGCGCTGTTCCCCTCCCCCAATTCCTCAATAAAATCTTTAAAAAAAATTAAAAATAGAAATAGCAAATGATCCAGTGATTCTCCTTCTGGGTATTTATTCAAAGGAAATTAAATCATTATCTCAAAGAGATATCTGTGCCCCATGTTCACTGCATTATTATTTACAATAGCCAAGACAGAAACAATCTAAGTGTCCATCAATAGATGAATGGATAAAGAAGTTGTGATAAAAATATAAACAATAGAATATTATTCAGCAATAGAAAAGAAGGAAATCCTGCCATTTACAACAGCATTGATAGACCTTGAGGGCATTACATTACTTGAAATAAGTCAGAGAGAGAAAGACAAAAGCTTTATGATCTCAGTTATATGTGGAATCTTAAAAAAACCAACTCATAGACACAGGGAACAGATTGGTGGTTGACAGAGGGGCGGAAGGGGATGTGGCAGGGTGGGCATTAATGGGTAAAGGTGATCAAAAGGTACAAACTTCTAGTTATTAGATAAGTAAGCTCTGAGGATGTAATGTACAGTGTGATGACTACAGTTCACAATAATACATACATATACAGCAGGTGCCAAAAAAATGTATACACTTTTTAAGAAAGGAAAAACCTATATTAAAATTACATTAATTGTAACCACTTTGAGCACCTCCTGTAATTGCAGAAGTCAAACGTGACCTGTATTTATCTGTTGTTATTGGTGTATGTTGAGTATTACCATTTTAATACAGTTTTTTCCTTTCTTAAAATGTGTATACATTTTTTGGCACTGTGTGTTTGTTTGTGTGTGTGTGTGTGTGTGTGTGTGTGTGTGTATGGAAGTTGCTAAGAGAGCAGATGTTAAAAGTTCTCATCACAACAAAATTTTGTAACTATGTAAGGTGATGGGTGTTAACTAACCTTATTGTGGTAATCATTTTGCAACATATACACATAGAAAATCATCATGTACACCTAAAATATACATTACTATATGCCAGTTATACCTCAATCAACCTGGAGTGGTTTCTATGGAGACTTTACTATGATAATGGGGCAGAACACAGAGGCAGCAAACAGAAAACATGGGAAAGAGACAAGGGCTAAAAAGAGGTTGTTTCTGGGTTACCACTGACAGATCTTTTCATAGCATATTGGAGAAGGGCCCTAGAAATACACCTGACAGGAACTTCCTGCTAAAAGTGTGGGCACTGAGCACATAAGTACAATGATGAACCATCAGTGCTACAGAATCTAACGCAAGAAAGGAAATCCGAAATCCCAGCCTAGTCCAGCCCAGCTGCAACGACAGGGCAAAGAGAAACATACGGCAGCCTGTGGGCCCTGTGAGTAGCAAAATGCCGGCCAGGAGAGAACAGAGGCAATTCCCTCATCACTTTCAGCTAAAAATTCTCTTCTTACGCACTCTTTATTTAAAAAGAACTGCAACTTTATATCTGAGCTCCACTGCCTACGAGATACAGTGGCTTGTATATAGTTATGCTTTTGAAAATGTCACACGATGAAGCAAGTGTTGGTTTTAACAAAAATCTGACTTGGACTTCAGCCCTGGATCTACTGCTTATTTATCAATGGTGTGCATCTTTGGAGAATTCACTTATCTCCTTCTTGTTGGCCTCAGTTACCTGATCTATAAAACGGGAGTAACCGAGACCTGTCCCACATGTCTGTTCCAAAGTGTTGCCATAACACATAGAAAATGTCAAGTATGGTGCCTGAACTTCCTTTTAACATTCATTCCTCGGCTCTCCTTATTGTCTATCAGGCTCCAGCTTTGCACTAGTAAATGTCAGGATGTATTGTAAATTACCTTTAATTCATGCTCTGAAGTGTGGTGTTAGCCTTTCTAAGCAGACTGTTTTGTTGTTTTCTTTGATTTTGTTAGAGGTAATGATGGGGCTGAAGATCCTCTCACCACCAATGGCAGTCATGCCTGACAATCTGAAGGGTCAGCTCTGGCCAGAAGCTCCCACCTCACCTCCAACACACCTGCAAACGCTGCTTCAATAGGCTCTTTGCTGTCTAGACGTGTTACATATTATGCAACCTCAGAAACATTGCCTTTTCCCACATTTCTGCAAAGCCAAGTACTCTAATGTAAAACTATTCCATACTTAGAAAATCTGTCTAAGGTTTTTTTTTTTTCTTTTTTAATTCAGGGGAGCAATAGAACCATTCGCTACTAATTTTATTTCACATTTTCTACAAGAAAATTTATAGCTGAAGCACAGACGAGATTGAGCTGAAGAAAGAAGTTAAATTATCTGACTATATGACAACATTTCCTCCAAACCTGTAAATTTTAATATGATGCTAATAAGTAATAGTAAGTCAGTGAATCAAAGCTTTAAATTTAAAAAAGAAAGAGAATTTTTCACTGCCACTACAGTTTCAAAAATGGAATTGCAAATCTTATATCCTCACAGAAACATACACCTCTGCTGGAGAAATGGTCCAAGTTGAAAATGAGAGTGAAACCCTTATTTTCAAGAACCTTATCTGGGACAAGTTTTTAAAACAGTAAGAATGTTTACTGTTTTCCAAACTGTGATTTCATATTTCCTATTGCAACCGAAGGACATATTATGTATTATGGGGGGACAGAATTACTGCTAGTATACTTGTGGTATTTCTTCATTCCATTTAAAAATATTTATATAAATTCCTAGTGATGCTAAAAAACTATTTTCTAGTAAACTTTTTTTATAGGTCAGCTTGCAGCATTCTCTAAAAATAAAAAAAAAAAGAAAGAAAGAAAACTTGTTTAATGCTGTGATTTGAACTACCAACTTACCAAAACCTAGCCTGCCTCATGTGGCTACTTTGTAGGTTGTACTTAAGATATGTTTAAAGGGTATGAACTTTAAGTAAGAAAAATTACAGGGACAAGAAAGCAAGTGATGGGATAAAATGGAGGGTGGATGTCCTACTAAAACATTGGCTATTTTATAACTATGTGAAGTTATTATTTTGATTTAATCTCAATCATTTTGTTGTTGTTTTACATTGTGTCGATAGTATGGAGGCAGACATTTGAGGTTATTTATTGCCTTTTTTTTAATTAGGTGAGAAGTTCACAATGAAAAGATTTGTTTGCTGTTCTTTACTAGAATTATGTACTGTAAACTTATTGAAACTATTTCCATCATTTTATTGATGTGTTTTATTGGGAAAACTAATCCAAAGAAATTACATTTACTTTTATTTGAGCTTTCTGGGTAGTGTTAATGAAGAAATTGACCTTAAACTCCGAGGGCTTCTGGGTAATATTTTTCTAAAAAAAGATTTAGTTATGGTTGCTTTGCTTCTAGCTGATAAAGGTAGAATATATGATTTCTACAGGAAGTCTGAAGAACAATAATATTTTTAAAGGCATATAGGGTACTTACATTTCCCTTGCATATGAGTATTTATATCACTTCCATGGAGGAAAAACCAAAAATTATGAATGGTTCAGAACTTGGCAATGGGAGTCCTGCAGACCAGGCACAGAGTGTAGCAGGCTGAAGACACCCAGGAACCACTGGGTGGGCTCAGTGATTCGGAACAGTGTAAATAATGTCACAGAAATGTTTTAGTGGAACGCCTACTCTATGCAACTTTTTGTACCCATAGAAATGTCCTCCTTGGATCTGTAAGTTGCAGGGAAATATAATGGAGCACTGTTTTTATGATAGAGATTTAATGTGTTCAAATACCCTGCCTTTCCCTTTCCTTACATTTATGCTTGTTCCAGAAACAATTAGAGTCTCAAAAAGAAAGCATAGACACTTAATTAGTATCATTCCACAGCTGCTCCTTAATAAATCAAGATGATAAATATATGTCTAATCTACATGCTGGCCTACGTCTAATCTAAATGAGTCTAGACTTGTGCACCTGATGCATTACGTAGGAACTGGAGGGCAAATTAATACCCTGATGGAAGAGTAAAATGTACTTCACTATTTATTATTAATGCTTGGCTGTTTCCTATAAAAACACTTTTAAGTGCAATAGATAAGCTGGTTCATAGACTCTGCAGCAGAAATATGTTCTGGCTTCAAATGTAGGTGGAAGTACAGGAGGGTGATAAATGGGTTAGCCAAGAAGTCAAATTTAGATATTTATAAGCATTGAGCTTTTCCTATAAAAAATGAACTTTCATATTTAGTATGTAAGGGAGGAAAC
This sequence comes from Hipposideros armiger, assembly GCF_001890085.2. NCBI lineage: Eukaryota > Metazoa > Chordata > Mammalia > Chiroptera > Hipposideridae > Hipposideros > Hipposideros armiger. Next base: position 1,305,777 of record NW_017731639.1, read on the forward strand.
TACAACTGAACCACTAGACAGTATGAAAGTCTGAGTTATAATAATTCATAAATATATGCTTTATATTATAAAGATATATCAATTCCCCACCTTTCTTTACTCGTGCGTGATATTTTCTTATTAAGAAAAAAAAAAAGTTTCTGTTTCTATTGCTGGTATCTGCCAGCCAATGCACTGTGACTTGGGAATATAGAGGAAAATGATATTGCCCTTGGCCTTAAGGGAACATGGTAGATCCTTCTCAAAGGGATAATTAGGCAAATAAAAGACAACTGTACAGAATAAGGGCTACAGTATAGGCAGCAGGGGCAGAGTAGGCTCAGGCTGGCAGCCTGGAGGAGGAATCCAGGCGGGGGCAGACATATACGTCAAAGAGTTTGGGATGGCTGGGACACGGGCTTCAAGAGGATGAGTGGTAAGCAATAACGACAGTGAATGAGCAGGAGACAGATTGTGTGCAGGAGACGTTATAGAATTGTGCTGAAGACTTTGAACTCCATCCTGAAGTGGATGGAGAGTTCATTGAAGGCTTTTGAGCCCAGGTGTGATACTTGGTCCTCCAAAGCAGACTTTTAGAGGCACTGGAGTTACTCCTTAGCACAGGTCTGGGTGGTACTGGAGGGTAGGCCATTTTGTCTCTGTCACATTCTAGCTTTTCTTTTTATATTTCTCTCCCACTGCTAGTTAGCGCCCCCTGGTGTTTTTTTTACCTACAGGCTGCCCAAAGTCCTCCACTTCAGAGCTCTCCTGACTCCCCACTTCCTGCAGCAGCCCGGGGTTGATTCTTCCGAAAATGTTTTGTGTTCACTGGTTACCTCTCATCTTAGAATCAAAGAGAAAGCAGCGCCTCTGTTTAGGAAACAGTCTTCATAGGTAGGGCAGTGTTACAGCACCAACTCAGCTTAAGTCATAAAAGCAACAGCTATTTTGATCAATACAATAAAGAAATTTACACGGAAATAGTGGTTAATATTTGGAAAACCTCATAAGAGCAGCTGTGGGTGGCGAGCATGTTGGAATCTCCCTTTTCTAGACAAGGAAATAAAGGCACAGAGGACTTGACTAAATAGGGAAAGTGGGACCTTGACTCTCTGAGACTGGATCTCTGCCTATGCTCGCTGAGCCTGGGAAGGCTTTGGTGGTGCGGAGCAGTGCACACCACGACGGGGCTACGATGAGTGCATTCCCCCACCTCTCCCTTGCAGCTTCTCATAAGAGACATTTTTTTGAGGGGGTTAACAAGCTCTTTAAAAACAGACGTTTTCCGTCCTCACTTCCAGCATATTATATATACTTTACTGTGGGTTATTTTCCTCAAATTTTTTGAATTCAGAAACTGTTCATACATACATTTATGTATTTACTTACCTTTAAAATTTTTAATATTAATTTCTTAATGTTTACATATTTACTGGATCTTTTATGTTTTTATTGTATTCCAGTTTTAGTGAGATATAATTGACATACATCACTGTATAAGTTTAAAGTGTATAGCATAACCGCTTGACATACGTATACTGTAAAATGATTACTGCAATAATTTTAGTTAACTTTAGTTAACAGCCATCATCTCATATGGATACGAAAAAAAAGAAAAACATGTTTTTTTCTTGTGCTGAGAACTCTTAGGATCTACTCTCGTAATGACTTTCAAACATACCATAGAGCAGTGTTAATTATGATCATAATGTTTATATTACATCCCAAGTATTTATCTTTTAACCGGAAGTTTGTACCTTTCGATACCCCTTCCTCCAGTTTTCCCTCCCCCAAGCCCTGCTTCTGGTAACCACCAATCAGATCTCTTTTTCTGTGAGTTTGATAATTGATGTTTTGTTTGTTTGTTTTATAGATTCCATATATAAGTGAGAGCACAGTGTTTGTGTTTCTATAACTTATTTCATTTACCATAATGCCCTCAAAGTTCATCCATGTTTTTGTAAATACTTGTGTTTTTTTTAAATTGTGGGTTTACCTGTGGTTATTTACAATAAATTAATCATTTATTGAGTAATTGCAATTTATCTATCTTTAATAGGTTTTATTTACTTGTTTAGTGAAAATGTTTATTTTAAGGCTACTATTACTAAACGCTTTGACTCTTCTGGAGAATTAGCAGTGAACTGAGCAAAAAGTTATGGATAGTTTTCAAGGAGAAAGGGAATCTCCAAAATGCTAAAGTGTTTTTTGTTGTTGCTGTTTTTTGGTTGATTTTCTTTTTTTTTTCTTCTTTTTTTTTTTTTGGATCTTGGATTAACTTGTCTTACCTGTTCAAAGATGCAGTGTCTTGACTTTGGCTTTAAGTGACCTTAAATGTTATATCAATTTTTAAAAGGAGGAACAAAAGTCAATGTAAAATATTTTCTACTGTGAAAGTTACCTACCAGTAAACATGATCTAACTTCAGTCTCCTGAGCTCTGTGATCCCACCGTGTCACTATTTGCACTTCAAGTAATAAACATTGTACACACTCCCATGTAAGATATTTATATTGCTATTGAACTCACATATGGAGGAGATGGCGCTGAGCTCTAAAGAGTGAAATTGAATGTTGACGCAGATAAAGCTTGAAAGGAGGAAAGTGAGCATTTAATGAGGGGGCTTGCTTGCATCTGTTCTCTGACATTCGGTCTTAGTTTTATTTTACTATCTAATTCAGGTGCTCTATTCCACTGAAATAAATTACAGGGTTACGGAGGTTCCCACCCTTTTCTACACACTTGTGGTTTTGGGAGGAAGACTCAGTCTGGGCACTCTCATGTGCAGTTGAATTAACTCTTTGATTCCATCTGTTCTTCCCTAATTCATGACAACATTCTTTAGGTTTCCCTCACTCTTAGTACTTCTGTAAATTTCTTCCTCCCTAGGCACTGTTTGGACCATAACTGACATCATTTCAGTATGGAATGAGAGCGAGGCAGCTGTCAAGTCCTGTTTGGACCTTTTGATTCCTTATTGTGACCCTAATAAGGCCCTCCTGCTGGGTGCCAGCCACCTGCAAAAGGTCAGTCCTGTGGATGAAATCTATAAACAGTGGTGATCGTACCCTGAGAGGAAACACAGGCTGTAAAACTTCCTCTAAATGCGGGAAACAGCTAACGGGAGACAAGGGGGAAGCTAATTAGAAAGGAGGACCAAAGAGTTACAAAGAAATCTAACAATTGCAAAAAGTGTTAAAAAAAAAAGAATTGCACATCAGCCTTATGGATAAATTTCATAATTTGTGGAGAATGATAAGCTCCGTTCAAGAAAGAATCTATTTCAAATTTCCCATCCCACAGAACTTCTATGTCAGACCCCCACCTCAATAACTGTCCTCAGTTAATTTGACCTTATTCTATTCAGAGAACAAATTTACTGCACAATCTTGACCCCTATAAAATAAAGAGGTTTGCCAAAAGTGGTTTTTTTTTAGATCGCAAAAGTTACCTATGAGATTGTCCCCTCACTTAGAGAATGTGAAAGTCCCATAATCTGTACAGTGTGTTTTCTCCTATGATTTTTGAGTTGATAGCTTGAATTTTTTTTCCTTTGAAACAAATTCATCATTCTTTCATAATAGGGGATTCCTAACCAAAGAAGGGCGGATGGCAGTGGGAGGTCAAATTCCCTGTACACACTGCTGCTCAATGTTGTTATTTCTTCCTTCCGAACTTCTTTTTGAACCCTCGCCAAAAAGTGTCTGAAATAATCCCAATCATCATTCTTGATGTCAGGAGGGCTTTTGGATTCACTGAAAAGAATAGATTAACAGCACGCAATGAGAGAGCAAGTTGGAATCTGACCTTCCTGGCATCAACGGGACTGACGACATGAACATAGATCAAAGTACATTCAACATGGGCAAAAGTGGGTTAAAATAAGGGTCCGGCCATATTTGGTATTTTTTAAGTTTCTCCCAGGTGACAGTTCGCAGCTTAAAATCATTCACAATTGTCGCCCTTCTTCCCCAGGTGAACATTTCAGCACATTTCCCAAAAGGGTACATACCTAGCAAGCCTCATGCACAAATGATCAGAAAAATCATAAACAGTGCAGTAAATGACTAAAAAGTTAAATAAATAATTCATCTCTTTCCCTTGCATCCTCCCTACAGTCGGTCTTAAAATACTGCTTGTAAGGCATAATACCCACTTCAATCATGTCAGCTGCTGATTATTAATTGCTTCAGAAAAAGACAATATTTTATCCATCCTCTTTGGAGTTCGAGTGTGAATGGTGAAGCAAAAGAGAGTAAAAGTGAGTGAAACATGAAAAGCTTGATTTGTTAGGACCCCTGCTGTCTGAAAAGAGATCAAAGCTCAGAGGGAGGCTGTAAAACAGCCCAGTGCCCTGCACTGAAACAGGGCCTGTGGCAGCTGCTCTGGGCACCCGCTCACAACCCAGGTGTGCCTCCAACTCCACTCCGCCCGCTGAATCATGGGAGCAGGGTACCTCTCCTCTTCTTCATTATTTCAGAGGCAGTCACGAAGGAGATACAGGCTCCATCCATCACAATGCACAAATTCACAGTGCGCGGATTCAGCACAGGCCTAATTAAAGCTTTTCCTTTCATTTGTGGAGATAATTAGACTTTCATCTCACCAGGAAGCTTCAGAAAGATCTATTTCTTTCTCCAATAAAAGCTACATCAAACAAAAGCAGATTTTAATCGCCTTTTCTTTGGGGCATGAGTCAATAATGAAAGATGTCACGGGTAACAAAAAATTGTGTGCAAAAAAAAGAGAGAGGCGAAAAAAAAATGCCTAAGCAATGTTCTTTAATTAACATCATGTTTGCAAACACCATTAATTTCTCTCATTAAAATGATTTTTATCTGCAACTGATTGTTGATAAAACAATCGATTTTAGCGTCTCATCTGTTTCACCGCTATGCAAGGACCCCATCTGTTGTGCTGTAAAGCAGTAATCATGCAGGCTGTTCAGCAACATGTGAGAACAATAAAAAATGCATGCGTGTGTGAGGAATTTGCGAGGTTGACTGCAGGGCAAGGGCCACCTTTCCACAGGACATTCATGAAAAATGACTTGGTGTCAGGCTAAAGGACAAAATGTCACAAAGATCAGAAGTGCATAAATAAAAACACAAATTAATATGTGCAGGCAGAAAGGGCTCCATCTGTGTTTAGGAATCATTTTGTAAACAGACTCTGAAAAGGGAGTTTAGATGCATTTAATAGTGTGCCATTGGCTGGTGTGATGTAATTTTAGATGACACACGTGCAACTTACCATTTAAGACAGCCTTAGTTTTTCAAAAGGAAAATGCTCCTCCCAAACACTTTTTGAGAACTGTTGACTTTAGCTGTTTCTCCCCACAACTTTACGCATGGGAAAGTAAATACTTCTGTGGGATGTAGATGAATCAGGGTATGGAATCAACTCTGGAGGCAGAGGAGGTGACAAAAAGTGTACACTGGTGCAAGGCTGCACCAGAAGTCACAGGATCACGGATGGAAACCAACATATATTTGCACACAGAGATAAAGGATGTGCAGAGATTCACTTAGGGGAACAGAATCCAGCCTTTTAGAATGGAACTCCAGGGTCCAAGCTCTCACCCTCTGGACACCGACCCTGTCAAATGGTTCCTCTAGCTATTATGGGAACTCATGTAACAGTAACCATGACTACATAACGTTGGAGCACACACTACTTGTACTAGTTCTAAGAATTACTAACATCATTCTTTTACTAAATTAAAGACTGTCTCTCTCTAAATTCTAGTCTTTGGTGGTAAGTCTTTCAGAGTCCCAATCTAAGATTAGTGTATTTTGCTAATGATTGCCCTTTTCATCCCTGAAAACATAGCTATGTTGCCCCTGCCTTGACTTCTCCATGCTAAATACTTTAGTCCTTCTCCAGGCATTCCTCAGATGACAGTTTTTGTCCAGCTTTGTCAAGATCCTAACTTTTTCCTCTCAATATACTATAGGCTATCAATTTCCCGTTAAGGTACAGAAATTAAGAGCCTAAAATGAACACTATATTCCACATGTGGGCAGGACAGTGCTTCCTCATGCATGTCATCAAGTAAAAATGTCCAATGTTTAAAATACAGTTTTCTTTTCTAGAAAATAAGAATGATTTTGTGATAAGTCCAAACAGTGTTCTATACCCAGGAGTCCTTCAACGTTATGCCACAACCAGAGCTCAAAGTTCTCAGGAGAAATATTGTCCTCCATTGATATAGCCAGTAATTTAAAATTATTGCTGGTAGGTCATTATTTACATAACATATTTGTCTTTCAGATCCTACATTTTAAGATCTTCCACTATGGAAAGTTTCTGCTGATTATATCATAAATGGTTAAAAATTAAAAATCCATCCATCAATAATCCTGTTCCCAAGACTGCAAATAACGATGTGACCTGTTAAATGATTATTTGACAACTAATAAAATATGTGATTTTGGTATCATATAAATCCAGACAGAGAAATAAGGTTCTTCATTTGTTAGGTTTAGAGTATAAGAGTAAAATTTTGGCTGATAGTTTCGTATCTGATTTTTTAAAGCAAAATTTAGAAATGTACTAAAATCAAAAATCAAGTTGGAACAGTTGTTAGAGTTTCCTAATTGAATTCCTGGTACTTTGCAAAATCGTTTGTCTTTGGGTCATTAAATAGACATCTCAGGCCTCTGGTTCCCTCAATTTTATGAGTTAAAACAAAAACAAAAACAAACAAAAAAACCCGCCACATTTCTCACATAACCTATCCTAGTAGAATTCTGCACAGAAAGTTCACTAGTAATAAATGCAAAGGTCATTACTAGTACTATTATTCACTGAATAGAAAGAAAATGATACCATGGTATATCACTGCAAAATTTACTTTTATCAAGGTCTAACATAGAAAAATAACAAACATCTTTTTGGAAAGGAGGGAAGGGAGGGAGAAAGAAGGAAGGAAGGAAGGAAGGCAGGAAGGAAGAAAAGGAAGAAGAAAGAAAGGAGGAAAATGGATATCAACAGTTGTTCAAACAAAATTAAACTCATCCTTGTGCATTGCAGGAACTCTGAATGGTATTATTTATTTATTATTGGGTACCAAAGTTACAACTAAAAAAATTTTCCTTTTCAATTATCTATTCAGGATGTACTGCCACACCTGCTGCCTGCTAAAGCTACCAGCATTTTAACAATTTCTTCCTGTTGGAAGAGCAAGCAGTGCCATTTCCAATGAGAGTGCTGTCCATTAGCCCACAGATGAGAAGTGCTGAAAAGTGGTGCTAACGTTCCCTGGAGATGGTGCTCCTCACAGCACACCTGATATTGAGCAGAGCAAATTGGTGTCTCGAGGTCATTTCAGAAAATCAGATTATGTGCATGACAACACAAGGCACCGCTGCTATGCCATCTGCCTGGCCCACACCTGGCATGTTTAACCCCAAATGCTTTTTCCGGAGTTGAATCGGTGTGTTGTCTCGAGCCAGTGTTTCAGGCTGTGTCAGACAAAGATCAATTGCATGTGATCACTCAGGCTGGCAAGGCTAAGTAAACAAATTTATAATGTTATTAGAGATTCATATGATTTAGCAAAATATACGGCTGTTTGACATTTTTGTATACTTGGGGAATTCTCTTTATTTCTTAACTATAGGACAGAGTGGTCCAAAACACACACAGCACTATAAGCCGTCTCCAACTTAAGAGTGGGTTGAGGTCTTAACGTGTTAAGTGGGTTGTTTGTACATAATTTAAAATATAGTTCCTACATAAATGCCTTACGAAAGGTGGCTTGGTTCCTCATCTTTCCCCTCAAAAAAACGTACTTAGCCTTTGGATTCTAGCTGAACTAGAATACTACTAGAACTATCCTCAGCTCTAGGTGTTGATACTGGGAGGACATGGAGTGAGAGTAGAGAAAGAGGATGAGAATAAGGAAGAAGGGGAGGAGAGGAAGGGCAAAAGCAGAAGCAGAGGTAAAGAACAGGAGGGACTTTCTCCTCCTTTTCTAGAGAAGTAATTCAAACCAGCAAGTGTCACTTTTCCTTCGCAATCGGTCCCTTACTGTATTAGCAGGAACCTGCTCCAGGGCGTTAGCTTAGAAGACAGAGAACTAAATGAGGGTGGGAGGAGTTGGGAAGAGGTAAGAAACAGGTGACAGCATGGCTATGGCTCATGTGGCGGGGCGTTCGGCAATCAGGAGCAGACATGGGCCAGTTGTGAGGCATCTGAAAGGTGGATGTTTCCAAGTCAAGGGTTGCTTTTATTCGGAATGGCTGCCCCGATTTTGTTGCACTTGACAGTGAGGGGCCCCAAGGACAAACCCTGAAAAGGCCTGGTTAACAACTTCCATCTCCCTGCTCAAGTGCAGTTCAAGTGTATACCAGGTAACCTAAAGCATGATTAAGGCACAAGCCTGAAGTGGAGCCGGTTTTGTCGCTAAAACCTCAGATTAAACAGCAGGAAGCATGGAAATGCTGCCGGCACTTAGGAAAGAATAGGGAATAAACAGTGCACTCCTCTGCAAGGGGACATTCCCAGCCAAGGAAGGGCTGGTTTCTAAGGAGCCTGCCAGCCTCCTTCCGAGCAGGCGCTGTGAAGCAAGCAGCTGCTGCTCTCCGAAAGGAAGGGGCAGAAAGGATTTAGATGCTCAAATCTCAGCTCAGAACTCCTAGTAGGGGAAAAGCTGCGTCCTCACCAGTATAGACAGATCATGCACAGGTCACTGACTTTGAGAGGAGAAAGTTTTTCGGATGAAACAGAAGATAACAAGGGAGACCCAGTATCAGAAGCTCTCCATCCTCGGCTTGAGGGGAACTCCGCACTCCCTTCTGCTCAGAAGAGTTTGTTGCAAGGAAAGAGCCCTGACAATCTGCCTCACATGTGATCAGCTTTCAAGATAGTACCTGACCATTGCATCTTTGCAGATCAGCCTTTCTCAGGGCAATGTTAGTCATTTGCTTTTGCAATCGACAAAAATGGGGGAAAGCAGAAATAAATTTTATACATGTGCAACCTATTTTACAATGTGAATAATTCCATTTTATCTTTGTGTGAGAGTTTCCAAAGTGCCCTCACATTTTAACGAAACTGAAGGTCAGAGAAGGGAAGCTGTCAGTTGTCACAGCCTGTGAGTGGTCCAGACCAGACCGTTATCGGAGGCCTCCTCCCCAAACCTGGTGCACTTTCACTACTAATTATAGGTAATGTCAACAAAACATCCTCTTTATGCTGCTTTGGGAAGAGCAGTGGCACTATTGCTCCACTTCTACATGATGTGCCCTTTTATTAAAGGAGCACACCTATAAGACTACCCACCTGACTCCACCGTGGTGGTGTTTCTTAATGAACCGGCCTTCCGGAATGGGAATCCTAGCCCGTCGTAAGGCTCTGCTCCTGCTCATCGGGGTGCGGGGACTGACTTAGCTACACTTCTGCATCCCCCACCTTCCCACGGTCCAGGCACAGGGCTAGAAGTCGGGCTTGCAGCAATGAGTGAGACCCAGTCTCCACCACCAGAAAGGTTAGAACTGAGGTGCGCTTGTCTGCCTAATGGCATTGCACTGTTCCAGGACGTAAGGGTGTCATCGCCCACAAGCCTAGGACACGGTGGTGGAGAACTCCCAAACTCTGGTCTGATGTTCCCACGGAGCCTTTGGGAACTCGAATGCCCATTCCCCTCTTGAGTTTTCTCATTTAACTCCAGGCCCTCCCATTAAGGAGGAAGCCCTGGGCCGGCCGAGTGGCGCGTTGGTTAAGAGCTGGCTTGGGACGCCAGCTCTGAGCAGCAGGGCCCCGGTTTGGATCCCACATGAGGGCCAGTGACACTGCCCTCTACAGCTAAGATGGTGAACAACACCTCAACCTGGAGTTGGGATGCTGTGAGTCGCCCACGATGGTGTAGGCTGCAGTCAAGCTGCAGTGGGCTGCCATAAGCTACCGTGTGTGGCTGGCAGGCAGCATGAGCTGACAAGAGTCGCTGTGAGCGGCCATCTAGAGGCCAGCGACCCATCTGCCTTACCCGGGAAGAGCACAATGATAACACCAACATGGGCCAGTGAAGAGACGTCCTCCACAACTAGACTGAAGAACAAAAGGAGAGCAACTTGTCTGTTCTCCTTCCCCGATTCCCAATGCTGTTCCCCTCCCTCCCCCAAAACCCCCAATAAAATCTTTAAAAAAAAGAAGGAAGCCCTGCTTGATGGTAGCCCACACAGTTTTCTGTTCTGCCACGTGTTCCCAGGAGCTAGGTGGCTAAATGAGGTTTTGAAAATAATAATAATACCTTCCTCTTTAGGCTAGTTTTAGTTCCATAGCTAAATTGAGCTGAAAGTTTGGAGGGTTCTCATACGCCTCTTTCCACACACATAGAGCCTCTCCCCCCATCAACATCCTGCACCACTGTGGTCCATTTGTTACAACCGACGAACCAACACTGACACACTACTATCAACCAGAGTCCATGAGGGGTCACTCTTTGTGTTATACATTCAATGGGTTTTGACAAACATATGATGACATGTATACACTATTCTGGTATCATACAGAATAGTTCACTTCCTCCCTGTGCTCCGCCTGCTAAAGGCTTTGCTTCAAACTGACTGAGTCTCCAGAATATTAATTCCACTCCCTGACTCTGAGAATTAATACCAGCCTGAGATGGTGGCTGATAACACTCCGCTTTCTGGGATTCCACTAGGTGCTTTGGGCCTGAAACAGGTATAGGCCTATTAGTCTAGATCAGCAGTTCTCAACCTTCCTAATGTCATGACCCCTTAATACAATTCCTCATGTTGTGGTGACCCCAACCATAAAATTATTTTCATTGCTACGCTGTAACTGTAATTTTGCTAGTTATGAATCGTAATGTAAATACCTTTTTGTTTTCTGATGGTCTTAGGCGACCCCTGTGAAAGGGTCGTTCGACCCCCAAAGGGGTCACGACCCATAGGTTGAGAACCGCTGGTCTAGATGCTTTGAATTATTAGGGAGCAGTGTTGCAACTGGACCTGTAGCTCATCTTGTTTCTTGTGTTGTTGTTGTTGTTGTTGTTTTCCTTCTTACTTATGTCCCACTTGGCCTGTAGTTGACCCTGCCTGAGTTATGGCATCCATGCCCTCAGCCCCCCTAGCACTGACTTGAAATAATTTAGCTCATCATAACGGGTTTAATTTATTTTAATGTTGGGTTGACTGGATTCTCTGATCAATTTGTTAAATTGCTGCTTTTCCTTTGAACTCAGTTTTTTAGGGAAATATTTGAGATGTTTGTGGTCATGAGTGTTCCCAGGCTTAGACAGAATAAGTAATTCCTATATTATTATTGAGAGAAAGCTTCAGGGCTTGCAGTTGAAGCATGAAAATCTACATTCAAAGTGTAGGGACATCTCCCAGACCTTCACTGTCTCTGTGTCCCAAAGCCACCTTTGATGGAGGTCAGAAACAGCTGCCTTCTCTTACCACCTGCCACAAAGAGCAAGACCAAACATGGTGCCCAATCTTTAAGTTACCACTTGCAGCCAAGTCCCTACATCATTTCCTGCTGGTGTAATTTCTTTTCTTTGATTGGCCCTTTTCTTTGATGGTGACTCTATGAGATGGGCCAGGAGCCAGACATGGGCAGGGGGACACTCAGCCTGTGAGGCCCCCAGGTAAAAAGTGCCACAAGAAATAAAGGGTGCTGGGCTGGCTGAGTGGCGTGTTGCTTAAGAGCTGGCTTGGGATGCCAGCTCTGTGCAACAGGGCCCTGGTTCGGATCCCACATGAGGGCCAGTGACACTGCCCTCTACAGCTAAGATGGTGAACAACACCTCAACCTGGAGTTGGGATGCTGTGAGTCACCAGTGATGGCGTAGGCTGCAGCCCCTGTGACAGTGGGCTGCCATGAGCTACCATGTGTGGCCAGCAGCCAGAGTGAGTGGCTGGAAGCTGGTGTGAGCTGCCAAGAGCCTCTGTGAGCCGCCGTCCAGAGGCCGGTGACCGATCTGCCTCATCCAGGAAGAGCGCAATGATGATACCAACATGGGCAAGTGAAGCGATGTCCTCCACAACTAGACTGAAGAACAAAAGAACAGCAACTTGTCTGCTTCCCTTCCCCAGATTCCCCAGCACTGCTCCCCTCCCCCAATTCCCCAATAAAAATAAATAAGAAAGAAAGAAAGAAAGAAAGAAAGAAAGAAAGAAAGAAAGAAAGAAAGAAAGAAAGAAAGAAAAGAAAAGAAAAAAAGAAATAAGGGGTGCTGACAGGTGGGGCAGGAATTCCCTGTGTCCAAATTCTCAGGCCAGCCTTGCATGTTTAGGTTAGTTTCTAAAAAATAAATCTCTTTCCCAGCGACTAAAGAAGGGTCCGGCCCTGCCAGAGTTGTATGAGTTCAACAGAACAAAACAGCAGTCTCTGAAGATACCCAGAGCAATTCAGTTGTAACCTTTACTGAGAGAATAAAAAATGCATTTCTGAGTAGAGTAGCTGTCTGCTATTATATATAAGTCAATACATATGGGGACAAACAGAGGGTATAAACACGTGAATATGATATCTGTGAGTGCAAATTTGATTATACTAAGTAAAGCAGAGAAGATGACTGTTTTATGTTCCTTTCTACCTATATTTCTCAGTAATATACGATAAACATTTGATTTACAAAATGGAGACAACTGAAATTTATAGGGTGTAAACATCTCAAGTACATGAACATCTGATTGATGATACAGAGACCAACCTATTTGGATCTGTAATCTTTCAGCCATGGCCACAAAGCACACAATGACTTGGGAGGAGTGTTAGTGTTTTAAGATCCATCTGCCTTGGAGAATCTGCATAATTTTTTCATATAAGGAGTGAGTTTTGTTTCTTCAAAAGTTTCCATGAAAAACAACCTCTTAAAAGAAACATAATTCAAAATCACTGAAGCCAAATATAGAAACATATATTTAAGTAGTATGATGAGTCTAATTTTCTAAGCCACATCACATCTAGCAGTTCTCTTTTTTCTTCTCTCATGAAAAAATCTACCTGAAAATTTATTCTATAATGCAAAGATAAAAAAAAAATGAGGCCCATCAAAGATCCACCCAAGTCTCTACTCTTTTTTATAATGTCCCAAAGGGTACTGATCGCATGGCTTCAGGTAACTCCCTTGCCTTGACCAAGCCTCTTTTTCATTGTCTGAAATATTCCTTGTAGGGTTGTGTTGAATAATGTGCTCACAGATGCTTGTTCATAGCTAGTATAAGTCACAGGTAGATTTTTAAATCTTACATTCTAGTTCTCCATCCCTCATTCTAGTAATAAGATGCATAGAGTAACTAAGCATCTTCTACCTGTGCCTCTTATATCCACCAGCCATATATTCTCACTGCACCACATTTTCCTTGTTAGTGATAAAAACAGTTCCATGGCATTATCAAGAAGCAGGTGAGAAGCTCTGTTGAATCCTTTTCCTTTAGGTGCTAGACTTTATTGCTGAGCATTATCATAAAATAAAAATAGGTTATGTATATATATCCTAATACAGTGCCCCAATTTATTAAATGTATTATATTTTTAAATTTAAATTGAAGTCAAAATTGTGAGATAAATCCCAGGAAATTCATAATAATGCATCTATTTGCTTGTGACTATCAATTACATCCATTTCTAATCATTGGAGATGCTTAGCCTTCTCCATTACATCTACCAGAATGATAGAATCTGTGAGTTCGAAGCGGTTATCTAGTTCAGTGTCTTTCAAATATTGGATCATGATTCATTATTGGAATGTGAAGTCAATCTAGTGAGATGCAAAAATATTTTAAAATGAAATTGGTCAAACCAGACTAGATAGAATATATGCGTGAAATGTGTATAATAAGGATATTATTTTGTGGACATTTTATTTCAGTTATATATACGTATATGTGTGAATACTGACAATGTAAAATGTCTTCCTTACTGTGGTCACAGGACAATTAAAAAAAAAGTGAAATAAATTATCTAGTCCATCACTGTAGGCAATGTTTTACTCTACTACATAACACCCCTTGCCTCCCTTCCCCTGACAGGTAGCATTAAAATTCTGCTAAAATCCTACCAGTAGTGATGACTTTATCTACTAATGCAACCAATTCACTTCTCAGCTCTAATTGTTACAGTTCTTTCTTATAGTGAGCCAAAAGTCTGTATCTGTATTCTATGGTTTTAATCTTTGGAGCACCACAGGCTAAATATTTTCCCCTTCCATATGTTTGTCCTTTAAGTATTTGATGATAGCTATAATTTTCCCACTGAATTTGACCATCTCTAGTTGTTTAGCAACTTCTCCTATGGAATCTTTTATAACCCCGTTAAGTATATTATACTTCTTGACTGGAAGCACTATGTCAATGAGTTTTTGAGAGGCTATTAAGACTTGAATACAGTCCTTTATGTTTGACTTGCAAAATCAGGGTTTAGAGGGATTATCACTTCCATGATTTTGATATCATACTTCTATTAATATGGCCCAAAAGATTATTAATATTTTAGCCTTATCAAACAGCTGTGTATCACTTAATATATAGTCAACTAAAATGTAATGTTCGTAAATATTTTTGGCAAGCCTCATTGACTACTCCACAAAATTTACTTTATTTTTTGTTTGTTTGTTATTGCAGGGAAGAAATGTAGTTTTAGGAATATATATATATATATATATATATATATATATATATATATATTCTTGTTAATGTGTATATTTATTATTCAAGCTGGTACAGATCTTTTTGAATCTAGATGCTGCCATCCTTTATAATAAATACTAGTCACAGTTTCATATCACCTACAAACTTGAGAAGCATGCTAATTATGACATTTAAGGCAATGACTGAAATTCTGAACAGGAAGAAGAGTATACATTTTTGAATTATATTTCAAAAGAATGCTTGTGTGTTGACTGTCTAAAATTCAGAATATTTTCTATCAGAAAAACCATTATAAATAATGGGATTTCAGATCATCCATTTTCTGATACAGGAGTACCTACTATAGAGATAGAAACAACTTTTATTGGATTCATTAGTAGCTAGAAACAGGACTATAAAAGGGTAATGAGTAGACACTGAGGAAAGGGAGAGAGCTTGTAGAGTTATTAATTCAATCATAGAATTAGCAAGCTAGTAAGTCTGCTATTTATTGATATTTAAAATACATTAGGTACTCAGACATTTCCTGAGATCCAAGATGGTGAAGAAGATAAAAACTGTGTGTACTTTTTTTGTGTGAACACATTAAAATTACAACTAAATTATAGAACAATCAACCTGGAGAACCATCTGAAGTCTGGCAAAACAGAAGTTTTATAACTAAGGATATAAAGAACCACATCGAGACTGGTAGGAGGGATGGAGACAGGAAGTGGGCTGGCCCCAAATAACAGTGTGGCAGCTGAGAATCAGGATATCTCAGCCATAGAGGTTCCCTATATAGGAGCAAGCAGTCCAAGCCCCACACCGACTTCCCCAGCCTAGGGTACTGGTGCTGGGAAGAGGAGCTCTCACAATATCTGGCTGCGAAAAACAGTGGGGATTCCAGCCATCTGGGTGAGAAGAAAGGCTGCAGGAAACCCAGACATCCTCATAAAAGTCCCTCACACAGACTCACTCACTCACAGGCACTCACTCTGGGCTCCAGCATTGGAACAGTGACTGGGGGGTTTCATAGATATACAGAAAGCCAACTGAAGTATGTGATTTCAGGAGAGGGCTGGAGGACAGTCGCCATTTTCCTTGGATGGGGTTCTTTTTCCATGCAGCTGGCAGGCGGCATCTTTTCTTTGTTAAGCCTTTCCCCAACACGGAGTAATCTGAATCTGATTGGCTAGTGAACTTCACTTTAGTTACCCGGCTGACTCCCTGGGACCCCACCCCACCCAATGCCGGAGACACTTTCTAGGTGAGCAGGCAGCCCTGCCCAAATTACACTGTTTTGTTGAAAACTATCAGAGTCCCCAGGTCCCAGGCAGGCTGCGACTGGCCTCCGTGTGCTCTGCGACTTTTACTGAGTAGCTCCAGGCTCAGCACTGAAACCAAACTAGAGTCTACATTAACCTGCTGACAAAAACTTTTCCCATTCAAGGAATTCCCTCACCCAACTTGCATACTGCACAAGGGAGCTGTCAGGTGGCAGCATGCCTAAGGGTGTCCTGTCTTTTTGCAGAGCTACCCCAGGCTCAGTACTAGTGGCAGCCAATGTCGGCTTGGAATGTGGCCTCTCCCATACGCCTCCAGGTTTGGCAAAGGCAGCAAACAACTGAGGATCACTTTGTAGCTCCTTCTAGGTAGTACCCACATGGTCACAGGCAGTGGGTGACCTGGGCCTGCACCACAAGTGGCACACACAAAGAGCACTCTCAACAGGCACCAGAGCCCACTGGGGTGAAATCCACTCAGTGGGTGAAGCCCCCCGCCAGCAGCCTGTAAGCAATGGACATGGCCAAACCCCACTGCCAATCAGCCTGGGGATCAATCCCATTCACTGACATGGCAATAGCAACCAAAGCTCAACTATAACAGGAGGGCACACACAACCCACACAAGGGAGACTGCTGGACACCCAGAGCAGGTGACCAGAGAGACTGTGTAAGGACCCCACAGGGCACCTACTACATAAGATCACCCAGCCAAGACTAGGAGGCATAGCAGATCTACCTAATACATAGAAACACACAGGAGAATCAGCCAAAATGAAGAGACAAAGAAATGTGTTGCAAATGAAAGAACAGGAGAAAACTCCAGAAAAAGAATTAAACACAATAGAGGCAGACAACCTATCAGATACAGAGTTCAAAATATTGGTTATAAGGATGATCAAGTAACTGTGAGAACTTTAACAAAGAGATAGCAAACATTAAAAAGGACATAGAAACCATAAGAAAAAAACAGAAGTGGAGAATACAATAACTTAAATGAAGAATGCACTAGAAGGAATCACCAGCACATGATGGAAGCAGATAATCTAATTAGCAATTTGGAAGACAAGGTAACAGAAAACACCCAATCAGAACAGCAAAAAGAAAAAAAAACAAGAATCTCTCAGAATGGGGATAGATTAA
The DNA here is from genome assembly GCF_001890085.2 of Hipposideros armiger. Taxonomy (NCBI): domain Eukaryota; kingdom Metazoa; phylum Chordata; class Mammalia; order Chiroptera; family Hipposideridae; genus Hipposideros; species Hipposideros armiger. The sequence continues at coordinate 1,322,791 of NW_017731639.1, forward strand.
GAGACCTCTGAGATAACATCCAGCATACCAACATTCACAACATAGGGGTCCCGGAAGGAGAAGAGAGAAAGTAAGGGATTGAGAACTATTTGAAGAAATAATGACTGAAAACTTTCCTAACCTTACAAAGGAAATAGACATACAAGTCCAGGCAGTACAGAGAGTCCCAAACAAGATAAACCCAAACAGGCCCACATCAAGACATATCATTGTTAAAATGGCAAAGGTTAAAGGCAAAGAGAGAATCCTAAAAGCAGCAAGAGAAAGACAACTAGTTACTCACAAGAGAGTCCCCACAAGATTGACAGCTGATTTCTCAGATTTCTCAACAGAAACTTTGCTAGAAGGGGTTGACACAAAATATTTAACTTGATGAAAAATAAGGACCTACAACCAAGGATAGGTATTCTACCCAGCAAGGCTATCCTTTAAAATTGAAGGACAGTCAAAGAGCTTCCCAGAGAAGAAAAAGCTAAAGAAGTTTATCATCACCAAACCAGTATAATAAAGAATGTTAAAGGGACTTCTTTAAGATAGAAAATAAAATAAAGAATATAAATAATAAAATGGCAATAGCTATATATCTATCAACAATTACTTCAATGTAAATAGATTAAAAACTCAAATCAAAAGACATAGGAGGGCTGAATGGACACACACAAAAAAACCCTTACATATGCTGCCTACAGAGACTCATTTTAGATTAACATATACATACAGATGAAAAGTAAAGGGATGAAAAAATATATTTCACTACAATGGAATCAAACAAACAAAAAAGCTGGGGTCACAGTACTTATACCAGACAAAATAGACTTTAAAATAAAGGCTATAACAAAAGACAAAGAAGGACCCAGTATTCCCACTTCTGGGTATTTATCCAAAGATACCCAAAATGCTACTTTGAGGAGATGTGTACATCCACATGTTCATTGCAGCATTGTTTACAATGGCCAAGAAGTGGACTCAGCCTGGGTGTCTGTTAATGGAAGAATAGATAAGGGGAAGTGGGACATACATACAATGGAACATTGCTCAGCCATGGGAAGGGAATGGTTTCTTGCCATGTGTAGTGGCAAGGAAGGACCTAGAGGGTAATGTGTTGAGTAGAGTGTCAGAGAAAGACAGATGCAATGTGATTTCACTTATATGTGGAATCTACAAACAAAATTAACAAACAAAAAAAACAAGCTCATAGATACAGAAAACATTTTGATGGCTGCCAGATGGGAAGGGGGTTAGGGGTGTGATTGAAAAAAGGGAAAGGGATTAAGAAGTACAAATTGGTTGTTAAAAAGTAGTTACAGGGATGTAGGGTATAACATAAGAAATACAGTCAATATTGCAATAACTATGTATGGTGTCAGATGTGCACTGGATTTCTTGGGGTGATAGATGGTAGGGGTTGGGGTAAAGCGCGAAAAAGGTGAAGAGATTAAGAAGTACAATTTTGTAATTACAAAAAAGTCATGGCAATGTAAAACATAAGGAATATAATCAATGTCATGATAATAACTACGTATAGTGCCAGGTGAGTACTAGGCTAGTCAGGGGGATCACTTCTTAAATTTATATAAATGTCTAACCATTATGCCGTATACCTGAAATTAATATAAAATAATATTGAATGTCAAGTCTAACTGGAAAATTTAAAAGGTGGGAAAAGGTGAAGGGAAATAGAGGTCCAAATTTCCAGGTATAAGACAAATAAGTCATGGGGATGTAATTTACAGCATATGGAATACAACCAATAATACTGTGATAGCATAATATGGTGTCAGATGGTTGCTGGACTTATGGTGATCACTTCTTTAGGTATATAAATATTGATTAACTATGGTGTACACCTAATATATGTATGTTAGCTGTATTTTTAATATATTTTAATATATTAGGTACTGATTATTCAAGGCAAAAGAATAAGAAAATATTCTAGTTTCCTGATTTCTTTCTCATAGGATTTGAAGACCGTTCCTTCATTTTTTTCTTACTGCATATTTGAAGGTCTGAACCTCATGATGACTTTAACGTAAGATTTATCTATTACTCATTGCTGTAGCTGTAACCAATGAGTTTTCTGTAATTTCAACTCTTTTCTCTTCAATCCCAAAGCCTACCTACCTGCAACTCCAACCAACTGTCACAAAGATGAAAAATAAAAAGCTGGATTAGGAATAAGGGGAAAGAGAGATACCATGTACCTCCTATATCCTATAGTGCCCATATGTTTCAAAGCTCATACAAAAGTATATAATAGGTATTTTCATTATAATTTTGCTGGTGATGAATCTACTGTCAAAGATAAAATCATTCTAAGATCATATAACTGAGCCACAATGAGTGTATGTGTCTATGTGTGTGTCTGTGTACATGTATGTTCATTGGAATGAAGATGAAATGTGTATGTATGTGCATATGTGTATCTATAATGTATTTATATGTATTTCTACAATGTATGTATATGTATTTCTACTCTCAAGTAAAGAGAAAGAGAACTCCTACAAAAAGTCCTGAGCAGTTTTCATTCTTCACTTTAAATGCTGGCCAAGGAAAACATGTGTGCAAAGACTGTAACATTTCAGCGAATGTGCGGGAGGCCTAACATAAATGCCATTTATAATTGGAATCTAAAATATTGAATTACTCTCCAATGGAACTTATAAGTAATAGTAATTTCTCCATGCATAGGGGGCTAGAAATTTTTACTGTCCACCATAATGTGAGAGCAACCTTTGATTATCAAGACACAATTAATATACAAGGGTAATATGTGAGTGTCATTTATCCTCAGGGCTCATAAGTATAAAAACAGTAACACACTGTGAAAGTAATGGTAGCACTTAGAGGTCCCATTATTATTAATTCATTTGACATTCACTGTAATCACACTGGTCTTAATGAATTCATTTGGCACGTGCATATTACGTGTACTTTCAAACACACTCCATTGTAAGTCAGCGCTAAGAAATGTGTTGAATTCAGATAAACAATGACTTTTTTTTAAGGAAGCTTTAAAATCATACATTGAAAAGTTACAGATTGGTATTTTATTTTTATGGCAAGAAATAGTGTAAATAAGGAGCAGGGAAGTGATTTTATTTCTTCATAAAAATATATCTTACTGAATCTTTAATGGCGTGGTCTATAAGGAACTGATGTCTGAAGAAGCACAGATAAGTAGATATACATGTGCAGCACAGAACATTCAGAGAAAAAAACAACATTAATATATGGGTTAATAGTGAGGAATTGTAATCATAAGTAGAGAAGCATGGTCAATACTGAAGGAAAAGATGAGCATTGAGTAGCTTTCAAATATTACAGTCAAAGATATAATTTTGTCTATCAAATAAATAGATCATACATGTGCCAATGCCAGGTTCTTTTTATGCTCCCCAAGTTTAAGTTTTTCTGTCCTCTATTGTTTTCCATGGGCCTGTTAAGATTTGTCTGAGGTCTGGTGTTCATATTTGTAACAGCTCTAAGGAATCACAAAATATAATACCTGAGGGTGCCAAAAAAACGTATACACATGACTTGTGTTTATCTTTTGTTATTGGTATCTATTGAGTATTACAATTTTAATAGTTTTTTCCTTTCTTAAAATGTGTATACGTTTTTTTGGCGCTCTTTGTGTACTCAATGCATGCTTGTTAATGGCAGGGACTTAACATCCACAGTTTGTCACTTTCTGGTCATTCGCAGTTTGCTGATATTTTGCTAGTAGCCACTGAATTGATTTGGGGGATCTTGTATCTCCAAGAGTAAACTGTAAGCACCTCAAGTAAACTGGAGAGCAATGTTTTATGAGTTTTTTCTTTGTCTTTTCCTGTGCTTCCATAGTGCCTGGTGCCTTGCTGGACATTTTCTAGTGTTTACTAGTTCCACATCTCTCGTGTGATAGATACGTGTACTAAATAAAAAAAATTCTCTAAACCACCTCAATTTTTCCTATCATGAATTTTCTCATTATGGCTGATATTGTTCCTTTTAGCAATTTAACTCCTTCCTCATTTTATATGCACACTGGGACAAACACACAAAATTCATGCCCCCTCAATCATCTTAAATCTATATTTTATTTTTATTCTACATCAAGTTTCCTCACAAAGCCTCATCTTCATACAACATTGCTGAGAGCTCAGTATATTTTAACTTCAATCCATATATCTCTGCAATACATACTGAATGTTTGCAAATGACCTCCCATAAAGGGGCTTTAGGTCTAGTGGGCAAATAAGCAATTACTGCACATTGTCGTCTTTTATCATGATGGAGAGAGACAAGGGGATGGATGCTTTGGGGTCTCACTGGGGCACAGAAGACGGAAGTGCAAGGAAATTTTCTCAAAGAGTTCATGCTGTTACACATTATCTTTTCTCTGAGATACCAAAGACCTCCACAGAACAAAGTAGGCATTGTCACTAATGTTAGAATGGCTGTATTCCCAACTCCATGGCTGGTTTCTATTACTCCTATAGATTGCAGCCTAGAACTTAATTTATTCCTGAAAATCTTCAATTTCTCCTGCTAAATCCACGTTTAAAGAACACAGTTCTTCTACCTTGTAGCTTTTATTTTTTTAAAGACTTGTTTGCCTTTAAAGTTAACTGTAAACTCCAAGAAGAAAACATTTATATCCACGGTGATTATCCTTGGGTCCCTAATATTTAGCTCAGTGCCCAAAACTTCATACACTCTCAGTAAGTCAGTTTAAAGGGATGAATAAAATAGGGATGAGCATTGAGTGAATATATAAGTAAAAATAAAAAATAACTGGTAAGATCAAGAGTGTGTGTAAGGATGAGGTAGTGAAAGATGATGGAAATTGGGGAATAATTTGAAAAGATGGCACTGGAGTGGCAAGCAGGAGTTTCTAATGAAGTTTCAACAACATCTTGAAGATGAAGGGGAACCATGGAAGAATTTTAATTGAGGAAGGACAGTAGCATATGTATATTTTATAAAGATGACTCTAAGCATGAGTATGGAAGATAGATTGGAAGGAAAGTGGTTGCTATCTGGTTACAAATTAATATTCCAGTATACTAGTTCAGGAGAGAAATTATGATGCCCTTAATGGAGAGGAAAGAGAAAAGAAGACGAGACAGATCAAAAATAAATGTTTTTTAAGGGAAACTCCTCAGTGTCTGATTAGATGTTGAGGATAAGGAAAGGAGAGGAAAATATATTTATGTCCAAGACCAGTGAATTGCAAGGACGATGAGAAAAGGAGAAGCAGAATTTGGCCGGTTCGGGTTTTCAGTTTGTTGAGCTTGTCGTTGGTGTGTATGTCAGTCACGTGGTGATGGCCTATGGATAGCTAAGAGGAATGCATTAGTCGTAAATAGCAAAGATGCTGGAACCAGACTGTTTGGTTCAAATTCCGATTCCATCACCTATGCCATGTGTAATTTTGGATAAGCTACTTAAATGCTCTGGGTCTCACTTTCCTCACCTATAAAATGAGGAAAATAATAGGATCCACCTCAAAGACTGCTTTAATCACAGGATTGAATGTGTGGATGTGTGTAGAACCCCTTGAATACTGCCTAGAACACAGTAAACCCTACATAAATATTTAATATTGCTGCTGTTATTGTTTTTATTGCTTTTCTATAGAGATATTGAGCTCTGTAGAAAGATCTGGAATGAATATACAAATTTCAGAACATCGTCATTTAGGTGAATGTCAAGGTTTTAGGGGTGAAATAGATTAAAATATACAAAATATAACTTATCTCTGTAACTTTAAACTATTCTTTTTCTCCAGGGATTCCAAAGTTCCACCTGTGAAGAAATCAGTAACACCTTTTTCTGGTTACCTTCATCTTCTGACATGCTTACATTTGTAGACATCATCTAGGATGGTTTGATGTGTGAGTTCTAATTTAGGTCAAAGGGTTTTTACACATTTAAACAAAAATCTCCCTGGTGTTTTTTCTTCATTATGAATTACCTTTGCTGCTCTGAGTTCAGGCATTCAAAAATTCCTCACAATGCACTAAATTCATACTTTCCTTTTATTTGAAATATTTTGGGAACATTTGGAAGTAATCTAATGAATGTATGTAGACCATTTATTTTTGGTTACTGTAGTCAATATAATTCATCTGCTCCCCCTGTCTCCCTGTCTCTCAAAAGCAAGAGAGAAATAGAGTTAAAAAGAGGTTATCTCCATTATTGACTAAAGAAAGTAGCATTAGCTAGATATTAATGAAAATGTAGTTTCAAGAGAACTAAAGATTATCTAATTCATCCCTTTTATATCATAGATGAGAACAGTGAACTCAGAAAGATTAAGTGACGTGCCTATAATCACACCAAAATTTGTTTGCATATTGTGTGTTACAATACACTATAGCCAGAATACAAAATCTGTAGTACAAAGATAAAATATATGCCCAATTGTGTAACTGAAAATATTCACTATGGAAATCATGATTGTGCCACAGCTAAAGATGTTCACTAATATTTTAATAAAAGCAAATTTATTCTAATAGAAGACAGACAGAATTGACAGAATTGACAGAACTAGGCTCCTATTCTTTCTAATTTCACTTTTGTATTTATAAAATCTTTATCATTTAAACAATTAATATGTTATGTTTATATTTTTATATCATCAGTACCATCTACTTTTATTATTTCATTTCATTTTCACATTGTCTGTTAGTTAAAAAGAGATGAACTGATTTTCTACAAACTGTTCTTTTGGGATTTGCTAAAATATGTGATTTTTGTGTAAAAGAGAAGCAGTATTTAGCTTTTTCTCAAAGTTGCACACAAGCTTAATTTTATCACATCTTTAAACATCCTTGAATTAAAAAGGTCTTTTCAAGAATTGTAGTGTAGGCCTTCTCATATACATATACACACACATCTATAGGTCAAACTTCAAGTGCTAAAATAATATTATTAATAACTACCTAAACATTATAGAATGTGTTTGTATAATAGTACATGGGGAATAATAAAATGACAACGGGATTTCTCTAGCAGCACAAAGGAGAAAGGCTATCACTTAGGTTTATTCAACCATATATACTTCTGCTTGCAAAATGCCATTCACTAGAAAAGGAGAAATAATGAAAGGAACATTATCATATGATTTTGAATTTTTAAAAATTTATATGTTAAGGAAGTGGTATTCACTTTTTCTTCGTTAGGACCAAACTGTCAGAATATATTAATGCATTGATTTACATAAGTAGATGAATTTCTAATGTGGAAAACTACAAATTAATGTCCACTTTTCTGGTTTAAAAGCAAAATCATACCTAGAATAATATACTTTAATAGCACTCATCTGTGTGAACTTTCGGCAATGAGTTTCAAGAGAATCATTACTTAGCACTATTCAACATCCTTCAAAAATGATTAATTGGCAGGACTATCTCTATATCTACTTTTTAAAGAAGTCCTAAAATACATATTTCACATGATAAGAAATACTACCTGTTTCTAACTTTGTCAAAGATAATTTTTAAAATATATGTACGATATTATAGTACAGGGTTGTAAGAAATAATCCATCTCTCATTATCCATACTTAGGATTTTTTGTGTGATTTGGGGTAAGAGAAGCAGACAGAGGAGATGAAGAAATATATATAAGGGAAATATATAAAATTCCATTTTATTTTGTATAATTTACATTTACTGAATAGTGCTTCTATATTTATACTTTGTAATGTGAACATGAATTATCTCTCATTTTTTTCACAGTGAACTCAACTTTCATTTATATTTATTTTATAAAAAAGAAGCCTCAAATCAACAACCAAGCAAATTTGAAGCTTAGACGTTAATGTAGCCTTTCCTGTTGAACAGGGCATTTGACATTATTCTATTCCTTCTTGATAAGTGAATGTCAGATATACCATAAAATTCAAAAATCAAAATTTTTTAGAAAGACCACAAATGGCATTCCTAAACCATAAACTCTCAGAAGGCATTTTAAAAAGCAAACTTACAAAGAGCATCAAAATTGATTTGTAAGACATTACAAAATAATTTCAATTTAAAAATATGTTAAGCAGCAAGTTTGTTTTATATGCAAAATGTAAAATTACATTTTTTGGAGGATAGGAGGAGAAATGCCTGGACAATTGCAAGTCTTCAGAGAGCATGACACTTGAAAACCTGAAGACAGATGGAAAATTATTTGCTCCATAGCACAAGAGTCTAGAGACTCATCAAAGGATAAGTTCTCCACAGCGCACATGACATTATAGATTCTTATTTTTTAAAACTAATATGACTGGAGATAATGACAGAGGTTATTATTGATAACAATGACAACCATTGTTATTATAATTCTTACCAAGGTGTAGGGTGTTCATACTGAAATGATTTTCTATACTTATGAAGAGAACCAGCATAATACAAGCAAGAATTTCTGTAGCCCTATTTAAATACTGCATAAAAATGGCTCTAATTAATTCTGTCCTCTTGCCCAGATCTGGGCAATTAACAGAGCACATTCTTTCTGAATGGAATGCCATGCATTATTGTATTAACCAAATTTATTGGAGTAGGACAAACTCATAAAGATGTTTGCAGTATTAAAGTTGTCCCAGATACATTATTGGCTGGATGGATGCCTCAGCACATCCCTGTGGGCTGTCACAAACTTGCAAAACAGGCAAAGTGGAACCTGTAGATGGCAAAATACCATCTGGTGATAACTGAGGCGTCCCCAGGTATACATTAAAAATATTCCCTCATCAAACTGCAAACAAAAAATAGGTTATCCGAATATAAAATATAATCTTAACTCTGTGCAAGTGCACTACAAGATAAATCACTAAATGAAGATAAAGAATTTTATTTCAGCTGTTCTCAGATCAAATGATTTGGAAATATTACAAATGTCATTACTGAACCAGAAACCATTTATAAATGGATAATTTACAAATGGACAATAATTATTAAATGTATACTATGTTTAGCTGAAAACAAAATTTTCCATGAGCTTTGCTTTACTATTCTGCTTACAAAGCAAGATGGAGAAAAGGTAAAATTAGCTATTTGTGGAAATTGAACAGGTTATAGCTTTCTATATTTGGAATTTCTAATTAAACACACACACACACACACTAATTCTATTTGTGTAGTCAAATATTTCATATTACTTCTTAAAATAAAGAGTGAGCCTTTAAAATAAACAGTGATTTAAACAGAGCCCAGATCAAATGTTAAAATTCTAAAAGTGGAAAAGCTATAAATAAATTATTGAAAGTAAAACACCCAATGCTTATATTTAAACTGTTTATTTCAGCTTTATCTTAATTTAACTATCACACACACACACACACACACACACACACACACACTCACACAGAGTGGTCCTTTTAAAGCCCACATTGGTTTCTCTGGCTATTTTTGAAATTGCTTGAGTAGTTTATTCTGGGGCTTTCTGATAGGCATTGTCAAGTGGAGCTTTGTCTAAAGAGAAGAAACCGAAAGTGGCACAATTATGATTCTTTTAGAAACAGTGAAGCCCTAAAACTCAATATTGTTCACAGAGAAGAAGAGAGGTTTGCAGACCAGAGGAGGCTGCCTGGGGAAGGGATCCGGGCATTTTTGAAATTGCAGTGCCAATGCCTGCAGATGAATGAATGGGTTTCTCAGCACCCAGCCAATTTGCAGCAAGGGTCCCCTCTGGTCACTTGCCACTGGGTCTGGCAGCATTCTTGAGAGGATATTATTGTAAGCCTTTGAGAACCTTCATCTCGATAACAGCAGCTATGGAAAGAAGGTGTTGCTGCTGGTAATCTTTGCCTTGTACAGGATGCTGGACAGGAAGCTCCGCCAGGTTTCTGATGAAGCAAGGATTGTTCCCTTGGGGGATTTGGCAAAGATTTCCTTAAGACAAATTTGCAATTCAGTGTGATTCTGGTGGCTCAAACACTATCTACTGTGTGCACTCAACTTGAGAAATAAGAACACTAAATCTTGCAATGTGTGTAAATTTGTTATAATACATATCTATATAAAGCCATGTAAAACAAGACAAAAATCAAGCCAGTGCTTTTGGCCACTTATTTGGTAAATTGTATCAATGTTTAATCTATTATATATTCAAGATGGCAAAAACCGCAGTTATTTTAAAATGGTCACTTAGGTGGCTTAGTGTCAACACAGCTTAAGGGAAGTTTTGGGAATCAGTCCAAAGTATGCTAAAAATTGAATAACATTCCCTACAGTCTCCCTCCATCCCCCAATTCACAATCAAATCTCTGATACTGCTGTTTTGCTGAGTCAAAAAAATGAAGCTTTTAGAGAGAAAAAGGTGATGTTCATCCCGTGGCTTGTCTTGATTTTGCTGTCTAGTAATCTTGAAAATTTCACACAGATGGAATTCAGGAGGCTCAGAGATAAGGAAGCTTGGGGATGACCCAAGGGAAACATATATGCTTACTGCCAAACACTCACCAATTGTATTGATTATGAGTGTATTAATAATCACCATCATTTCTATCTGTAGAGTGCTTAGTACATATATATATATATATATATATATATATACATATATAGTAAAACCTTGGATTGCGAGTAACTTGGTTTGCAAGTGTTCCGCAAGATAAGCAGACATTTCTAATACATTTTAACTTAGTAAACGAGCGATGTCTTTCAATACGAATAGTTTGTTTCTAGAACAAATTATGCTCACAAACCAAGGTATTACTGTATATATAAAATATCATTGAATCCTCAAAATTACCACGTAAAAATAATATTATTTATCCCACTGAGAGAAAACAGAACTTGGAAAAGTCAAATAGAGGCTCAATCTCAAAGCCAAAATTCCTGCTGGCTGGCTGACTGCGCGAAGACAAGATGTGTTCCACTGCCTTCTTCCCTCCAGACACTCTGAGATGATCTTCCATGATCCTCTTAACTGGCCCAGCCCAGTATGCAATTCAATTCTGTTTGATTGGAGCTCGCCATTTGACATTTTCTCAACTTTCAGCAGTCAGCCTTATCTCTAGAGTTTCAGGAGTCAAAGGATCAGAGTGGGACGCTTTTTCATGTCCATGTTGTTCCCCAGAGGCAGGTCCTGCCAGCGAAAGGTGTCCGTCAAAGCCTGAACACTGTATTTCCAGTCCTCTAGTGTCCTTCAGGGACATACAGGGGTCTGGATATAATGGGATCAGTACTAATTGGGGTATAGTATTGTGAAGAGAGGTCTCTCAGATTTGATCTTCTGGACCCTGTGCCTTCAACTGATGGATTCTAGATTTCTAGGAGGTTAAATATATCAAGGCGTTTCAGGTTATGGTTGTTGGGCATGCTCATAACAGGGCCAATGTTAAAAATTAAAAACTAAATAGTCAATCAACAAAAAACAACCACTATCAAACAAAGCCGATTTATCAATCTATCCAACCTATCCAACCAAGTGTGTATATTGGAATCCACTATGACTCCTCTATCTTGTGATTGAAAATGCTTCACATTCTCTAATTGCAAATCTGTAATTTAAATTTATATATATATATATATATATATATATATCAAAGACAATATATTATTATATTCCTCATAATGTTTTTATGGTAAGTGTATAATCTATGAAACTAAAGGTAATTTGTAATTTTTATTTTAAACAACTGCAAACTTCATCATTTTCTTTATTTGGCTAAATTCCATCAATAATAAATCAGATTTAATTTTTTTTTCTCACAAACAAAAAACATCTCTAGAGGTCTATATTTTAGATAAATTACATTTAATTTTCTATTAGGAGATTATATTTCAATCTATAAGAATTCATTAACATATATCAGTTGCCAACATAATTGTGCCTTATTTTGGAATTCTAATACTTTGAACGTTGCATACATATTGTCTTTAGGTTTATTTCCTGGATGTAATCTACTACACTGGTTTTCTTTTTAACCTAGAACAAATCTTTATATTAAAGCTATGCACCTGTGCAAGCAGAGGCTGGTAATGCAAACTGGAACACCACGTTAACTGTGGTGTTGTAAATAGCAATGCTATAAACTTTCTTTAGAGAGATCCATCGGATGTAAGTACATAAGAAAGGGGCTCAAAAGCTTAAGAAGACTAAATTTATCCTATTTGGTTTTATCTGTGATTCATTTAGCTGACGGTAAGACAAGTGCAAGCTAATGACCTCCTTTTTTATATATCTAATTTTCAGTGATGCTTCAGTATTATCATATACACTTCTAAATGAGCCATATTCTTCACAGCTAATTGGTGGGGCCAGTGAAGTGGATCAACATGCAATGGTACTTTGTCTTATTCCCAGTTTGAGTCCTTACTGGGTATTTAAGCTGACAATGTGAATGCGGCAAGCCTCCAGATTTCAGCTGTGCTGGCAACGAAGGCCACTCTGAGAGATGGGCAATATGGCTTCTGTGTGTGCCATTCATCAGAGCAAGCATTAAAAGGAAAAGAGTGTGTGGTTTCCAACCTTCTGTGCCTGGTGTGTATTGCTTTCATGCTGAGATGTGTTGGGGGTGGGGTGGGGCGGTGAGGTCTGAATCTGGTGTATTGTCAAGAAAACACAGGTATTATTGCAAAGTGTGTTCACAAAATAAACTTAGACAAACTCAATCCCATGTTACATTTTTTTTGCAAGTTTTTGAATGTCATTAGAATTTCTCTATTCATGATAGGAGTTTTAAATTTCATAAAATTCTCCACTCGTAGCTTTACATAAACAACATCTAAAATGGGATATCTTTGAATTAAACATTTTAAAATTTAGTATGAATTGGTTCATTTGAAACAGGTGTTCCAATCATTTTGAGGCAGAAACTCAATTTTATTTCATACTACCTACTTAGCAGTTACAGCTTACATATCTGAAAACGAATTCAATGTTGATCAAGCATCTCATTGAAATCCTTGGTTCACTCACTAAATTTGGCATCAATGTAGCATTAATAAGTTAACTATCATCATTAATTCATTCAATTTCGTATATTAATGATGTGATCCATGTTTTCTACCTAGAATGTTTTTAATAGTTACTTTATTTTAAAATATACATTCAAGTATTTGAAGTTTTCACTTTAAAAATATTTTATTTTGTTTGTTTTGTTCTCAAAGAATTCTGAGTTTTTCAATGGAGAAGTCAGAGATACTGATTTTTTTAAAAAAGTCTCCTTCCACTGTACCTTTCGTACATCTAATATAAATTAGACAAGTAATGAATAATGTGCTAACAGAAACCTTCTTTCCTTTTACATTAATCTCTTAGTTTTATATAGAAACATTACTATTTCTAGCTGCGAGAACACAAATGTGTACTAAGAGAAATAAGTCATAGACATGACAGATTACAGGAAGGTTGAAACTCAGTTTAAAAGTGTCTTTATTTCAATACTTTATTGTAATTCTTAAAATAAATTAGGAAAAAAATATTTACTACAATTAAAAAAGTTTGTTTTGACTTAGGTTTATTTCAACAGAGACCACCAGTGACTATCATTTAAAATCAATACAATTGATTTAAGCTTATGTTTAAATTCCCACGCAGAAAATAAATTAATATGTTTGCTAAAAATGAAGCTTTGGGTTGCCAATTACTATTACCTAAAGATAAATAATTTTAGTTTTATTTTGCATAATCTTTCATTTTTCTTCTTCTATCAAGAGTTTTTCTGCTCCAAGTAGATATGCATATTGTTTCAGCTTTTCATTTACAAAATAATCCTGGAAGAAGTCTCATTGACTTTTAATTTTCATAACTCTTTATATCAATATTTAACAGAGGTAGGTAATCATTTCCAGGATAGCTAGCCCGGCCTTACATAAAATTAGGCAAGGTAGGAAATTACTTTCATTACTGCCTCTTTCCCCTATCCTTTTCAAAGAGGAAGAAATTAATTCATCTGTTAAGCTACATGTAAAAAAAAAATTAATTCTGATCTTTATATAGTTGTGTAATTTAAATTAGTACCTGATTCTCTAAAGTCCACAATTTAGGACAGAACACAATCTACTGCAGCAACTAATTAAACACTTACTGTAAGGTTAAGTTTTTCATTAAATCAATAGGCCCCCAGTGTCAGTTACAAAGCCCTAATTACTATGCAGTAAATTTAGATTGAATTTGAATTAAGGACTGATTTCAATCTAACCGCAGCATGTAAATATTGTAAATTACTAGAATTACAGTTCAATAAAAGTGAATGGATTTCACTTTAGATAAACTGCATGCAAATGAGAAGAAAAAAAAAAAAGACCTGATGAAATTTCCTCCAAACATCTTGAGAAGAAAGCATTACGCATCGCACATAGAATATTGTTTTGGCAAGGAGCAAGTCACAGCTCAATAGCTCTACCTCCGTTTACTTTAACATGTTTTAATATTTGATTATCTATAGTAAAAATGAATAAATTTACTCTCTCCTGAGTGATCAAGCAAAATGACGGTTAATGTGACCGCTTACTGTGTTGCTTTAGTTTGATGACTGTATTGTTGTGCGGAAGCACAGTATGAAATCAGGTTATCAGGTTATAACTAGCTGGGATAAAATACACACACGCAGGCACACACGCGAGAGCTGAGAAATACAAAAACAAGCTGCGTTCTAAGCAGAAGTCAGGTCCTTTCAAGTTAAAGAAAAAAAAAGACACTAAAAATGTACAGACACTAACCTCTCATTGAATAAAAGTATCAAATTGAAAATAGTTGAAGGTTTCTGAAACTTTCACTTTGCTTTAAATAAGTATTCTATGCACAGGAAATAAACTAAAAAAATCAAGGGATCAAGGCAAGCTTTGACTACACAGGAAAGGAGAACTCAGTGGTTGGAGGGGGAGGTTTGCTGATCAAGTACAGCTCCTAGCAGGTAACAATTCCTATATAGCCTTTTGAAGGATTTTTATAATAAGAATGAGTAACACAGACTTGTGTTGTTACTACTTCCATCACCTTTCTTTACTAACTCTGGCATTTTCAACTTGAGCAGAAGAGCCAAATCAAATATAAAATATCAACACTATACATGTAATAAAAATTTATCTATGAAAACTTAAGGAAGCATGATCTATAAGTAGAAAAGCAATTAGCTTACAATTAAACTTTAAATCAGTCTTGAAACAAAGTGTCTGTGGTGGGAATAAGCAAAGAATATTCCATGTCCTTTGTTTTTAATTCTTACTGTACATTTCGGTAAAACTTTCTCTCAGAATTATTTTTAAGCCCTGGCAATGAGTTTGAAAGGGTTCTACCTTATTAAAGCTAAGTATTTAATCCACAGAATGATTATGATTGTTCCTGCTTTTTTTTCCTATACGGTTCAACTCAATTAGCATCATAGCGTGAACATTCTATTTGTGACAACAAACGGTAAAATTATGCCTCTTACCATAGATAAGTGTCGCAGCAGTCTCAAGCTGTAAAAATAGTAATTACAGAAATACCTTTCCAAAAAGCAATACTAACTGGCAAGAAAGATACAGGTTCTGGACAGTTCATTCTGAAATTGCTGGGAAAAATATTTGTACATTCTCAACCTAACAGTTGATATTAAGTCCTTCCAAGTATAAAGCCAAACATCCTGTTTACATTATGTCCAAAAAAAAATTCATACTTACCCACTTAGTTGTATTTTAATATTTTTGTAATTTTTTTCTGCTTTTGCCTGGAAAGTGCAGTACTATGCACAAAAAAGATAGTGACAATAATTTTTAGCATCTGGAATACTCTCTGTTTTGTGGTACAAAAAGTGTATCATCCATATCATACTCTAGGGGGTTGAACGTTATTTCTCAGGAAGAATCATTGCCTGTGAATGGCCTGTTTCTTTTTTCTATTTTTATTTATGCCGGCTTCTTTGAGCTATTAGTCAATAGATGGGAATTAAATTAAAGAATGGTAAATTGTACAAACATATAAACAAAAAGCTTGATCAAATATAGAGACACAAACCATTCAATAGATCCTCTAGAAACTACTTGGTAAAAGCAAAAGTAACAAAAAGCTAAGGTGAGAAAATCTTTCATATAAGAGAGAATATATATATATATATATAGTGAAAAGAGAAAAGGACTTTCTGCAGCCATCATCAAAGCATCCATTTAATGCTTTATCTTCAGTGAATATATATTAAAAACAAGAAAAATGCATTTACATGTAGGGATTCACTATACTTTTAAAAACTCACGTATTTCTCCACAGCAAACCTATAGTCTATAGCTATGCATTTGTAACTGACAACCATCATTATTCATTTCTTTATGATTTCAATAATGAGAATGAACAAAATGAGCATGCGGACTATAGTGATGCAATAATTGAAACGATGCTTCCATGGATAGCAATACTTGCAGGGTGTGAAAGTTAAAGCAAATAGTATTTTATGTTGGTGAATTAAATGATGGTAGGGAGGATAAATCTGTAGTATGACTTCAGCCTAGATGTAGAAAGAAGAACCTCACTTGCCTTTTCCAAAAGGTATCCATAACCACTTTTCCCTCTCGTGAGAGAGCAGTCCACTTGACTTTCCTGAGGACTGATTATCAAGCAATGCCTCCTAATAACTTCGATATTCATCTCTAACAGAGCGGGTTTGATGCCTTCTCATTGCTAATATCATAATAAAGAGCCCAGTCTGAAACACTGAAACCAGCAGCACTGCTTCTGCAGATTTGTTTTCTAGACATTTCAGCAAGAACGTATGAACATAAATATCACATTAATTATAAGAATAATGATAGCTAACCCTCAACGACCACTTCCTCTGTGCCAGACACATGGGATGATAGCTCTCTTTTTGCACCTGAAGAAGCTGAGACTTAGGAGAAACATACCCAGCACTTCACAGGGAGTCTGCAGTATAACTGGGGTTCTTTGCAGGCTGCTGGAGGAAAGTAGCCATTGAGAGCATAGGTTCTAGAAGCAGATGGCCTGAATTGGCTATTTTTCTGGTTATGTAGCTTTATTGAAGTTAATTCATGTGCTCTCTGTGCCTTAGTCTCATCACTGAAAAAATGGAGATAATAATAAACACATCATAGGATAGCTGAATATATGAAGAGCTTACAGCAAATAGTCGCACCTATTCCTTCCCTCAATTCATAGAGCACATTTATTGAAACATGTCTATAAAAGTGAAAAATTATACACAACCTAAATACCCTCCAGTGTGCACATCCATAAAAACACAAAGGATGAAAGTTTGGAGAGATCTCGTATTCACAGGAAAAACAGCCTGGAGAATGAGCACCAAAGTGTTTATAGTTGTTACCTTTGAGGAGGGGAGATGGTAGTGGTGGGAAGTTCTGCTTTTTATTTGGTACATTTCTGTACTGTGTGAAAGTGTTATGGATAGATTGTATTACTTCTGGTATTTAGGTAAAAACAAAATTGATTTTTTAAAAATGCCTAGGAAAAACAAAACACAACATATTGTATTTAGGTTATTTTTTCTAATTAAGTTCTTAACTACAAAATTCTTAAATCCTTACCCTAAAGTAGGCATATTTTACCTAACTATTTAATTTCGACTTCTCCTGGAGAATTTTTTAAAGTCAGTGTATCCTAGCGGCTTCATGACAAATAACTATTATGATACAAAGAATCTTCAGTTTTGAATATGCATTTTTAGTTTTGAAATATAATTATTTCCTTCACCTTTCATCCTTGGAATATTGCTGCTAACATCTATCAACCTTATCAACCTTGTCATTCATATATATATATATATATAGAGAGAGAGAGAGAGAGAGAGAGAGAGAGAGAGAGAGAGAGAGAACTCTATTTATAGATCTATATCTTTATCTATCTATCTATCTATATCAAAGCTTAAGGATTTCCTCTTTTTTATGGTACATGTATGCTAATTTTGGCAGACAAATATAAAAAAAACCTCGCAAATTTATGGTGGCCAAGACATGGAACAATGAAAGTGTCCTTCAATAGATGACTAGATAAAGAAGTTGTGGTACACATATACAGTGGAATAATTCTCTGCCATAAGAAAAGATGCAATAGTGCCATTTGTGACAACATGGATGGATCTTGAGATTATTATGCTAAGCGAAATAAGTCAGACAGAAAAAGTCGAGAACCATGTGATTTCACTGATATGTGGTATATAAAACTGAAAACAACATAAGAACAAGACGAACAAATGAAGAAACAAAACTCATAGACACAGACAATAGTTTACTGGTTACCAGAGGGTAAGGGGGGAGGGGGGTTGTAGATAAAAGTAAAAGGGATCAAATATGTGGTAATGAAAAAGAACCGACTCTGGGTGGTGAACACATAATGTGATATACAGATGATATATTACAGAATTGTATACTTGAAACCTATGTAAATTTACTAACAAACCTATGTAACTATTACCCCAATAAACTTTAATAAATAATAATAATAATAAAAATAAAAGGCATCTAAATAATACAGCCAACTCACCACTAGTGGACATGTATTCTAGAATAATGTCACCAATTAATTTACAAGTACAATGTTTTATTTATGTATTTGTAATGATATGGCCTACATGAAAATGTCCAATACACTTAAATTAACACTGAATTTTATGTTAGGTTAGCATCAGACATTAATAGTGTCAATAAAAGATGAATTGATCTTTCCATTTAATAGTTGATTTTCATTTTGCCCAACTTGAATCTAATTTGTTAAAAATACATTTTTTAAATTATTTAAAAATCAAGACATAAATATAAGCTATATTCTTGCAATCTCACACGTTTTGTGACCTGCTGTATGGCAACTATTTCCAGGTGGTAATCTGAATGAATAAAAACATGTGTGTTTTTATTAAGTATGGATATTAGAGAGGAGAAGAAAAAAACAAACATTTTAAATAAATGTGGCAGGTTTCTTAGCCATCCAGTTAATGGGAATTGATGTAGGTTTCTTTGTAGGATAATTGTGGATAAACTCATAGCTGGACCTGCAGGAATACTGAAATTAACTATAACAATTTTGTGTGTGATCACAAAAAATAATATTAACAAAACATAACTATATATTATTGGTCACTGTGATTGCTAATAGTTGAAAATGTGCAGTGGCAGGGAGCTTAACATTTTACACAGCACTTTCAAAACATTCTCTCTGCCATTCAGCTTCCCATCTATCCTGTGAGGTGAGTTAGAGCAGCGTTATTATTCTCACGTTATAGCTGAAGAAACGGAGCTTACATCCTGAAATGTAAATTTTTGTTACATTTAAAATCTGTTTATAAAAAGCAAAATAGATCGATAGAGGATATGTCAAAAGATAATTATCTTTTTAGTATCCACAAAGTAGTATAAATTACAATTTTATGTTAAAATGAGTCCTGTTAATTATTTTTTCATAAAGCACTGCAATTCCTCCCATAGTTTTAACTGAGATCACATTTATGATAGTAGCATAGAGGACCGTTGTTTAAGAGTAATGAAGGTTTGAGGGCTGGACAGACAGACAGCTCTGGAACTACAATCACTTTACTAAAGGAAAGGTTTTTTAGTTCATTCTGGCAAGGATCACAGGGTTTCTCTCCAAAGTCCTGCTCCTAGTTTTTGCCACCATAATAATATGTATAGGTAACTTGTTATTTGCTTTGTGATGTGTAGTCATTTGAAGAATCAGCCTCCATAAGAGAAGGCTGAGTTGTAAGCCTAAGCCTTTTGTGACGTCTCTACCATGAAGGGTATCATCTACCATTTCAATCAGCTTTTTTTTCCAAGACGTTCATACTGGTTACCTAACATGATATTTGAAAATGCCACTGTTCAAAATAACAATATGACATTAAAAGTTAATATTAGAAATGGATTTTTAAAATAGTTTTTAATTTGTCTGGAACAAAGTGCATTCATAATTGGAATGCCAGATGACACAGAGTATTCATTTATTTAGAATATTCTTTGCTAGTGGGTCAAACTCTGAATCTGCAATTTGCATTTCGCTCTACTGCAAAATCTAGAAAAGAAAAACTTGCATAAGAATGTGCAGGGCATTACTTATTTATATGTAAAACCTTTATTCTATTTTGTTATTTTAGATTAAATCCCGTTTCAATTCTATTCTCTCAGGGAAGCATTAACAGTTTGAGCTCAGCGTGAAAACCATCAAACACTTGAGCTGAAATTTAGATTGGGCAATTTTGTCTGGTGAAGTAAAAAAGGACATGTGGAATGGCAAGGAACAGAATGGCTTATGGAAAGGCAGATGTTTTAATAAAGTGTCGGCGAGTGGGAGCTTTGGATATCTAAATTTAAATCTCTTGATAAATTTAAAGAGAGCATGTGGAAGAGAAAGAAGGCTCTTTCACCGAGAAAATTAATAAACTCATCTGTCTTCAAAGAAAGTAAAGGATTGGAAGTGGCCAGTGTATTTTTAAAAGCGATGATGAAAATAAAAAACAATTATAGCCTAAAGCTTGCAAATAGGAATGGACAGCATGGAAGTTTGGGACTTCCGTTGTGATTTTTGCTGCTGGGCAACGGGGCATGTTGTGACAGTAAGTACATCATCAAGTAGCTAGATCTATTAGGCAGCCAAGAAAGGCGGCGATTTAAAAAAAAAATTATGAGTCCACTTAAAGATGACATTTTAATAAAAGACCATACTAATGCATGTCTTTAAATTTATGTTTTTATAGCTTTTTCAGAAGGAAATAGTAAGGTTATTATACTACTGTATGATAATGTTACGTTAAAATAAACTCCAAGCTTATAGCACATTTGCATTTTATGGACTGATTTTCATGAGTAAAACTATAATTGCTGCTTTTTGAAGGGAATGGCTACACATAAAGTACCAGGAGTCTCCCGATATGCTCATTTATAAGCTCTGTTCCATTAAGGATAATTGAAATATTTGCAACTAGCATTTAATTGATATGATTATAATTTTTATGGAATGTTTGGAGACAAGTTTTACTAGAATCCAGCCCATTTCTCATGTACAAGAGCAGGCTGAAAAATTTTTTTCCATCACTAATGATTTAAATAGGCTACCTTGTCTTTTTGCAAAAGGCAGAGAGACGGTTTGGTTACTTAAAATCTCTTAACCCACACTCAAACATAAAATCAAAATTGTGGACACCGGTTTTCCTCCTTGTAAGTACTCACATGATTCAGAATGTATAAATACATATGAGTAATTGGAAACATCATCAGTGACAATGAATCAGACCCAGATGCTCATGCTCCAGTGCTTTCCAATTAGTTGGATCTGAATTTTGTTGTTGTGGCTGGCAGCAATTTGGTGACTGAAGATTTCAAGTCCTGATAAAAGTATTTTATGTATATAAGGCTATTCCTTTTAGAACAAAGGCTCCATCTGGAAGCAACAGTAAGGTCATACTTTCAGTGACCTTGAATATTGGGCAATTGAAAAAATCATTTAGATAGATATGTTATATACTTATGTTTTAAGATTTTATCAGACAAAAATACAAAAATAAAAAATTGACCTAACTTATTTTGAATTTTTCCTGAACTTTCAGGTACAAAATAAACAAAAGTGTGAAACAGATCCTGTAAGTGTATATGTTAGTACATCAATGGGAAGAGAAATATAAACATTTGTAATGGAAGTATAAATATTGCAGCTGGAAGGGATCTGAAAACCTCAGTTATTCAAGTGCCCAATTTTCGTTTTTTCCTCTCAAGATTTGATCTAGTTACCTCAAGATATTTGAGGTAACTAGATCACATATGGAGTATGAAACTTGCTGAGGGCCACAGAGCTGGTGGGGGTGGAAGGAATGATGTAACTGATATAGTGGAGACTTGAGAAATGTTCTTTGAGTAAAATGATTAAAGAGATGAATGAATGAATCAATGAATGAATGATTGAATAAAAAAATTAGTTAGGTTTTCTTGTTTTCTTTTAGGGCTAATTACCTGACCTCTGCAAGCCACAATTCCCTGGTTGGTAAAATGAGACACATAACAGCTTTTCAGATCAATGTGTTGTGCAGGTATACTAAAGTGTGTATGTTTCTAGAAGGTGCCATACACAGATGAGCTATTATGATTACTGTGCTTCTTAGAAATGAGTGCCAAAGTCCCAGGCAGAGAACTGTCCATATACACATTCATTCAAGGTAGAGAAGGCTTCAGTATTAGGTTTTTCCTCTACGTACCTGAATAGAAGAGGTAATTTTGAAGCCTCAGAAACGTTTACTGTGGCCATCACCAAATCATTCAAAATATTTATGAGCACATTCTCTAAGAAAGTGTAACAAATAGTTCTCCAAAATGACCTGTACGTTCTTTTAAGTTCAGCACATAATTCTCTCTTCCCTCTCTTGAATGGGTGTATAATTTAAGATTATTGCATGCTGTCCAGGGACCACGAATGCCGTTCCCACCCCTCTGTGGCCCAGCAGAACACCTAACAGGGGACTTCCAAAGACGGCTACTACTTCTCTTCCAGATGTTTCTTTCAGGGCCAAAGCCACTCAATGAATATATGTATCACACCCTAAAAAAGATACCAGCCATAATTCAACCATTTGCCCATCCACAGCTCACTGGAGGAACAAGTGGATTGTAAATTTCCAGTAATCGTATATTAAAAGTGGCATGGGTAATCAGGCTCAAGAAGAGCTGTGGCTGTCTTCCGAGGCAGCCTGAATAACATCTACCCCCACTTCTCTAGCATTTCAATTTAATATTCGTTGTGCTAGGGTTGCCTATATTATCAATGTCAAAAAACTAAAAAGTCTTATCTTAAACTTTCATTCCAAGGCTTCAAAAGACCTTTGAATTTGCATCTTACTCTAGGGAAGAAGTAGCTTAAAAACATTTTTACCCAGCTTGCTCCATTAATTTCTGAGGAAAATGCACCTAGTGCTGTGAATATGACAGTTCTCAACCTTGGTGTTTTTACAGGATGTCCCTCCCCAGGGAACAGTCAGCACCATCCTGACTTCCCTGCTGGAACCGCACCGCCTGCTGGGTAATCAGCTCCACAGGCTGCAAGCAGAGACCTGGAGGGATGAACCCAGTGCCCCTTTCTGGAGCCCAGGAACAGGAGACATCAGGCGTGGGGGGAGTGGGGGGGGGACAGAATACGTTTTACGTGATCACTTACATTCAGTTTGAAGGGTAATTTGCCGATGCCTACACTGGCTCAATTATTAGCGGCACTTAGTGCTTTTTTATATACTAGAAAGCCTTAACTTAAGATAATCCTCATCATACCGATCACATATTTCCCCCCAATTACTTCCATTGAGTCAGGAACAAAATTCTCTTTGTAATGATTATCTGACTGGGGTAGAGCTGATTTTCTATAACTCTCAGCTGAAGTCACTGACAAGGGCACAAAAAGGATTATTTTTCAGCAGTTTTCAGCCCGGCTAAATCAGCAGATAATGGCATCTATGATGCAGAGTGAATTCTGACCTAAAACCCGTCTCATTATGAATGTGTCTCATATCTCAAATATACCACAGAGGCAAACCTGTTCTATAGACATAGCCGCTGTCTCCAGACAGCAAAAGGACACGTTTAGGAATTCTGGATTTTCATACTTTCAGTCAATGAGCAGCAATTGCTCAATAAAAACCCCAGAACTCTGATCCGTTCTTCACAGCATTTTCATGTAGAAGAGCACCAGCTAATAAATACAAAGACAAAGAATTCATTTGCATGACTTTGTTATGTTAGATTCTAACATCTACATGGACCCAAGTAAAGATGCAACAACACTTCTGAATGCTCTGCCAAAGGGGAGAATAGAGGCTACAATTCACTGGCCATAGGTAGAGCTTCTTCAGAGATGAGCCGGTGCCCAATTCATTAAATCTCTCCCAGAGAGTAGATTAGGCTTTGGTATATGGACAGATTACATAAAAAAAAAAAATCCTTATGTTCTCATAAAAACATTGAACTAATAAGGTAGGTGTGTTTTATTTTTTGTCTTTTGAGGACTACATTGTTATTTGTTTAAGGTATTTATTGTACAATCATTTTTTTAAAATAGTGTTTTTCAAGCACTTGGAGTCTAGACAATCTTCCATGGCAAAGTGATAGGTGGAGGGCTTTGTGAGTGAGGCAGGGGCAGGGGCTGCCCTGCCGCCAATTCAACCAGAGAAATTCCATTTATCTGCTTGGCACATCGGATTTCCATGTAAGGAGGAAAAGTTGAAAACCACTGGATACAAACATGAGAACCTTCATTATCAGATTTGGAATCTGGCATGCAGTAGCCAGTCAATATATATTCAGTGGATGGATGAATAAAACTATTTGGCCTGTCAGTGATCTATTTCTTGCAATTATTTTCTAGGCTTTCATAGTGTATCAGTATTAACTGGCAAAATATTTTGTGTGCTGTATTTTAAAATTAAACATATAATAACATTCTACTGATATATATATATATATATCATTACACACACACACACACACACATATATATATATATATATATATGTAGTTATATAATTACACTTGTCACAAACACTAAATGGTAAGAAGGGTAAATTGAAAATGAACCACTAGTAGGCATGTCTTGTCCCATTAAAGGATCTTAGCCGCGATGGATCAAAATCCATTTAAGAACAATGGCTTGTTATTCAACTATTACCTCAGTCCCAAACTGTGGCTGTGACAAACATCTGTATAAATAAGCACATGAGTCCTTGCTTTTATTTGAAATTTTGAGAATTTGTACATTTTAGATTTTTGGCATTCATTATGATTTTTAAAATTGTTTCATAAAATACTGTTTATCTTGATTACTGAATATTTGGCACCTGCCCCTTACATTTTATGCCCGATGCAAATGCCTCAGCTATAAGAAGGATTAAGCCAAGTTATATCTAGATCAGCCAAATATAAAACTATCTCTATTATTATGACCGGGGTTTGTGCAGACACTTTTCTAAAATGTATTAACTCATCTAGTTCTCATAACAAGTCTATGAAATAGGTACTATTATCCCTAATTTCCAGCAAAGAAAACGAAACAGAGAGATTGTAGCTAAATTCCCAGAATGGACACAATTAGTAGGTACAAGAGCTCAGATTCTACCCAGGCAGCCTGGCACCAGGGCCCATGCTACATAGCTCCCCAAAACATAATGAAATGAGAAACAATGCCGTCACACCAAATAGCTCCAAGAAAGGATTTAGGGAACACTTTTTTTTTTTTGGAAGTTTGTTACTGACTCACAAAGCAATCTTATCAGGTCCATTTTAATGCCCAGGCTTCCCTTCCATAGTGACAAAATTGTTCTTTACAAGTAAAAACAGTTTATCAACTATTTGTGGCGTGAAACAAATACACCAGTTTTATATATGCTTTTGGGTGTAAAGGCTGGAAACATTTACAAAGAGAGCTTTGAAAAAACCAAAATGCAACTTTTTCTCAAAATGTATTCTCTTTCAAGACCCAGTAAACTGAAAATGACCAAACATATTTTAAAATATGTTCTCTCTATATGAGCTAATTTATTGTCTAGTTGAAAATTCCTGACTTGATCTTAAAATAATGTATTTAAAACGTTTGTATGTAGACTAATTCCTTTGAATAGTTTTAAGAGTCTCTCATAGTTGAAGCTTCCTTTCATTTTCCTCAACTAGTGAATCTTGCACTATGAATTGGCAGGAAGAAGAAAAGTTACATGTTGGGAAGGAAAACATGTCATTACCCATGTGCTATGTTCTGAGCTCAATTATATCTACTGGATACAGATATTATACTGTGTAAAATAGATTTAATAATAAAACATCATGGAAGTTTCTTATATATATGCGTAAAATCACTCAGAAGTTATAAATAAGTAGTGTTTTAAGGGTTAAGCATAAAAATAGCAAGTCACAGGCATAACAATTTAACAAAGTAGAATTTTATAAACTTAATTTCTGGATGAGAATAATACAGTCAAAGGGAAGTATATAAAATGCTGATATTTAAAAGAAACAGAAAAAGAACTGGACAAAGTAGCTTTTCACTTAAGTAGTTACAAAAATTTTCTGGAATTTGTATTTAGTTGTATTCATGCAGGACTATAGACATTTAGAAATGGCTTTCAATTTTTTCATCAGCTTTACTGTTCTGGCCATGAACCATGGCTGACTACTTTTAACTCTAATGCTATTCAAACCTGTGTCTGGTCCCAATTTCTAGGAACAAAAATATACAAGTGTTTTTCAAAACAAAGTTTTAATGAATAAATATCTTTCAAGTGATTTATTATAAGCTACATTTCTGTCCAAACAGCAACATTATAAGTTATTTGAGGCAAAGTTGGAACACTGATTCCTAATTGTCATCATAATATATAAAAGTAGAAGTGATGACAAGTCATATCATATATATGGAGAGAAGAAGAGGGTTGAGTGATTCTGATTATGAGGCTGTAATGCAGCATATTTCAGTTCAAACATAAGCAATATTATATGTTATTATGCCAGTACACATAACATAGCATCCCAAATAAAAGTTTATGCTATACCTAGAGAAAAAGAAATAGAAAAAAATGACAATTGAGAGTTACAATAGAGCCTTTTGACATAAATAAATAAATAAATACAATAAGAACAACTTTTTAGCAGTTTGGATCTAACCTGTAGATCAGTCATTTACTAACTTTACAAAGAATTGACTAATTTATATATTTTAGTATGTACTAAGACATATTCTGACATCCAACTTGACATCTTAGGTTGACAAACTGAGACACCAAAAGGAAGCAAAAGGCAAATTCACATAGGAGAGGCCTATAGGTTCATTGGAATCAGGAGAGACTCATAAAATGTAGTGACATTTCTTCTAAAAGCTGTATTTGTAAGGAAAGCTGAGGATACCATATGAAGAGCATGTTACATCAGTGAGTGTAAAGGCAAAATGCTAGCAACAATTTTTTAAAAACTTTAAAAAAAAGTTGAAATTTAGGTTGGAATGATACAAAATAGATAGGCATCCACATCAGAGACTTGGCAGCAACACAGAGTGAGGAACAGATCTAAGATTTCATTTATCTGCTATAGATCCTAAGCATACAACTTGGAGAAAAATTCCAGGACTGATGTGTTATACTACACAAATGTAGTTGCTAAAGAAAGCGATATAGAGAACTGAAAATGGAGAGGTTTAAGAGAGTGCTACCCAGATGGAGGCCAAATATGCAGGGCCAGTTGTGGCTTAAGTTGATAGGAATTCCCATCTGTGGATGATACATTCAGAAATAAAAATTGCTCTATGTTTGTCCTCTATTGTGTAAAATAAAATGCAGAAAATGTAAGCATGTTTGCAACACATAGAGACAAAACATGCCAGAGGAATAAAGGGAATAAACCAATGATTTAACTAAGAATATTCAGTGCCTTTTTAATTAAATTTTTAATTTCTCATTAAATTTTGTTAAATAAATCTGATGATATAATATAACTTGAAATAGAAACAAGTAGTGTTGTTGATTTTAAAGTCTAAATTATTTAGCCTGGAAAATCTTTAAGTTATGTAATGCAGGTTAAATCCTGTTTCTTGAATAAAATGAAAGTACTGAAATAAAGTGTTATTATAATCCAATGACACAGAGATCACTAACCTTTTTTAACACTAAAACAATCACTGTATCACATTTTTAAAGTACATACCGGGCCGGCCAAGTGGCGCGATGGTTAAGAACTGGCTTGTGACGCCAGAGGGCCCCGGTTCGGATCCCACATATGAGGGCCAGTGACACTGCCCTCCACAGCTAAGATGCTGAACAACAGCTCAACCTGGA
>NW_017731639.1:1350749-1360656 GCF_001890085.2 Hipposideros armiger
AATAAATAAATAAATAAAGTGCATACCAAGGCAAATGAGTTTTCAGCTTCTTCTTTGTAATATATTTTACTATTCTACCTGGTTTCTTTTGTTTCAGACCCTGGATATACAATCTTCTTATGTCACTTTTATGCTCATTCCATTATCTGTCACTCATTCACACTTAAATATATATATAAATTTTTTTAAGGTTTTTTTAAAAGGGGAATTGGGGAAGGGGAACAGCATTGGGGAATCGGCAAGGGGAACAGACAAGTTATTGTCCTTTTGTTTTTCAGTCTAGTTGTGGAGGACATTGCTTTACTGGTCCATGTTGGTATTATCATTACGCTCTTCCTGGGTGAGGCAGTCGCTCGTGGGCCATTGGATGGCCATTCACGGCAGCTTGCGGCAGCTCACAAAATCTCATGCCAGCTGTCCGCCAGCCCCACTGCAGCAGGGGCTGCAGCCTACACCATTGCCAGCGACTCATGGCATCCCAGCTTTGGGTCGAACTGTTTGTTCACCATCTTAGCTGTAGAGGGCGCAGCATCACTGGCTATCATGTGGGATCCTAACCGGGGCCCTGCTGCTCAGAGCTGGCATCCCAAGCCAACTCTTCACCAACACGCCACTCGGCCAGCCCTTAAATACTTTCTTAAGGGAAGGTAGTTTGCAACTTGGAATATTTTTTAACTCAAGTGAATTATTTTTCATATCACATTAATTTTTTATCCATTGAGACAAGACAATCAGTGTAATAATTAGACATCTATCATGCTACATTTGTGGTGTTAAGAAACTTTTTACCCTGAGAAAGATAGTTTATACTATAAGTAGTATAAACCTTTACTAACGTTTACATTAGTAAACCTATACTTAATTCACAGTTTTCATATGAAATGGAATAAGTTTTATATGAAATAGATTGGAGGAAAATTCTGAATGTATCTAAAGTTAACTCAAAAATTAAATCTATTATTTTTTTTCCTAAAAATGGCATTGATGAAAGATTTTGAGACAGTAGCAAGGAGAACCTACCATATGAGTCAGGGGTATCTTAAAATAATTAATTAAAATTATTGTGATAAGATGTTACAATATTTTTTGTAAGAAAAACTGAAGAGAAATTTTAGAGGAATATTTCACTTCAACCTGCAAATGTTTGGGGGGCAGTATTTCACATTTTGAGCAATTATTTTCCTAAACACCAATATTAAAATGAGTAATAGCATGTTCTATCTCAAGTGTGAAATCCAAAAGCCATATAAAATGCACAAAACTACATAATTGTAGAGGGCTTGCTTTTCTAACATAGAACAAACTGAGTGATTTTAAATAGTCTAAATAGTTATTACAGTCTGACTGTGATCTGTTCTTCCTTTTACCTTTCCAAGAATTGACTGTATTATAATAATGGATTCTCAAGGAAGAAATTGCATACACACAATCAGCTCCTAGGAAGTGTAGGTGATGCTCACAGCAGAATACAACCACATTTTGGCATATAGCTTCCTTATAACAATATTGCCTTTAAATCCCATGAGACTCAGCCTTCTTCCACATGAACATGGCCCTCCTGCACTGTTAGGTGGATGTAAAGGACGTAAAGGACTGCTGGGAATAAGCCATGATGTGTAGGCTTTCTCTGATTCAGCATCCGAAGGTAAAGTGTGGCGTCAAAAAAGGGGTTTCAAATAAGGCATCTCATAAGAAGAAAAGGCCATTCTCTCACAAAAAGCAAGAGGCACAGTGTCACCGTAGGGCTTCAGATCATCTTTTTTGGGCCCATTCTTTCACTCTGTGACGTTATGTGCACATCCAGTAATTGCCTCATGTGAAAATGCTACACTGAATGGATGCAGAAGAGTGGAGCTTCAAGATTATTCAGAGGCCTTGGGTAGGTCAACTCTGTTGCCCTTTTAAAATATATGCCTATGAAATCGTAATTTTTAAATCAATATTTTTATGGAATCTAGAATTCTGCTGGAAAATAAATACATTTATATAAATGTTTCTATATGTCTGTATAATTCCAAAACTATTCATTTTGGGGTGCTTGGCTTCATCTAGCAATCTTTTTGGAATGACATATTTTTAAAGGAAAGAAATTTAAGGAGAATTGATAAAAATATAATTTCTAAGATGTGTGCTGTTGGTTTTTTAACAATCCTAGGCAATAAAATGCTTAATCACTCTCTGAGAAATATACTAGTCAGTTTAACATATCTAAATAAAAAAATGCAATAAATATGTGAATTTAGCAAGTTTTTATTCACTTTTCTTTTTCTCTCAACATATCTACATGTTTACCCAATGAAACAACATAATAATGGAAAATAATTTTTAAAAAAGGATGGGTGCAAATTTCTCATTCTTTGAAAAAACATAATCTTTAAAGAATGAAGTTGGACCCCTATCTTAGTCCACATACAAAAATTAAATCAAAGTAGATCATAGTAAAAAAGGTAAGGGTTAAAATTATAAAAGTTTTATAAGAAAACAGGAGAAAATTTGTTTGGGTTAGACATGGTTTCTTAGATATGACACCAAAAGTACAAATTAGATTAATTAGACTTTGTTAAAATGCAAAACATTTATGCTTAAAAAACTATCAAGAACATGAAAAGAATGATAGAAAATATTTATAAATCATATATCTGATAAGGGAATTTTATTTAGCATACATAAAGGACTCTTATAACTCAACAAATAGCAAAAAAATAAAAATTTGACAAATAATTTTGATAGACTTTTCTCAAAATAAGACATATATCTGGCCAATAAGCACATGAAAACATGCTCAATATCAATAGTTACTAGGGAAATGTAAATCAAAATAACAATTAACTATCACTTCAAACCCACTGGAATGGTTACAATAAAAAAACCAAACAAGGGGGCCGGTCAAGTGTCACAGTTGGTTAAGAGCTCACTCAAGAGTGCTAGCTCTGAGCAACAGTGGTTCGAGTCATGGCCCAAGCTGAGCTGCCGCTGAGCTGCCCACAGATAGCAGGATGGCTCAACAATACAAAAAAATTAAAAATGGAAAAAAAAAAGACAAACAATAACAAGTATGGGTGAGGATGAGAGGAAACTGGAACACTTGTGCATTGCTGGTAGATTGTAAAATGACAGAGCTACTTTGGAAAACTGTTAGGTAGTTTTTTAAAATGATAAACAGAGTTGCCATATGTTTCAGCAATTCTATTGCTAGGGATATACCTGAGAAAAATGGGAACATGTTCACACAAAAACTTTTCTACAAATTTTCATAGTAGTATTATTCACAATATCAAGAAGTATAAACAATCCAAATATCCACTATGAATGTCTGTTATGAATGGATAAACAAAATGTCATATATTCATACAGTGGAACATTATTTGGTCATAAAAAAATTAAGTACTGCTATGTGTTATAACATGGATGCATCTTGAAAACATTATGCTAAGTGCAAGAAGTCAGTCATAAAAGACCACATATTGTATGATTCCATTTATATAACTGTATACAATAGGCAAATCCATAGAGACAGGAAGCAGATTCAGAGTTTCCAGGGAACAGGGGAAAGAGGCAAAAAAGAGTGACTGTTAACAAGTAAAGGGTTTTTTGGGGGGAGGTGGGGGGAGTGATGAAAATGTTTTAAAATTAAGGAAGGATGATAATTGGACAGTTCTGTAAACATACTAAAAATTACTGAACTGTACACTTTAAAAAGGTGAATTTCATGATATGTAAAATATATGTCATAAAGCTGTTAGAATAAAATATTTACTATTGAGAATTTCGACAACCAAAATCTTCTTTTATTATTTTCATGTTTTTACTGAATTCTTATTGAATGCCTGCTATTTTAAGTGTAGCTCCAAAATAAAAGAAATACATAGTTTTTACCCAAAAGAGGAAAAAAAATAGTTGAATGAAAACAGAAGAATTAGATTGGACTGTGGGTAAGATTAACATAGACAAGGTATAATGTTATTGAATATGAACTAGTCTTAAAATAGAAAATGCATAGGGTATTATGGAATAGATAGAAATGGATACAATAGAACAAAACAGGAAAGATGAAATAGAAAATATGACAAGTACAAATAAATTGCTAAGCCATTACAGATTGTGGTCAACCAGAATAAGCATCAGGGAAGAGGCGGCATTTGATGTATATGTTAAAAAAAAGACAAGATTTTGATAGGCAGGGTAGGTGGAAGAGGCACTCCCAGCCAGATGACACAGCATAAGGAAAGGGCCAGGGGCCGGAGGTCAGGGCAGTGTTTTTGAGTGGTAGGCTCTTCAGCTTTGCTAAACGATGAGGCTCTTGTAGAGAAGGGTCAGACAGTAGTAGCGGGGTAGATCATATTATGGCTGGTCTTGAAAACAATGGTGAGGTATGTATGCTTCATATGCAGATGAGGAAGAATACATCAAGATGTTTCTTATGGAGTAGTGAATTTGATTGATTTAATCCAATACAGGTAAAATGCTAGTACTGGGGCCATGGTCGCAAATAAGATCCTGTTCTCACCCACATGGGAGGCACCATTTTTTAGAAGCAGGAAAGGAAACCAACACACCGTATGCAACATAAAATAAATGTCATAATGGAATCACTGCATGAAGATATGCTGAGTGAGAACTTGACTCAGTTTGAAAAATGAGGTCAGTGGTAGTCGGTTTCCCAGTGAGAATGACACATGACGTATGTCTCAAAAAAGAAGGAAAAGCAATAGAAAAAAAAATAAAGAAAAACTGTCTACTTCTTGAAATATTTGAGGACATGAACCAGACACCATCCTGCCTTAAACAACTATAAAACTAGACACAATATTTGAAACAAGGGTTTTCAGACAGTGGGTTTTAAGATGCATAGGGTTCTGATCCCTGAGACAAATGAAATAATGAGATGGGTCCTAAGGTTGTCCCAATTTAATGCCTGGAGGCATTTTCCAAGCCACAGCTCAGAAGGAGAAACCCAAAAAGAGCCTGGGCATCTCACTGAGAAGAGGAGACAAAAAGCTGAGTTCAGAGACTCCAAGGCTGCTATAAAATGCAGGACAGAGTAATGAATAGGGCTTTGGTGATCTGCAAAGAAAATGTTTTCTTGAATCTTTAATTAGTTTATTCATAAGAAGAAACTTTCCAAAGCTGTGGAAAGAAATACTAGAAAGCAGCAGGACTACCACCAGAAATTCCAAGAGATCACTCAGAGTTTGGAAGAGCTTGTGTTTCCATCAGCTACAATGGAAAGGCATCATACTATATGGAGAATTTTATAAATTTCTCAAGGGGAGAATTGAGGCTAATTTAGTCCTAGATTAAAATTGCTTTGGACCCTTTCTAACAAAGCTTAAAAACAAAGATAGAAAGGATCCAAGTGACGCTAAAGTAACCTGTCTGTCAAAACAAGGTTCATCACTTTGGTGGTAAAGGAATACAAGATCTAGAATCCAAAAATGTAATATTCATAATGTCTAGCATCAAATTAAAAAATTAGTAGGCATTCAAAGAAGCAGGAAAATATGTGTCATAACTAGAAGAAAAATCAAGCAACTGACTTAATAGATTCAGACAAGAGGGAAGATAGGATTATCAAGAAAGCATTCGAGTAGCTCTTATAAATATGCCCCATATACGTAAGAATGCTGAGAAAAACAATATGATGAGATGAAATATGAAAAACATAAAAAGAAACTGAAATGGAACTTCTAAAGGCTAAAGATAAAATACCTACAATGAACAATAAACTGGATAAGGTTAACAGAAAAAATACACTGCAATAGAAACTTATTTTGATCCTGAAAACACAGCAATAGAAAAAAACCAAAATAAAGTGAAGAAAAAAGACTGAGAGGAAAAAAAAAGAAAATCAACACAGTTCTAATGACTTGTGGAACAGCATTAAGTGGCTTAACTTATGTGTAATGGAGCTCTAGGAAAGGTGAGAGGGCAGACAAAAAGAAAAAGAAATGAAAAGAAAAGAAACCGTGGTTAACATTTTTCCAAATTTGAAGACAACTATAATCTCTTACATCAGAGAAGCTCAATAAATTTCAAAAAGAATAAACACAAATAAAATGATAACAAGGGACAACTTAACCAAATTGCTGAATTACAATGATAAAGAGAAAAGTTTAATAACCAGAGAAAAAGACATTAGGTGTAGAGGAAGAAGGTAAGAATGGCAGTAGACTTTGTCACAGACATGATGAAGGTCAAAGGACAAGCAACATCTTTAAATTTCAGGGAAAAGAGTCAACAAAGATTTCTATACCCAGTGAAACTATATTTCAAACATTGATAAGTAAAGTCTTTTTTCCCCCCAGGTAAACAGAATCTGAGGGAATCCTTTACCAGCACATATGAACTACAAGCTATAGTAAAAGATGCATATCGTCACATTGTATAAAACAGCAATGCTCAACTATATGCTTTTTATGATTGACCTATAGGTAAATCATATTAATGGAGAATGACTGAATGCTTTCTCCCTAAGTAACAAGGCATGGTTGTTACTTTCTCCATCTCTTAAATTTGTTCTAGAGGCCTAGATTGAAAATAAGAAGTAAAACTGTCTTTATTCACAGATGAAATGTTTATATAGTCAATTATCCTATGGAATATACAAAATAATTCATAGAACAAATAAACAAGTTTTTCAATGACACAAAATGCCATATCAATATATAAATATTAATTGTATGTTTACATATTAGCAACACATTATAAAATAAAATTTATAGCATAATGCCATATAAAATAGCATCAATACTGTGAAATACATAGAGATAAATTAAAAAAAACATATGTCGAAGATCTATATACTGAAAACTATAGAACACTGCTGAATAAAAGACTCAAGTATAATAAATAGAGATTAGGAGACTCGATATTGTTAAGGTTTCAATTATTCCTAGATTGATTTATATATTCAATCTAATTCTAATCAAAATACCAACAGGTTTTCAAGGTTAAGAGTCTGATTCTAAAGTTTATATGGCAATGCAAGTGAACTATAATAGCCAATATAATTTTCAAAAAGGAAAACAAAATTGGAAGATCTATATTACCTGATTTCAAGACTTACTATAAAGCTACAGTAATTATGACAATATGTAGTATCGGCATAAAGAATGACATAAAGATCAGTGGAACAGAATAGTCTATGAAATACTCATATAACCACTTGATTTTTTTTTTTTTTTGGTCAGAGTTCCAGGAAATTCAGTGAGGAAAGGACGTACTTTTCAACATGTGCTGAAGAAACAATTGGATATTCATAAAAGAAAACACTGACTCTTACCTCATACCATATACATCAAGTAATTTAAAATGATTTAGAAATATGAATATAAAAACTAAAATTACATAACTTCTAAAAGAAAACACATATGAAAATATTTGTTACCTTAGATTAAAGATTTATTCAATAGGATATGAAAAGTCCAAATCATTAAAAAATTAATAAACTACTTAATCAAAATTTGAAACTTGTGTTCTTTGAAAGACAATGTTAAGAAAATCAAAAGCAAGTCACCTACCAGGAAGAAAATATTTGCAGAACACATATCTGCTAAAAGACATATTCAGAACACATAAAGTACTCATTTTTAAATAGCCAAACTATTTGAATAGACAGATGCTTTATAAAAGGAGATGTCACAATATCCAATAAGCACATAAAAATATTAAATGTCATTAGTTATTAGAGATATGCAAATTAAAACCACAATGAATACCACTATACAACCCCTAGAATGGCTAAAATTAAAAAGACTGACAAGACCCAGTTTTGGTGAAAATGTGGAGCAAACAAAAGTCTTATATTTTGTTCGTGCAAATGCAAAACTATAAGCAGTTCGGGAAACAATTTGGTAATTTCTTAAACGTAAATATATATTTACAATAAAACACAGAAATCCCACTTTCAAGGTATTTACCCAAGGGAAGTAAAAGTATAGGCCCATACAAACACTTGTTTTCAGAGATTCATAGCATCTTTATTCAAAATAACAACAATAAAAAGGATTATAACTTAAATGTTCCTCCACTGGTAAGTAGACAAATAAATCTAATATATTCATTCAATGAAATACTGCTCAGCAATAAAAAGTAATGAACTACTGATACCCACAGCAAGGAGAGAAAAATCTTTATGGAAAATACTACATTAGAGCAATGCATCAGGTGGGTTAGGCTGGTGAGGTGATGGGTGGCAAGTGTGGGGAGATAAACTGGTCCGTAAGGCCCCAAATTAAGGTTGGACCAGGAAAGAGTAACACACAAGTGGCTGATTGAGCATTCAATGGTTATTTGAGTCAGATTTGGATAGATATTGGGGTTAAAATGAAGATTGTGACCTGACGTATCTGTATTTCAGGAAGCAAAACAATTCACTATTTTAGAAGGAAGAAGTCCTCTTCTACTACCTTTGGTGGTATTAACATTCTATCTTGTAAAACAGTATATGATACGCTACTTTCCCTTAGCCCTCATTTCAGATTCTTTATAAATATGAAAAGAATATGTTATTTTCATTTTCAAGCTAACATTATATATAAGAATACAGATTTGCAAGATTAGAAGGTTATTATTCCCTTTATAAATCAATTATTTGCTGTATACTAGGTTCATTTAGGATACTTTACAATGTGAACTGCAGTAGTTCTTGTAAAATTGGCTTTAACAGAC
The DNA here is from genome assembly GCF_001890085.2 of Hipposideros armiger. NCBI lineage: Eukaryota > Metazoa > Chordata > Mammalia > Chiroptera > Hipposideridae > Hipposideros > Hipposideros armiger. The sequence continues at coordinate 1,359,420 of NW_017731639.1, forward strand.
ACATATGTAGACCACATACAGCATAAAGCAATGTAGACTTATTTTAAATTTAAAAGGAAGTTACGCAGTGGCAGTAGAAAAACTAAATAAAAGTAATTTTCTACCTCTGTCTCACATAGTAAGTAAAGAATGGAATTCACACTTACAATCTGGTATTCCTTATGTGTAATCTTTTAAAAAAATGTAAGTCATTCAATTACATTTTTCTGCACAGGATATTAAAATGTGAGAATAATAACTTAAATTCAATTTTCTCTTTCAGAATTCTTATACTTGATTTTTTTCTTTATAACTGAGCATTTTCTGAGCAACTGACTTCTTTATTTTGAATATAACTCTTCTGTCACATACAGACTATCTACAGTGTCTTCTGACCAAGGGAAAATCAATAAAAATAGTATGAAGAGTCCCAGTAAGCCTGTTTTTGATGAATTATGTCCTTAAATATATACCCTGTATGTGGTTCAAAATGTATTGATTAGTAACAAATGTTTCTGTAATATCAATAATGCACTATTTTCTTGAACTTCCCCTGAAGTGACAGGGTTTAATCGAGAGAGCCATAAACAATAAATTGACTACCAAGTGGGAGACAGAATAATAAAATTGACTCACACTTCCAAAATAAATAATTCTAAACTTGAGGAAAACATATTGATGTCTGTGTTTGCTCTGCCTTTTTTGACTTGTATCTTTCATAATAAGCTGCTTACCGAAGGGATTATTACTTCACTAAGTTTAAGCTCCAATAGAGCTCATTGACATTTACCTTTCTATGTGCTATTCAACATTAAGAAATTAAAAATGAATATAAATCATTTTGAAATGCCATTTTCATTATTTTAAAATAATTTTCTGTTATAAAATATAAACGTTGAATAAACTTTTCTTACTAGGTTTAATTCACACTGTATTGTGTTTTGCTTCATCACCAATTAAATGAATGGGGAACTCCAACACTTTTAAAGGCTTTTTCTAGAGGAAGAATGTTCCTGTTTTGATGGCAGCTATTAGATGGAAATCATTTCTCTACTGAATGTTCAAACCACAAATAAATTACCCCAATTCAAGAGGTGACCTATGTAGAATCATATTCTTTTCAAAATTTCTACACCATTCTATTGGAAGTTTTGAAGTAAATTTCTTTTTTGTTTTTTTTGTTTGTTTTTTTATTGTTAGTTTCAGGTGTACAGAACAATGCAATAATTACCCTTTTCACCCTCACAAAGTAACAACC
>NW_017731639.1:1361376-1382668 GCF_001890085.2 Hipposideros armiger
GCCTCCATACTGATTTCCATAATGGCTGCACCAGCCTGCAGTCCCACCAGCAGTGCACCAGGGTTCCCTTTTCCCCACAGCCTCACCAGCATTTGTTGTTTGTTGATTTATTGATGATAGCCATTCTGACCGGGGTGAGGTGGTATCTCATTGTGGTTTTTGAAGTAAATTTCTTAATTATTCAGAGAATGTAGTGTTATGATTAAAACCTTTTAAGCACTTTTGTAAACCTAAAAATTTCTAATATATTTTTCATTCAAAATATTTTCTAAAATATTTTAAAGTCAATTTTGAACAATCTGTTTTATACATTTTAAATTAAACCTCACTTTAAAATCTACAGTTTACATAATCATATCTATAACCTTCATTTATTAATATCATTACTTGACAATACATAATCTCAGTACCAGTATTACCTATCTGTTCTATCATCTAGCTCCCAGTTTTCCATCTTGCTCACAAGTTTATTATAATAGAAGCTTTATTATATTAGCTCAGAATCCAGACTCCTGCTTTGTCAGTCTAAAAACTATCAAAGAAAAATGACAAATTCTAACAAAATTTGTTCTAGCAGTTCTGCTGCATTTTCTAAGACCTCATAAATCATTCGTTCAGTCCTTAGCTTTAAAGTCTTAAGTGCCTTATCTGTGTTATGTCAAGATCAAAACAAATCGGCGAAGGACTTGCAATGAATAGGTTAATGGTCCAGGGCTCTCTAGACAATCCAAGGATGAATTGAGGCTTCATCTGTCAGTGATCTCAATACTGGCTTTGGCATCTGACAGAATTCAGACCTCAGCTCTGTTACTTAATAGCTGTGTTTTTTACTAACTCAATCTTTCTTGGTATCATTTTTTACAATATGAAAATTAGGAACAGTAGTTAGTGAATGATGATTAAATAAGATATGACACATACAGTGTCCATACAATTTTTCGGTAGAGAAGTGCTCAGTGAACACTAGCAACTTTTCTCCTTGCCATCATAATTAATATAACAAGAGTAGTTTAAATACTTAATGCTATATCTGATTTCGATTGTCAAGAATACCTCCATTCTACAATCTCTTTTACTTGATTCTCTTGTTAGGACAACCTGGTCATTAACGTAATTTTTTTTAATTGCAATGAATACATATTGAAAGAAAAGGTAATTATACCTCTTTGCCGCTGATAATGTTTTGTTCCATCAGATCGGCACGGATAGAACCTATATTACATGTAGGCAGTCAGATAGCATTTATTTTCATTATAATTTTAAAAGAGTAAAGTGTTGCTCACATGGTTGGTTTCCTGTTGGGCATGACCTCTTAAAACGTGACTCATTTAAGCGGTTAGCCAATTATTAAACTTTCAAGTAGTAGGTCTTTAAATATGTTTCTATGGGACTTAATGTGTTATAAACCTTTGCCAAATGATACTCAAACATCTTTTTATCATATTTGAAACATTGCCAGATTAAGACCTCTGCTCAGCAGGCATGATGTGGGGATGTTAGAACTTTCATCATTTCTAAGAATAATTATTGTACCTCATAATTATCTATTCTCCTCGCCAAGTGCACCAGTACACAGCACTTGCAATGGATGGAGAGAAGACTCTTCACTCCATCTACATTAACAGGCTGCTCTCCTGTACTGGCTTTCTATGCCCAGCACTGCTTCTAGGAGAACAACAAACAGCATGGCTTTTAGGAGCCTATCCTAAATTCACTTTTGTACCATTTTAAATTAAAATATTGTTTAGCATCTACTTTGATTCAACTGTGTTTCAGGTGCTGAGGATACAAGATTTATTAGATAAGATTATCTTTTTACTGTTTAGAGGTTGATGAGAGAATAAATTTTGAGCTGGAAGATATATGACCCAGTTTAATCCTCAGTCGGGTGCAAATTTTCTCACAGATTCATTGCACACAAAGATGCCACTGTGAAATAAGTCTTTACAGTACTGTCACAAACACGACTAGCGATAGGTTACAGTAGAGGGGGAAGGTACGGAAGTGATGAGTCACGATACTTAAGTTAACTGTTAGATATTTGAACATTTGTGTACAATGAATCTATGAGATCAGTTGCGCCCAATGGAGGGTTACGATGAATATGCCAGTCAGATGCTGAGTAAGGAGCACCCTGGGGGTTATTTCAGAACATGTAATGTCATAGAGGCCACAAAAAAATGGTTACTTTAAGATGCCTTTTTGGATTATTGGAGCTTAAATATTAGTATATGAAATGCATGATCGATAATAATAACAATAGTAATGATGTCATTGGCTTCTACTTACTGAATACTTCATATGTGGCAGTCAATGCCAGCTGGTTTTATGTACATTACTTCCATTAACCTTTACTTTCCTGCACTGAAACTTATTTCTATTCCTATTCCGAAGCAGAGGAATTTGAACTGCAAAGATGTTCATTAACATGCCCATGATCTCCAGCTAAAAAGTGGCAAAGTGCCAGAGCCACATCTCACACCAAAGATCCTCCAGTGACTGTGCCTGAAGAGTTTAATGTACAACCCAGGGAACATAACCAATAATATTATAATAACTATACTGTGACACATGGGAATTAAGCTTATCATGGTGATCACATCGTAGGGTATATAAATGTCAAATCACTCTGCTGTACACCTGAAACTAATATAATGTATGTCAACTATAATTTAAAAAGGAATCCATTGTGCAATCCTTGTAAGACTTGGAATATTTCTGTGTTGGCTAGGGGAAGTTCATGAAAGACTTGACTCCCATAAAAAAATTTAAAAATTAGACATCTCTGTGACTAATGGGGTAGTTAGTTGGACTGTAGAGTTTGCTTTTCCTGTCAAACCATGCAACATAAACAAATATACAGAGGGTGTCAAAAAATGTATACACATTTTAAGAAAGGAAAAAAAACTGTATTAAAATTACCCTGATGATAACCACTTTGAGCACCTCTTGGAATTGCAGAAGTCAAACGTGACTTGTATTCATCTTTTGTTATTGGTATACATTGAGTATTACAACTTTAATACAGTTTTTTTCCTTTCTTAAAATGTATATACATTTTTTTTGTCACTGTCTTTATATGGCGTTAGGAGAGAGGGGAATGTTATTTACGAAAGATTAGTAGTCTGCTTGCTGCTCCATACCAATTGCAAGATATCATCATCTCTTTATCTTTTCTTTGTGGGGGAGGGGAACTACTGTTTGAGTCCATGGTATGTAATTATGCCTCCCTTCTCTTCTATAAACAGCTAAACTTCTGGATATGGCTCTTCTTTAACTTAAGATTTGGGCAACTGGCTCTCCCTATCCAAACCACTGCCATTGTTGGATGGCGTGATCTGGCCTTTCGGTTTCTTGATATTCACATTTCCAGTGATCTTGTCCTTCACTCCATGTCAGCCGCCTACTCTCAGGGAACAGGATATCCCTACCTGAACCTCTACTCTGAAATGTTAAATCAAGACATCCTGCTGTCACCCCAAACTTCTTTCCCTCTACCTACCCTGTTGCTCAGTTACTCTCACTAAATCTACCATTTGACTCCAAGAGGACCATTACAGCAGATTCTTCTGTCTTCGCTTCATATCCTATCCTCATTGGCATAGCCCCATGCATCAACTACTCTCTTGCCATTGTTGTGTGCAGTCTTGTGCTCTTCTGTTCCTTATACATCTATTTGGAAAATCCCATCCTGAATTAATACCATCACATGAGTCTTAATGCTGGAGGACTACTAGAGAAAGTCATGCAGACCTCTGGACATTTGTACTAACCAACCTTAACAAGCTCTCAGCAATGTGGGGCAATCCCACCCAATTTCTTTAGTTATTATTCTTTTCCATTCAATGCAATTAACTCGCCTCAACCCCATGACTATGTCTTTGCATGTTACTCTCACCACTATCTTCCTACATACAGTACATACTTCAGTCTCCTTATACCAAACCAATAAAGACTTTCAGCATTAGTATCCACCCTTTCCTCTTTCTCTTCTAATACAATGGAAGAGATGCTCCTTTTCCTTTTTAAGACCATTTTCTATACTGGATTGCTGCATCCTATCTTAGCCAATTTACTCAAGAGTTTTGCACTTTCATTAAAACAAACAAAAAAACAAAGAGAAAACAAAACAAAAACCCTCTGTTTATTTCATGCCTTTTCCCTTTAGGCATTCATATTCATCTCCTCAATTTCACAGCCATATTTGGAAAGTATTGTCTGAATTAGTTGATCCTATTTCTTCTTCCATAATTCACAGAACACCTTCTTTAATGTGGATTCTGCACCCTCCTCTCCCCCTCCCCAATTAAAGCTCTGTTGCAAATGCTACCGATGCTATTCTTGCTGTTTAGTTCAAGGGAAACTTCATAATCCTCATCTGACTGCCCTTTCAGCACTTTGTTGAAATCTTTTCTCCTTCCCTTGACTTCTATGATACCTCCCTCTCCATGGTTTTGTCCTATTTCTGCCTATTCCTTGTCAGCCTCCTTTCCCACCTGCTCCTCTCCGCCCAGTTGCTAAAGTGCAGAGTCCTTCCAGTTCTTTTTGTTCAGAATCTTTCTTTTTTATCTCCTTATGTTCTTTCTTCAAGAAACCTCATTCTCTATCACGGCTTCAATTACCATTTGAAAGCCAATGACTCCAAATTGGACCTTTTTTTTGTGATTTCTGAGCTCTAGAACTACAGGTAGAGCTTTCTTTGGGATATAGTCAATTTAGATATTATAGCCTCTTCAACAGAACATAAGAAAAATTAAAAACATCATCATATTTCTCCAGCCAGAAACATGAGTCATTTTTGTCTTTCTTATCATTAACCCATACAGTGCATTCTCTTGCTTAACCTGCTATGAAATTCATGTATCTGTCTCCATTTTTTCCTCAGACCCCTACAACGTTAGTTTTTTCTTTAACAGGTAATCTCTTTCCTGAACAGGTGTGTAAAGTTTTCCAAATTGACCTTCCCACATCCTCTCCTTTTCATGTCTGTTCTATTCTCCATACATCAGAATGATGATTTTTTAATAGAAATCGAACCTCATCACTCTCTTGCGTAAAGTTGCCCAATGGTTTCTCATTGCACTTAGAAGAAAGATCACCTTCCTTTAATGGGGTCTACAAGGCCCTGTGTGACTTGCCCTCCACTCGCACCAATTTGATCTCTATCTATTCTCTGCTTTGCTCTCTATGCTACAGACATACTGGGCTCCTTTCAGTTCAACAAGTGTGCCAAGGAGCTCCTCATTTCAAGAACTCTGTCCACAGTGTTTCACTTCTCAAAATACTCCCTCTTCCTTGTACTGCTACCTCAAGTTTCAAGTCGGCTCAAATATGAAACCTGCTCTGTGCCCCTCTCCCTTCCTATGACAATGGCTGCTTTGTCTGATACATGTGAACCAAGGTAAATTTTTGTGCTTTAGTTTTTTCACAGCACTCAGAAAAACTTGTAATGATAGCACTGTATAGGTGTCAGTTTCATGGTCCCCAACACCTAGAAACAAAGTTCCCGGCGCATGAGTATTTGTTAAGTGAAACAGTGCTACTTACATTCAATGCCTTTAACTCAAGACGAAAGTTACTTTTCTTGAGGGTTTTCTTTGGTTGCCATGATTCAGATTAATTATAGCATAGAGCTGAAAATTATTAGAGTGGCGAATCCAAAATGAGGTTTTCATCCTCCTTAGTGCCACCACATATTACGGAAATATTGGCTGTAGAATAACGCATCCAGGCTTAAGGATGAAAATTCCAGAGGTACAATTTGTGTTTTCTATGCTTTCTACTGAAGAAAGTTGTCACAACATGAGCAGAAATTTAAATGATGATAGAATATGAGAAACTGGTGTCATCTAAATAAGTCAGGTCACATTCTGAATTAGATGCTCAAGTTCCCAGGTAGGCACAGTGATTGTGAGTTTTGACACACCTCTCTTTTTCCCATGCAAATTCCCATGATCCAGAAGAAAATAAAATCATTGGGGGTTGGGGGGAGGTGGTGAGAGTAGACACTCTTTTCCTTTTAAAACATTTCTGTCCCTAGTAAGAAAGCAGTTGTGTTTCTCCAAGAGTTGTTTTATTTCTGCAAAATTAGTCTGAGAGTGTTTACAATGAATATTACTCAGGTAACTTAACTCCAAAAATGTTACTGTTTAGAAGAGAACCCATTGCGTTTATGAATTATAGTACTTATAAAAATACACATTGGTTATAAATGTTGCTGTTGTGGTATCATCAGATGGAACATTGTTTGAATATGTATAACTTTCAGGGGCTTAAGTGTTGTCCCTGCTAAGGAATGTCATATTTTTTTTATCCAGTAATGTAATATCTGTTAAGCACATGAGGATATCATTTAAATACAGCATTTTGCCTACATATTAATTAGTAGCTCAATGATGAACAATTTGTTTTAAAAATATGCAGAATGACATGTGACAGATTTTCTTTTCATTACATTTTTATATAATGCATTTAACTAAAAACGTACTATTTCACTTTGCCCTGAAAGTAAGTTGTTTCTGCAAACCTTAATGATGAATTTTGTCAATTAAAGAAGGTGAAGATTTTGATTGTATGGTTAAAATACCAAATAAAATGAACTGTTTCATTAATTATATGATTTCTAACTTTCAATTCTACTTTTATTGAAATATAATTTTTCTATAATTTGTTGTTCATTTTTATCTTCCTTCCTCCTTGAAATACGTACTTAGATTGCTCAAAGTACTTATTTCCAAAGTAAGATCTATCCCATGTAGACAGACAGGAGTTCCATCTCAGAAAGACTTCTCACAGTGCAGAGTCAGTTCAGCTCAACCCATCAGTGATATTGAAAAATGATATGTAGCATATATCTTAATAACAGCAGAAAACTTGCACTGTCTTTATTTGCCAAAGCACTCATGCTCTTAAGTTCATGATGGTATTTTTAGTTTCCAATAATTTGGAAAAAGGTAATAGGTGACAAAGTCAGGAAATAAAGTGTAAAAATATGGTGTAGAACTCTAGCTATATATAATACCTATAAAATGTATAGAAGGCACATTTGCATTCCAATAACACCTGTGACATTTAGACGGTCTATAGAATTCCTGCTTTCGATCTTTGCCTGCATCATATGCCGGTATTCTAAACACAGTCAGAGACCTTAAAATAGTAGAGCACCAGAGAATACATGGTGCATCAAATCGTACATTTTATGCTTTCCTAGTTTTTATAAGTCTTGGTTTTAAAGTCGTTAATAAAATTATAATGAAGTTTAGAAAAACTGAGAAATTCCAAACTAAAAACAATCAAACAAACCGACAAACAAAAAATCTTTAAACAGCCACAGTTAAACAAAAAGGAAAACTACAGCTTATAAAATTTTCACTTTACAGGATATTCATAATCACCATGGCCAACAATATCCTAACAATAAACACTAGATTTATGTCCTATCTTCTGAAATATACTTGCTTTTATGTAGATGGGCAGGCTCTGCTCATTAACACAGCAAATATCCTTGCTTTCCATTTAACGATCTCACCAGCATACAACAGATTTTCATTCACATAGTTCACTGAACACTTGTTATAGATTTTTTTTTTCTGGCAACATTTACCTTTCCTGTTTTATGAACCGAAGCTCTTTTATGTTTTCTACCTCTTCTATATAAAATTCTCATAAATAATTACTGGATTTCAAAGGTTCCTGGCAGTTGGGCACTTGATAATAGCTATTTCTAACTGACCTTAAAAGAAATATGATAGTGAGGTTAAACTGAAGATTTACAAAATAGCCTGCTTATTTCTTCTTTCTTTCTTACTTTCTTTCTTTCTCTCTCTCTCTCTCTTTCTTTCTGCTTGTGAGCTGGCATTTGTGGCACTGTACACTTATGCACAAAGAAAAAACAAGATGTCACTTATTTACAAAAGTGCTATGACTATAGGCAGAGTGCAGAAAAAAGTGTAAAGAGAAAAGGTAGATGTTTGACAGTTTCCTAGAAGTTATGTCTGAAAGAATGACGGGATTGACTAGAAAATCAGAAAACAAGTTTCTCCAGAAGACAGGGCTATCAAAGCGCCCGGTCTCGCATGGACACTCACCGCTGCTGCGTCTTCCCAGGAGGCCGCTGCTGACCTCCAGGTAGGCCGGCTGCCCGCGGACTCAGCACCCTGTGCCTAGGCCCCTGGCGCTGCGTGCGTGGAGGATGGTGGCCACCAAACTTTCTAGGAAGCAGCTCTTCTTAGGAAACAGCTTTTGGCCTGGAGAGAGAAGGGACCAATATACCACTCTGGTCACACTTGAATAATCTACATATGTAAACTCAATTTCTACTGGTAATTCTTATGTCTAAACATTATAATCACATGAGTTGTAAAGCTTTTTTTTGTCCCCTAGGAAAGAAGAATAAATGGCTGAATTTGATATAGTTGTGCATTTGTAGCTACACATTACTCACTAACAATATAAATAAAACACTGAAAGCATACAGTTGGTTACAGTTAAATAGCAGATCCATCAAGACTTTGATTCTGATCTTCTTGGCGCTGGATTTCATTTTCATGGAATATTCAAGTTGTAGTATTCAACTCTAGTGTAATCACGTAATGGAATACATCTAGCCTGTTTACTTTATAACACACATTAATGAACTCTGGTGGTAACAAAAGAAAAATTCAACCTTATGAAAATAATTTTCCTTTATAAGATGATAGATGATATTACTTCCAGAAGAGAGGGGAGACAACACAGCTGTCATGGGAAGCTCCTTCTCCCCTCCTGGGGTTCCTTTCCAATTTATGGGCACTCCATGCGTATCACAGTCCTGGCAACTTCTGCCTTTTCACTTCTCTGCCCCAGGAAAGGAGAAGTGACTTATCTGATTGGTGAATTTAGAAAAAAAGGCCTGGGTGATTTTAGCCTTCTCGTCTTCTTTCTCTTGGGAGCTGGCCTCTCCTCAGAAAACACATGTTCTTTACTGTTGTCCTATATGCCATTAGCTTATTCAGGGCGAGGTACTATCAACAAAGGAGGGGGGGAGTCGGTGGAGGTGGTAGCTACAGCTGAGGGTGTAAATTCAAACGTGGGGCGTGTTAATGGTTCCCAGTGTTTTCTACATGGTCACAGACTCTCCTTGCCTACCTCTCCAATCTCACCTGTGCGCATCTCCTAACTTACATCATCCCACTCCAACCAGAGTGGCCTTCATCCAGTTCCTAGTTACTCTGTAGTCTTTACTGCGTTAGGGTCTCTGTACTACCCGCCTCTGCCTGGAATACTCTACCCATTAATTTTCACATGCTGGCTCCTGCTCAGCTAGTCTTCTCAACCACCCTATGTAAATACCAACTGTCTCTCCATTACTGGGTATTACAGTCCTCTGTTCATTTAATTCTAATTTAACTTAGTGTATCATTAGATTTTGGTCTTTTTGTTGGTTTGGTTCCCTCCCCTGGGCTCCAAGCTCCATGCGGGCAGGGATCATGGCTGCCTCGTGCATTACTACTACATAGTAAGTATTCATCCAACACTTCTAGAGTAATTGATTCAAAAGCCATTGGTACACATGGAATATTAAAATATATTTGATTCTTGGGAAATATTAGGTGAGACACAATTGTTTAAAATCATCATGATATATTTTGAAATGAGTGTACAAGGAACTGTATTGTTCCAATGATATGGTCTTCATAGATCAAACATAAGAATAACCAGAAAAAAAATAATAAATGCTTTGTTGTGCCATGTGAAGTTAGCCTGTAATGCGACATGTGGAGGGGGTATATATCAGTTTTCAGCATGTGCTCGGGAAATGTTGTACAAAGGAAAAAGTTTTCACAGGAAATACAGTATCCATTGAGTATCACCAATAAATTCCAGCACTAGAGACATTATCCAAAGGTGTTCCAATTGGCTAAGTAGAAAATGAAATGTCAATTGTAGCATGTGCTTTGGACCAATATGCAGAGTGTGTGGACAACACGACCTCTTTTCAGACCACTCAAATGAGTGGAGAAATCAAACCCCTCATGTGGTTTTCCTCTTGAGCCAGCTTCAGTGGTAGGCGTGACTGTGATGGTGGCAACAGCCATGAAAACAGTGGCTGCAGTACAAATAGCACTCGAAGAAATAGGGAAGAAAAACATAATTCTTAATATGTCATGAGATAATAAGGTTTGGAGAATGGCAATTTACTTCGCAGATGAGTTTTTAGTAATTACATTTACCAAGAACTGTTTTCTCTGTTTATAAGCGATTGTGTATCCCTTTATAAATCCTCCACATACAGGAAGAGTACAACAGTAAACAGTTTCTGAAAACAAACACAATCTGAAACTCATTACTGAATAAATTAAAATAAAATAGGGAAGGAATAGAGTCACATTTGTCCATTGAAGACTTGGACCTGCAGCTGTCTCAGATGGCCCAGCCTCAGACTCTGGGCTTTCCAAGGCCACTGGCAGAGTTAGAATTGGGGACCTTCTTTGGTACAAGACTGTCTCTGATCTCAATGAAATTCTGGACTAATCGAAGCAGGAAGGTTTACAGGAGATGGAGACCAGATTAAAATGAGGATGAAAAAAAAAAGACAAAAGAAACAAATAATATAAAGAAAGAAAGAAAGAAAGAAAGAAAGAAAAACAACAACAAAAATAAATAAATAAAATGAAGTTGAACACTGTCCCAAGGGACCAGAGCTTACAAAGGAACTCACAATGCAGTCTGGTTAAGAATTCTTTGGAAAGGAAGCCACACATGTATGAGGTCAGACAAATAAGTTTATGAAATCCTAAAAAAGTGCTACATAACTTATTGCTGAATATCACTATGGTCACCTTCGAAGTACTCCCCTTGGGAAGCTATGCACCGACGCCAGAGCCTAATACACCCTTCAAAGCAATTTTGGAACTCTTTTTCTGGAATGGACATCAGAGCTATCATCATATTACCCTTGATGTCCCGAATGTCATCAAAATGTCTTCCTTTTAATATTTCTTTTATCTTCGGGTAAAGAAAGAAGTGATTGGGGGTCAGATCAGGTGAGTAGGGAGGAAGTAAGTGTTAAAATACAGTTATTTGTTTACTGGCTAAAAACTCCCTCACTGACAGTGCTGTGTGAGCTGGTGCATTTTTGTGATGCAAGAGTCATGAATTGTTGGTGAAAAGTTCAGGAGGTTTTCGTCTAACTTTTTCACAGTCTTCTTAGCATTTCCAAACAGTATACTTGGTTAACCGTTTGTCCAGTTGGTACAAATTCATAATGAATAATCTCTGTGATGTCAAAAAAAGGTTACCAACATCGTTGCAATAAGCTCACGATCTTAATTGTCAGACCTTGTATTATGTACTTCTCAGTCTCTGGATTCTGGTGGGATTTGGTGTTCACCAACCACTTAGAGGAGGTTCCAATTAGGAGATAGGCAATGAGCACCTCAGGAAAGTCTTACAGATCTTGGAGTAACTCTCAACATGTGCCCAAGTAATGTCAACTAAATTATAGATCTAACAGCAGTTCATACTTTATAGATGCTTATATTATGAACATTAACCACATTACTATAAACTCAATGCTTTTTGAAAGTAAGTTATCAAGGCAACAATTATCAACAGATGGTGATATTATATACATAATATATATTACATAAAATAATAAAATATATAACATGCAACATCTATAATATATACTAAAATACAACTATAAAGTAGGATATATAAATATATTTTAATATCAATACATTTATAATATAAATATAATATGCAAATTTATTCATGGATATATACTTTTCATCATGAAATTGTATATATCCCTAACACTGAAAAACATATATCATTTTACCACTATGCGCTTCAGATCCTCACTTGTAGTCTTTTTTCTCAAAATACCAGGAATTTAAAATATTTTAAAAAAATAACTACATGCATACAATGATAAGCTCTAAACATATGCAAAATAGTATGGTATACAAAAATATATGATATTAGAAGTTGTTTTAGAGAATGCATTCTACTGCATTATTTGTTTGGGTAGACACATATGTGTATATACACAGACCAACTCAATGTGCTTTATTTCCAAAGTATGCATTCCTGGAAAGATTCCTGCCAATAACATGAGTGTCGCAGTGAGAGATTTGAGCTTTCATGCCATCCTTTCAGAATGTGGATGCATCGCCAGCATGTAATGAAGATTAAAGCTAAATAAATGACCCAATAGTCAACTTTCTAGAAATGGCCATATTTAGCTTTTAGGGTAATGTTAACTTCACTATGGTATTAGTAATCTCATCAACTTTTTGGTTAGGGATGGATAAATAACTAGCTTTTAGTATGTAAATTACCAACAAAAACGTTTTGCAGAAAATGGGTCAGGTTAGAGATGTAAATGAGGCCTAAAATGTCTCATTAGGTTTTGAATTGGCTTTTTTTTTTTCCCTAAGCATTATAAATCTTGCAAGCTTTTGGGGTAATTTCCTTGCTTGAATAAGCAAGTAAGATCTTTTCCAATAATAAATGAACTAAAATACTTCTCAAAGCTAATTCTGCTTGAAAAAATAGAGCAAATTAAATATTGAAGTATAATTTATTTTAAAGTTACTCAACATTTTCTCCTAATATTTTTAGGGAATAAATTGTACAGACCACATGTACAGGTTTCACAATGGACATAGTGTTTATGTATGGAGAGATATCTTTCAGTGGCGCTCACTTAAAATCAACTGTACATTTGCAGGATATGTATCAGTCCTTGGGCTAAATTGTTAACTACAGAATATGTCTATCTTTTGTGAAGGGATCTCTGGTTCTCTTCTGACAAGTTCTATTTGTAATGCTCCTTACTAATCCGTACTTTCAGAACCAATATTATGCAAAAACATGAACTTGCTCACAGCACTGCTCTTGGGCCAGATTACATAGTGAAATGATCACTGCAGATGCAAAAGCCAGGCAAAACTGTTTTAGATCTTATGAGACACTAATAAAACAGTGTCACATCACAGAACGAGACTGTCACTAGGCAGTTTCACACATCTTACTTTTACCACATTGGTTTCTCTTCTACAAACCACTAATTTACAGCAGTCTAAATTAGCCTTGTGCGACAATGTATGGCATGTCTGTTGGTTGTGTGCATCTATCACAGCATCACCAATGTTTAGGACAGTTTAACATATCACACTCAAGACAGGGGGCTGAATTTTTGTCACTCCAAAAGCTGCAAAAGTGAAATATTAAATATGCAATTACAGCAACTACCTATATTTAACCAGCTTAAAAATCTAAATAGGAAATCAGTCAACCCAGTGTCATCATCTGGTTTGTTTCTGTGTTGGACCTAAGAATGAAGAAATGAAGTCAATGTTCATAAAACCACTTTAGGATTGCTTTCTTTTAATTGTCAGCAACAGCCAATATCCCCGCCCTCAAAAAAAATCAACTCTTTCTAAAATACCCATTGCAGTATTCGCCTGCTCCTTCGGACATCTTACCTGAATATTGTGCTCTAGCAGCCTCTGTTATGATTGCAAAACGAAAACTTTTACATTTACATAAGCAGCCTAAATTATAATATGTATATGTGCATCACATTTTCTTTCAGAATAGATTTTATTATCTCACTAATTCTACACATTAAGAAAAAGATTGGGAGACTAAATTCTTCACAAAAGTAAAATTAGTCTATGCTGCCTACTAAAGTTTTATAGGAAAAATCAAAGATGTTCTCACATGTTTCAGCAAAGGATAAGTGACGGAGGTGACAGCAGATGTCTAGGCTGTTTGGGCCTACTTTCGGTTGGTTAAAATAATAGAGCTACTCAGGGGTTATGTAGCTGTTTCATGTCATTTATTTTGAAGAAAGGTAGTTACTTCAGATAGGCAGGACATGTACTCTGAGTGAGAAATATTAAGAGTCCTGACATGTATTTATATGGTCGACATACTGCTGAGGCACCTGTTTTTTGCTCACTACTAAAATTCTATTATCTGCCTGCCTAAATCTTGTACAGTTTTCCTTGTCTTACCATAGTCCACCAGGTATTTCTTCCACTTTTGACCTTGGCTACATGTTGAAAATGACCTCAATTCCTCTCTCACAATCTAACCATGGTCTTCTTTAAAGAGCTACCCATTTCACAAGGCTTCAGGAGGCAAGAAGACACACCATCACCCCTGTCCTTCTGGTTATAATTACTCATTTATCTCTCTAGTAAATGCACAGGGTTCAATATCATATTTTCATTTATTCAGAGCTAATAATCATGGCTAAAATTCACTGAGCACTTAGCATGTGTCAGGCACTCATTTTATCCTCTAAGCAATCCATGCAGTAAGCAACATTACTCACCCCACTCTACACATGAGGATAGCAATGCTTAGAGAAGCTAGGTACCTTGACCAAGATCATATAGCATGTGGTGGTAATAGAACTTGAATGCAAGTGTGACTCCAAAATCTGTATTCTATATATGATAAATACAGCATCTCTGTTAGGCACATACTTCTTATAACTCAGTCTAGCTTCTAACACATGTTGTCACCTGTGTAAGGGAATCTAATGACAGAAGAGTTAGAGCTCTGATGCTGTCATGAAACCAGCCTAGTATGTCTTAGCACCCCCATCCCCTGGCGGTGTCTGAGGGGGCCCATTTTCCCCCTGACATAAAAGTGAACATGAGCTGGAACCCACAATCCAGCAGGAGTCCTTTATGCTCCTGTCATTTATATGATGATCTAAAGCAGCAGTTCTCAACCTTCCTAATGCCGTGACCCCTTAATACAGTTCCTCATGTTGTGGTGACCTCCAACCATAAAATTATTTTCGTTGCTGCTCTATAACTGTAATTTTGCTCTTGTTATGAATCGTAATGTAAATATCTTTTTGTTTTCCGATGGTCTTAGGCGACCCCTGTGAAAGGGTCGTTCGACCCCCAAAGGGGTCGCAACCCACAGGTTGAGAACCACTGAAAAGTCTTTTGGAACAGAATTATATTTCTTGGTAAAACCTTGGCATCATGATTTCAAGAAAACTATTATCAGTAATAATACACCAAAACTACTTAAATCTTTATAACATTCAGTTTTTACAAATATGACCTTACTTTATTCTCAAAGTAGCTCTAAGTTAGGCAGAACCCATATATATGTTATCCTATTTTGTCAAAAAGGTTAAGAGAAAGAATGGAAGATAAGTTAATATTCACTTAGCATTCGCTATTTGGAAACATTATTCTAAGAACTTTACCTAAATTTTTCCTTTGAGTTATCATACCTTCCCTATGGTGTTCAAGTACTTAATCACATTTTACAGAAAACATAAGGGCTTAGTTAACAGTTTGTAAAAAGGGCTAGAATCAGAATTAGAAGTCGGGTCTCTTTCCAAGGCCATCCTCTTTTCCTTATAACTCAAGTTCAGTTGACAACACTTGTTCAGTGCTTACATATGGCCTTATGTCATTCATTACCTCATGCATAGGTAGGCATCTTGTTCCTCTACATTGGTTTTCACTTTGTTTACGGAAAGAACCATGTTTTATTTTCTTTGAATTACTCACAGCACGTACCTTTTAAACTATGCCTAAAAGGCCAAGTTAATTCAAACATCTGTGATTTGAACGTGGTCTGAAAATAAAAGGAGGCTTTCCTTGTTTCTACTTTCATTCATTTCCCAGCAACTATGTCTTTCAAGCAACTGTGGACATTTACTGTAGTCTTAGAAACTCCATTCACTTCTGGGTAGTGATTCCTAAATGAACTATTAGGAGAGTCACAGTTTGAACTCATTATATTATGCTATGTCCTCTGAGGCTCAGAGAGTCTAAAATGACTTGTCCAAGGTTTTGACAAGTAGCAAAATCAAGCCTAAAAACACATCTTTGGACATCTTTATGCACTGCACTTCTATACAAACCATTGTTTCTAGTTGTGATCCTTTTGTATATCTAGAAGTATATGAGTAGATCTTGAAACTTGTAGGATACTATTTACTTAGTAAGCAGCGAGTAGAATATCATGATGTTCAATGGAATTTTTAAACATCATGTTAATTATCAATAATAAGTCATCAGTATGCTGATTAGTTAGACGAGGAAGAAACAAAGATATAGGTCAGTGTAATTTAAAATAATGGGCTGGATTTGGAAAACACATGCTATGTTTCTCACTGGTTTAGTCTGTGTATATGCATGTATTTATAAATGACCAATTATATTTTGAAAGTATTTTAATACAAATCAGATTTTTGTTCATAGATTTCATAACATTTTCCTCTGCCTCCTCCATCCAGTTGTTTTATGTGAAACATAATATTGACAAAAAGTTATGAAGGCCGCTGCATCACAGCACATAGCATAGAATGGGCAAATAATAAACATTGAATAAATTAATGAAAATAGGCCAGGTAGCCTGATTGCACTGGTTGAATTGATCATTGCATAATATATAATAACATGATAAAAGGAATTATGAAGAACATATATATTTTTAGCCATGAGTCTATGTATATCCCATAAGATGGTAGAAAATATCTGACTCTTTCATCTCTATATACCCAGCATCAGGTAGAGTACTGGACCCAAGTTAGACACTCAATGCACATGTGCTGTATTGATGAAAGCTCCCTGCTCACAAGCGCCTTATAATCCAAGGGAATAGACACATGAAGAATATTTTTCACCCTCTTTCTCATTTCTGGCCTCAGTTCTTAAAAAGGATGGCCAGCTTCTTGCAAATAATTGGGAGGGAGCTTTGTTTTTTCTCTAACTCACTTATCTATCACGCGACAACTAGCTCAGCCCCATGTGTTCTCCTGGATCCTGTCTATCAGTAGATTCCACTCCTCCTGAGGGGATGGGGCTTTCCAGCCCCAAGGGCAGACCATACACCTCTATATCAGCCCTTGTACACACTGGCATTATAACTATTCCCCGTCACAGATCTAGAAGTCTAGATTTGGGGCAGGATATAATAAGATGCCCAATTTGGGACTCAAGTCTAAGTCATGTTCATATACCTAGCATTGCCACTTACATCTTATTTGTGTACTCATCATTTGATCCCTGTGCATATTTCAAATTATTTTTCAGAGTGCAGAATACAGTGCAGTCCCCAGCTGAGTGATTACACCTCACTCAAACCACAGCAGAAGATTATGATATGTGCTTCAAGTTGTTCCATTTTTTAAAACAGGCCAGTATGATTCTGTTGCTCAGTGGGAAAGCTTGTCATAATTTTTCACCTAAAAGTTGTGTTTTTTTTCCAAATCATTTTTTTACTTTTAACTACTAATGTTTTATCTATAATACTCTTCAAGTACTCATAAAACATTACACCTTCAAGGATTTTAAGTTAAAATCTGTCTCTTCCCAACCCCACCCAAGCCTAAGTTGTGCATGAACTTGAACTACTATCCCTTATAGTTTTTACCTATTAAAATCCAGGAATTTGTGATTTAGGATGGTGATGTCATCATTTCTGGGAGTCAATTCAGTTAAAGTAGGAGAGAAAATGGGAAAACCACTGGACTGGAAGTCAGGAGCTCTGGCTTTACCCCATTTAGGTTTATGACCTTGGCCAAGTCATTTAATTTCTCTAAGTTCCTCATTTGTAAAATTAGGATGTTAGATTAGTTGTCTCTAAGGTATCTTCTGGTTCTAATGCTCCATCATAGGAGTGTCCCATTGTGCCACAGGAGACTGGAAATCTGTAATTGATTGAAAGATGTGTTGGAAGACGAATTAGATTGTAAGAAATTTTGCAGCCTTACCTCACATAAAGCTGTCAGTAAATGGCTTTTTATTCATAGCTTTGTAAAAAATTATTCCACTTTTTGGATTGCTTCTTTTTTCAGTATAATTATTTTTTCCAACCAAAAGAAAAACAAAACAAAACCCATGCAAAATACTCTATAAGAAGTGATATTTTGACATTAGGGTTTCAGGCAAAGAAATATTCACCAATTTGCTCTAAGAAATATTCAGGCAAAGAAATATTCACCAATTTGCTCAACACAACAGTTGCTAATCAAAGAATAAATTTGAATCATACGCCATGTTTGAATGAACCCAAGATGTTTTGCTTTGCATAGGTCATTTTAGTAAGAGAGATGAATGGGAACATTTTTACAGATCTTCAGTCTGATATGCATATGCTATTTCTGAGTGTTTCAAGCGACTCTCATATTTTGCCTTTATTTTGTCCTCATGGTGTTTCTCCAGACTATAACTTTAGTTTTGTGTGTGTATTATGATACAACTTAGAATTGTATATTTGTAATATGTTTGATTTGGAACTACATAAACCTAAAATTAAAAAAAAATGAAATGAGAATCTCTTGGTTTAAATCTAACTTCATGATATCAATAAATCAACTAATCACTTGTGACTCCAACTTTACTTTTTAAATTCAGTTTGAATGCAATAAATCCATGAGCTCTAAAATAGTTTAAAAATTGATAAAGAATACAAATGAATATAGCATTTCATTATATTACCTTTAATGTAAAATTATATTGATGTCAACATATTTGTAAAAAAAAATGTTTTCATTTTCAATTGATTTTTTTTTTAAACAGTGAACAAACTTTGGAGTGTCTGGGCTTGGGATGAAATGTATCATAAATTAACCAATATAAATGAAGGGAAACTATTATTTTCTATTTAACAAGTGGGTTTTTTGCTTTGTCTTACTTAGTGGCAGATTTTTTGGGTCTGAGTGAAAGTTGTACAGTTATAAAACAAGGGGTAGGTATATCTGTGTCCATCTTCTGAACTGAGTCAGGATTTATCGCATTTTGAAGATTCTGATGAAAAGGAAGGTATACTCATTTTCCTCTTCAGCGGACTGCCAAAACTTATACATGCACTTCAAAGCTTATAGATGCACTCGTGACATCTCCAACCCAGCAAGGGTCAATGTGCGTGTGTGTGCGTGTGTGTGTGTGTGTGTGTGTGTATGAATGTGTGTGCGTGTGTATGAATGTGTGTGTGTATGAATGTTTGTGTGTGTGTGTCTGTCTATCTGAGCGTGTTTGTGTGTATGTGTCAGTGTATGTACGCTTAGTCACATGCACTGAAAGTGTTTCAGTGCTACACTGAGCTTTTGTATGTGTATAGAGAAAAGAGACAAGCGTCCCATTAATAAGCAAAGAATTAAGAATTAGGGAGCACAGACCTAGCTGGAAAGAGCTAGATTGATGAAAGTTCAAGCTGCCTTCACACCCACCAGCAAAACTTTCCTTCAAAGGATCTTATCCATGTTACTGTCTTTATTCAGAGCTCTCTAGAAATGGTAAGGGAAAGGAAAGAAAGAAGGCAAAGCAATTTCTGGAAATCTCTCCTTCAGTCTCTGACAGGAATTTACAACAACTGGTACAAGTTCATGTCTGACTAACAGAAACTGAGTTTTGCTATAATGATTTCTATACAAGAGCTTTCTGGTCCTATCAGCCTAATCTATATATTGCTACATTCCATAAATGCTTCCTGAATCTGATGCTATCCACCCATGTATTCCCCATTGTTTTGGTCAATAGCATCCATCTGAACTTTCTTTGGGATGGCTGTCCATTCTCTAATAAGGTTTATAAGAGGTATATAATTTCATTATATCTCTTTTATATATACTTCTGCTATACAAAAGCAATAATCAGTATTTCTTGAGTAATGAATCTACAGAAATGTACATTACCTATTTGAAATTTTCACATTTATTTAGTTTATTAAGAATAATTTATATTCATATTTTGCTATGATCAGGACCAATGTGGCAAAGCTGGAAACATACAAGTAGCTTAAGAAATACTCATTTTAACAACACTTATTTCCCTTTAAGGCTGTGTGGGGCATAAAGGGAGAAAAGTCCTCATATACATTCAAAAAATTTAAAATAGAAACATACAAATGACTCAAAAAAACAACTCTATATGGCAACTTTTAAACTAATCAGATGGTTTCTATATGAGTATGCTATTTCAAAATTGCTAAAATTCTCAGGTTTAAAAGGCTTGCTATAGATTGTACTTAATGGTTATTTACAAAATTGACCTTTTTGCCTGCTTAATTTTTAACTGCAGTGCAGTTTATAAGCTTAAAGTATTATAGTTTAAATCTATCCCACTCCCCCAGGCCCAAGTCCTATCTGAACTTGAACTATGTCTTATAGGAGGTCAAGGCACTCACTCACAAGTGCTCCTTGGGGAGAACCTAATGTTGTCTAATGTCCCTGCTCAAAAGAGCAAACTTGAAACAAGATATCACGTTGATCCAGCCATCACTGGAAGCTGGGCCTGGTGGGGGCAATGAGAACTATCTGGCAGGAAGGGGGACCTGGTGACAACATCCACTCACACCAGTCGCTAGCAAGAGGCATACCTTCTCTTGACACTAGCTCTGAAGGCAGCTTGCTTCAGACACCAGGCCAGCAAGGACAGGGGAAGGCTGCAGGGGGTGAGCTGATGGCCGCTCTCAAAGGACAGGGGCAGCATAGAAAATCAGGAAATTCAAAATAAATAATACAGCTCACTTTCTGATGTAAAGTGCCAAAGATTTCAGAAGGGAATGCAAATCCAGCACAGAAGACCTTTGTTTCTTTCTCTCATATTTTGACATTTTTCTAGAATCACTTGATAGCACTTGCATTAAGCTTCATTTCAGATTCCCATCCCAAGTCAAACTACCAGAGGCAGCAGAGTGTGACAAAACTCTCCGACAGAAAAGACCAGAATGAGTGCTTTGTTGATTCTTCACTCATTGTATTACAGAAAAGACCAACTAAAAAATTAAAAGTCACATTAAAATCAAACTTCATGCTAATAAAGTATTTTTCTACTACAATGAAAACATGGGCTTAGATATCTAATTTTAACGAACTCTTCAATTATTTTTATAATTCACATTACCTAGTGTGTGCTTTTTCTCCACCACAAATAAAGCTTCACAATTTAAAGTAACTCTAAATACTGAGGTCAACACCGTTAGCTATATCAGGTCATCAGGAGTGAACGATCAGATTCACTGAGGAGGGTTTCACGGGGCGCCAAGGGAAGCCGTAACCACAGTGCATGCTTTACACTTGCAATAATTGTGGCAATGCAAACTTCTTAGAGAAATTCTAAACAGCACATTCTAAAGCATGAATGTGTGTTTGAAGAGTAATGCTAAGTGGCTTGAGCTATATTTTCCATAGAGTGACATCAAGGATCTTAGATAAAGAAATAAAAGCCAGGAAACAGAAGGTTAAATTGCATTTCCTATCTGACATTGCATTAGAGGTGTTAAAAGAGAGAGAAAGAGAGAGAGAGAGAGAGAGAGA
>NW_017731639.1:1383858-1390796 GCF_001890085.2 Hipposideros armiger
CTCTTTGCTCTTTGATAATCAGTGAAAACTCAGGGAGTTGTTTCTCTTACATTTGTGTCATTTTGATTTAAAATGATAAAGAACGACAATAATTTATATATATATATATATATATATATATATATATATATATATATATATATATATATCACACACATACACACACAGAGATGCCAAAAAATGTAAAATGTATCCACATTTTAAGAAAGGAAAAAGCGGTATTAAAATTGTAATGGTCGATATATACTGATAACAAAAGATGAATACGAGTCCTGTGTATACATTTTTTTGGCACCCCTGGTATATAGGTAATAATTAGTAGCTCTGAACTTTTTCGTATTGTCTTTAGTGTTTGTTTTGTTGTTTTACACTGTCATGTTGGGTTAAGGTCCTTAGAAAGCAGTCGGCAATAATTCCCACATCCTTTGCTTAAGTGGCAACAATGGCTTGGTACAATTAACCCCTTGAATATTGAAACCACACATTTATATAGCAGAAGTGACAGCTTTACAAAAAAACACATCATGTTAAAATTATAGTTTTCACCTGAATGCATTATTTTACGTGACCACAGCATCCTTCATCTGCCACTGCCTGCCCACTACACAACTGTGTGAAGATTTTCTTTAGTTTTCTCAGGTCGCTTCCTTATATGACTGTCAAAAAACAGTGTAGTTTCATGTCCTAACAGGTATTTCATTATGGATTTCTCTTTTCTAGGTCATAAGATCATAGGTAAAACTTCTTTACTACATAATCCTTCATATAATCTTGCCAATGCCTACTCTGGATTTATCTCTTTCTGTTGATGACAGCAGGCATCATTTTGCTGAGACGTCTAGTATTACATGACCCCCTTTGTCTTCTTGGCTTCCTATAGCCAATGAGTATGCACTGTTGCTCACATTTATTTCTTTTTGTCCATTCTCTTTTTAAGCATTCACCTCTCTGAGTTTTCATCTGTCCCCAATTAACTCTATCAACATATAGGCCGAACTTCTTAAAACAATACTTGCCTATAATTTCCTTGCCCTAAGGCCTTCAAAAACTTACATCTTCAATATAAACCCAATCTCTTTCATGGATTATATAAATAACTCCACAAATGGCCTCTATCTTTCATTCTACTTTCATTTCCCATGTGTCTCCCAGTTTAAGTACTTTCAGTTTAACACCCCATGAGCTGGACTTACCCATTCTTACTTACGGTCTTTTGCTCACAGGGTGTCCCTCTACTGGAATCCTCTCTCTTGTTCTTATTGCCTTAATAATCCTACTCATCCTTTAAGGTAAACCTCATTTCCCTCCTTCATTAAGCAAGGCCTTTCTGGCCTGTGGAGCTGTTTTCCTTCTTTAAACTTCTAACAATTGCTAAATCTATATCATGGTAGAACACTGAAGCCGAGATAGAGTAGCTGTTCACTGCGAAGGTGGAGCCCTGGAATTGGGAGCAGAGCACTGTTGCAGGCAAGAGACAAGCCAGACAGTCTGCTTGTACCTGTTCAGCTTGTACCTGCTTGTACCCTGGCTCTGACAGGCCTGGCTGCTGGCTGAGTCCTATTCCTCACAAAGCACTCCAAGCAGCTGACCTTGGGCTTGCAGGATTGTATGGGCCTCAAAAAAATATTTGAAACCTGATATATGTTTTACATATATATATATATATATATATATATCAACATCTCAAGAGTTGGTAAATTCAGTCTTTGCAATAATTTCATTACTTTTGAAAACAATTAAACAATTTCCCCATTAGATCGCTCACTTTTTTTTTTTTTTTTTTTTTTTAGCTGAGCCATCCTGCTACCTGTTGGCAGCTCAGCGGCTGCTCAGCTCGGGCTGGACTCAAACCACTGTTGCTCAGAGCTCAAACTCTTGAGCGAGCTCTTAACCAACTGAGCCACTCGGCCGGCCCTCACTCACTTTTTAATTACTTTTCCCAGTGCTTGTTGATTACCAAGGAAATATAGCCAATGGTAAATTAGTGATTCATGGCCAAGTTACTTCAATAGCACAATTATAATAATACCTTCAATTTGTGCAAAAGTTTTTATTTATTGTGAATTTTCATTCATTTTAATGGCTTTACTATGGTATGGAATTCGACCTCCGAGTTAAGAGATCACAGAGCTTTATAAATTCATAGGAGTCTTGTGCTTCTATAAGGTCAACCACTGCCCCTGACAATCCTATTAGCTGAGATAACCTTACTTTGCCTTAGCTTCCTTGCATCATAAGAGTCTAACACATATACTACGAGCCAAGTGCTTTGCTCATATCACCTCCCAGTCCATGAGAAAGTTAAATTCATTTTATAAATGAGCATGTAAAACCCCCATAAGGCTTGGGGGCTATGCTTAGCATCAAAAAGCTAGGGTGAGGCAGTACCAGATTCCTGCCCAGTTTGCAAAGTACCCCTTACCCTCCATCATGGCACTTCCTAGTTATCAATCACCCTCCATTGTTACAAATCTCTATATCTGTTTTCTTTCCTTACTTTAGTCAACTATCTAACAATGTAAACACATTTTCCCAATTCAATAATAAGTTTATTTATGTAATTATGTACAGCTATGTTTCTAAAACCTTGGAATTTAGGATGAATGTGAGAATTAGAGAAATAGAGATAAGACTCTAGTTGAAGAACCAATCATACCTGAGCAGCCTAGGTGTTCAAGGTCAAGGCCTTCTGGGAATTGTAGGGCCTGAGGCCAAATGCACAGTGTCCCTGGTCCTTGCCCTTCCTGGAGACAGAAAAGAGGGAAACTGGCCATTGTTCTGTCTTGGTGAGGGTTTGGAAAAAAGAGGATATGATGTGCGGTTTCTCTGTGTGAGTTTCAGATCATTTTGTGATTGACCGGGTTCCCTCCAAGTTACTGTTAAGAGGATATAATACTGTTCAGGCCTGAGGTTGGGAACAGCAAGATGGAAGGACCAGGGACTGTGGGCAGTCCAGGTAAGAGCCACAGGACAATACTGAAAATCAGAATCATATACACATACTTAACAAAGACAGAATCTTCAAATAATTAGACAACATCAAGTCAGAAGGGCCAACTCAGAGCTGGAATTCATGAAGAAAAGTCAGAAAAGGAAATACCAAGAATGGTTCAGGAGCTTAGAAAAATATCTGAGTAAAAGAAATAAGTCATTGCAGCAGACAGAGCTTTGAGCCTGAGCCAGATTTCTGCAGCAGCCACAGAACTCCTGTAGATTCATGATGGTAAACCATAAGTGACACAATAGCTTACTAAGGGCATTTAGAGAGGATCCTCAACCATTACTTCACTTGAGAATCACTTAGGAATATTTTTTATAATACTGAAGCCTGAGTCTCACCAGAAAAAAACTAAATCATGACCTGGATGGGGTAAGAAAGGGGGGCATGGCATGAATGTTTTTAAAAATATTTCTAATCAGTTCTAATTTCTTATCCAGAAATGAGAACAACCACTAGGGTATAAGGTCATTGGAAGCACCAACTGAAGCAAAAAATAATGGAGAATGGGAAAGCAATGGCAGTTTCTAATAAGTGCACTCCCTTTATTAATGCAATCTCAGATTACAAGGGCCCAGGTTGTAGAAACTATGTAGGAATAGCAATACTATCTATACAGCAGACATTTATTCCCATGAGGCTGAATGGGGGACAGCCATGGTCATTGGTTACACATTGCTTTTATGCTACAATGGCATAGTTGACTCTTTTAAGAAGGGCTAAGCTCACAGTGGCCCATGTGGGGGTTGAACCAATAACCTTGGTGCTATTAGCACCACGCTCTTAACCAACTGACTTAACCAGTCACCCCAAGACCATGCCTTTTTGTTCTACATATTATAGTTTTAGCAACCAGCACAGGGCCTGGTTCATAGCAGGCACTCACTAAATAATATGTGGAATGAATGAATGGATTCCAACCACTCAATGACACTTGTACTTCAGATTGACTAATTTTAACTGAAATCTGTCAAGCATTATTAATAAATGCACTCAGTTAATATTGCATTTAAGCCTTCAGGTAATAATTTAAGATAGTCTGGAGAGAGTTGTGGAAAGAACACAGACTCTTAAAATTCAAATCATTGTTTTGTCTCTTACTAACCAGGCCACATTGAACAATGTATTCAACCTCCCTGGCTCAGTTTTCTGATTTGTAAAATCAAGTCATAGCATCAACTTAGCAGAGCTCATAGGAAGATTAAAAATAAGTATGCAGGGCCAGCCGAGTGGCGTGATAGTTAAGAACTCGCTTGGAACGCCAGAGGGCCCCGGTTTGGATCCCACATATAAGAGCCAGTGACACTGCCTTCCACAGCTAAGATGCTGAACAACAGCTCAATCTGGAGCTGGGCTGCCATGAGTCGCCGGCGACGGCGTAGGCTGCTGTCCCTGTGGCAGTGGGTTTCCATGGGCTACCGTGTGTAGCCAGCAGCCAACGTGAGCGGCCAGCAGCCGCAGTGAGCGGCCGTCCAGAAGCCGGCGACTGATCTGTCTCACTCGGGAAGAGCACAATGATGGTGCCAACTTGGGCCAGTGAAGCAACATCCTCCACAACTAGATTGAAGAACAAAATGACAGCAACTTGTCTGTTCCCCTTTCCCCCAATTCCCCAGCACTGTTGCCATCCCCCCAATACCCCAATAAAAATCTTAAAAAAAAAGTATGCAAAGTGTTTAGAGCATCACCTGGTGATCAGCCAACCATAAGTAGTAGTAGTATTAATAAATAGCATTTTGCCCAACACGGCTACACATACTAGTTCCATTTTTATCAGGCAAGAGGTTGACAGGGATTAAATGTTAACTATAAATTAATGAAATTATAAACAAGACCAATTGGAGCCTACTACTTGGAATGTTGTCACTTTTAAAATGTATTTGAATACAAATGAAAGACTTTTCTATGTTGGCATACAAATATTATCTTCCCTAATGGCTCATAGTATCAAGGCAAACATTCTAAATAAGGAATGAGGCAGTTATATGTAATATGCAGAGAATTTAGAAATGCACCTAACCAAGAAGATTCCTCAGGTGCTCTGGGAGATAAACATTATGGAATTCTGTTTGAAAAATTGCAGTCAGGCAGTTTACAAAAGTGTGAGCATGTTCAAATATCGGAAGCTTTGTAAGTTACCTAAAAGTCATAAAAATGAGAATAAGGAGTTAAATACAAGTCATAAGATTTTTTTTCCCTTCTAATAAGTCTTAGCTAGTAAAACAAAGGTTATGTTTTAATTTTTAAAGGTAATTTTATGAAGTAACTATTGTAAATCGACGCCTTGGGTGAAGACTACATCTTAGAGATAGCAAAGTATTTACAGGTACCTTGGACATGCCAAATCTTTCAACACTTAAGAATAATTTCTGGATTTAATGTCATAATCCAAATGTTGATAAGAATACACATGTGGAATCTGCTCTTAAGATGTGGTATTTCAGAGCACAGGAGGGAACAAGCAATTTCAGGGGCCAAGCAGTTGATCATTGGGCTGCTACAGTCTACTGTGCACATTTTAGTGACAACCTGACTAATGATATGCTCACATGTAAGACAAGCACAGGCTTCCCAGTTGCAGTTGCCTGCCTGAAATGAGAATGAGGAAAAGGGGAGGGGAGGGGAGAGGAAAGGAGAGGAGGGGAGAAGAGAGGAGGGGAGGGGAGGGGAGAGGAGAGGAGAGGACAGGAGGGGAGGGGAGGGGAGAGGAGAGGAGAGGGAAGTATATTTGTTTTCTGGGAACAGTCTTTCTAATGTCACTCTGTTGTGAAGCTAGTCTTTTTCCCTGTACACATTTATGAGGATTGATTAGAGTTAGAGCAGGTCAAATAGATAATACTGGGCTCCTTCCACCAGAGAGATAAGATGGTCAGTGAAATTAACATGATGGGAGACTGGTCATTTGGCTAGAATAACGAATGTGGCTGGCATGAGAATGGATAGAGCAAAAGAGGCCAAGGTGTGTCCTTAGAGGACTGATAGCAAAATATGTATACCACCACCATCTATCATAGTGAAAGATTAGGAAAAAAACATGAATATCAATCAACAAGTGGTTAAAATATAGTATTTCTTGCAAATAAAAACCACAGAGATACCACCTCACACCTGTTAGAAAGGCTATCATCAGCAAGACAAACAATAAGTGTTTGAGAGGCTGTGGAGAAAAAAAAACCCTCATATACTGTTGGTAGGAATGCACACTGGTATAGCCACTATGGAAGGCAGTGTGGACATTCTTCAAAAAATTAAGAATAGAATTACCATAGACCCAGCAATGCCTCTCCTGGGTATCTACCCAAAAAATCTAAAAACATTTATCCAAAAATATATATGACCTCCGATGTTCACTGTAGCTCTATTTATGATGGCCAAGACATGGAAACAACCAAGTGTCCTTTGAGAGATGATTGGATAAAGAAGATATGGTGTATATATACACAAAGGAATACTATTCTGCCATAAGAAAAGATGACATAGCTCCATTTGCAACAACATTGAGATTATTATGCTAAGCGAAAAAGTGAAGAACCATATGATTTCACTGATATGTGGGATATAAAACAGAAAGCAACAGGGCCGGCTGAGTGGCGCATTGGTTAAGAGTTGGCTTGGGATGCCAGAGGGCCCTGGTTCAGACCCACATATGAGGGCCAGTGATACTGCCCTCTACGGCTAAGATTCTGATCAACAGCTCAACCTGGAGCTGGGCTGCCGAGAGTCACCGGCGTCGGTGTAGGCTGCAGCCCCTGTGGCAATGGATTGTCATGGGCTACCGTGTGTAGCCAGCAGCCAGCGTGAGCAGCCAGCAGCCGCAGTGAGCGGCCATCCAGAAGCCGGCGACTGACAACAGTTTAGTGGTTACCAGAGGATAAGGGGGCGGGGGATAGAAGAGGGTAAGGGGTCAAATATCTGTGATGGAAGGAGAACTGACTCTGGG
>NW_017731639.1:1392109-1430817 GCF_001890085.2 Hipposideros armiger
ATATATATATATATATATATATATATATATATATATATATATATTTGTGTTTTTACAGAGTCTGGCATAGAAAGAGTACCCTTTCAATGCTAATTGATATTATCATTCATCCTACAGAAAATCTGAATTGTAATTAGAGATTTTTAAAAAAAAATCTGTTAAAAATAAAATAAATGACAGCATGAACAATGGAATAGGGATGCAGTGTCTGAAGGGAGCTGATGGGCGGGATCCCATGCAGCACCCAGCATGGCTGCCCAGGTAGTTTGGGGAAGAAAAAGGGAGTTACCGTGACCACTGGGCAGAGAACAGAGGTGATAGCAGCCAACAGCTCCACAGCATTTCTCACCCTTAACATCCCACCAGCTACTGAGTAGATGTCAAGTATGAGAAGGGAAACCAAAAGGTTTAGATATAAAACCAAGACCTGAGATACTCCTGGGACACAGAGACAGGATGGCCTTCTTGATGAGAGGTCAGCATTAGTTGACATAACACTGACATTGTGTAGCAAATCTTTATATACTCATTCTCAATTTATTCTACTTGTAGGTGGTCATTTCATGATCATTCCTTAGTGTCTAGAGTCCCCAGACCAAGAATCTCTTTCAGGTACAGTGCAGAGTATAGTCCTAAACTTGTGTCATCACCCTGTATCTCTACAAGTGACTGCAAAATCCATAGCCCAGACAGAGGTGTTTTAACCAATGGCATCCTGACTCCATTCCTCTTGAATAAAATGGGTAAAAATGTACTGATCTCATGAGGGAAATTCTAGACTATTTTTTCCTTCTTCTCTGCTTAGCAGGTAAGGATGCCTCCCACAATTGACACCTAAAGTGGAATGCTTTGGTTGCATGAAGACCTAAAAGTGCTGAACTAATATACCTGAAATGAACAATCTGAGAGCCTTGACTACAAAATTTCTGAAACCTTCATAACCAAAAGCAGCTCCCTGTGAAGTTTTAACATCAAAGATCAAGTTTAGAGTTGTTAGATATTTATGAAACGTTTTTCTTAGGGGAGTTTCCTTTCATAGATGTTCAGGAGATAGCTACAGCTCTGAAAGAGTGAATATAGAAAACAGCACATTAATTCAAGGGTTATGAAATGAACATATTCTTCAACCTCCAAGCAATGTGTTAGAGGTTCTGCACATGTTCCTTGTAACTTCAGTTAAAACAAATAAATATTACCTTTGGTGAGGAGTAGTCAACTATAAAATTTACATAGTAATTTTACAATTCTTCTTTCAGTTTTTGTTTTGTTTTGTTTTGTTTTTTCTCTATTTGATGGGAGGGGGAAAGAAAAACCAGAAAGAAAAATTGAGGAATGATATATTGATGCAGAAATTACAGTCTCTCACAAAACAAGTAGAGAGTGCTTTGACCCCATGTTTACTTTTATTACTATAGGCAGGCAACCAGCATCTAAATTCTCTATTCTTTATTTCTCTATTCACACTGTTTTTGTTCCCTTACAGTAAAACTGCACATAAATGTGACAACAAAGCAGGCTTTATTAGTGACTTGTAAGAGCTAAAATATGGCTGAATCGCCCTCCCTTTCATTCTAGCTTTTTGCTAAGTTCCTTAACACTTCATTTGTTCATCAACGAGTTCAACACACATAACAGAGGCCTACCATGAGCTGAACACTGGCTCAGCAAAAAAACACAGGGATGGAAAACAGAGGCTTTCATCTTAAGGATTCTGTATTGACTGAGGACAAAGACAGACATACAATAATAATAGTTGACATATGAATTGGAAAGCTTTAGGTTAGGCTTAGGAATATCCACACATCTCTGCAATATGGAAGAGGATGAGAGGAAGGTAAGTGATGTCAGGAGTGGCCTCCGAAAGGAGAAAATTGGGAGTTAAATCTTCTTACAAGTTAAGTAGAAACAATTCTGATTTAAAATGGATGTTTAACCACAGGCATCTATAACTGAAATAAGAAGAAAGCACAGTTGGTTAAGAGCTCACTCAAGAGTGCTCAGTCTACTCAGTCTAGGACTACTCCTACTCATTCTAAGACTAGAGGTTTAATCTTTGGAGATGGTAAAAGAGAGGAACTCTAGACTGGTGATGCTAGGATAACTGAAGATAGAGAGCACATATTGAAAGTAAACATTTACATTCTAAATGTTGAGATAACAGTCTTTTTAAATTATTTGACTTGTAGAATGCTTGTAGCTAGACATAGAACTTCACTGAAAAACCCTTCTTTGGCTATCCCTAGAGATAAATAAATAAATAGATAAATATATACATACATACATACATACATACATACATACATACATACATACATACATACTGACTTTGGAGGCTCTCCAATGAAACTGTCCAGTCAGGTCGCCCTATGATGGGGACTACAGCTAACCCAGCAACATGCACAGAGCTCTTATACTGTTCTTCCTTTCTTTGTTTTCAGATACAAAGTGACAGAAAATGCTTTCCAGATTTTGAAAAAAACAGGTGACATAAAAGACAAAGAGAAAAATGAGACAAGCATATTGGAAGAAGCATAAATCATGCAAGGAAGAGAAAAGAGAAAAATGAGGCCTCAATTATCATTAGCATTTTCAGAGAAGAGGAGACATGGCATCTATGAAAAAAGAATTGGATGCTATAAGAGAAAAAATACAGAGATTAAAAAAAACTTTTTGATATTAAGAATATATAGTAGCAGGAGATTTGGAAAACGAAATGTTACAAGTTAATAAGACAAAAGATATGGAAAATGGAGTCCAAATATTTAAAAAAAACCACAAAAAAACAAAACAGAGGACATACCTAGGAGATCCACCATCTGATTAATAAGAATTCCATAGATGGCAAATTGAAGAAATTGAGAGGGGGGAGTTTTTAAAGAATAAATTCAAGAAATGTCCCCCAAACTGAAGGATATTATTTTACAGATTGAAAGTAACTTATGAGTGCTCAATACAAGAGACAGAAAAAAGACTTATAACCATCAGACTCATCATAATGATATACTCAATTTTCATAACACTGGGAGCAAAATAAGAATACCGTATAAACTTCTAGAGAGAGAGGAAGAGAGAGGAGCAATGTCTTGAAAATTATGAGGAAAAAACAATATTCCTAATGTAGATTGTATATCTACCCAAATGATCAATCAAGTCCAAAAATGTGAAGAAATAGATTTCTTTAAGATGGAGAAATTGATGATACATCTAAATATTTGAGTGCAATGAGAAATATTTAACCAGTGAGGAGTGAGTTTGGGGTTGAATTAGTGATATGTAAATAAAAAATTAACCACATCTTCATATGGTAAGAGTATGTTTATTTTTGTAACAAACTGCCAAACTGTCTTCCAAAGTGGCTATAACATTTTGAATTCCCACTAGCATGAGTTCGTTTTGATCCATATTTTTGTCAGCATTTGATATCAGTGTTCTAGATTTTGGCCATTCTAATAAGTGTGCAGTGGTAGTTTATTGATTTTTTTCTTTTTTTTAAATTTATTTTTTAAATTAGTTTCAGGTGTACAACACAGTGCAATAGTTTGCTTTTTACCCCTCAAAATGACAACACCCTCCCCCGGTAGCTTATTGTTTTAACTTGAAATTCCCTAATGGCATATGATGTTGAACATCTTTTCATATGCTTATTTGCCATCTTTATATCTTCTTAGGTGAGGTATCTCTTCAGATATTTTGCACATATTTAAATTTGGTATTTCCTTCTTATTGACAGTTTTAAGAGTTTATATTGGTATGTTTTGAGTACCAGTGTTTATCAAATATACATATTGTAACTATTTTCTTCCAGTCTGTGGCTTGTCTTTTCATTCTCTTAACAGTTTCTTTCACAGAGCAGAAGATTTCAATTAAATTAACATAAAAATTTTAAAACATGATAATTTCAAGGAAAGCCAAATTTGTAGGAAAATAAAAATAGTTATAGTACAGTTTTGCTCTCAGTAGTGTTTATATTGTCTGTTAAATATAAACAATGGATATTTATTTAACCAAGATAATTATATAAGTGTATTCAGAAAAATTGGGGGACAAAAATGTTTATGCATTGGTGTGGTACTGTTCCAGTGAAAGAAAGTTAAGTCACCCTTTTTATTTTGAGAAATGAGGATCTAAGGCTGAAAGTCTAATAATCAAGACAAAACAATATAATCATATTATTAAGAGGTATTGAGGCAAATGCCAAAGATCCACTGCAGAAATTATAAATGGTTGTTTCTAAGTGGAATATTAGAAAAGTGGAGCACTAGAAAAACAAATTAAATACAATAAAGAAGAATTTTAAAAAAAGAAACAAAAAAATGTTTTAAAAAAACAAGATTTATAGAATTATTTTTTCCATTGTGTATAAAATATATTAGAAATAAAACTAAATCTTAAAAATAAAGATCGATATCTGTTATCCAGAGAGAAAAGAGGGAGGAAAGGATGATGTTTCTTGCAGTTTTGCTTGCTCATGAACAAGTGTAGAGATAAAATAGATCTTATTCTTTCAAATTTGTACAAACGGTTGAGTATGCTGGAGATAAAGATGGCTGTCTCAGGTCGGATTTTTCCAGAAGCAAACCCTGAGACAAGGATTCAAATCCAAATGGTTTATTTGGGAAATGGTGTGAACATTGGTAAGAAAGTGGGAAAATTATACAGGGAAGTGATCCTTGCAAATAAATGAGGTCTATTAAATCAGCCAGCACAATGGACGATGAAAGCTAAACCATGTGTGGAAATTCTGGGACATGCTGCAAAACTTTGCAAGACACACTAACAGATCAAAGGGATGGTACAAGGCACTGGCGGGCTTTCTACAATTGTGAAAAGGGGAGCTAGATATTGAGTACGGATACTGACTCCACACAATAAGATAGGCTTCATATTTCTATGTCTCCATACACTACAGATAACTATCAAATCAAACTGTTATTTAAAATAGGTGGTAGTACAATTTTCAATCACATATCTCTGAAACCGTAATAGCAATATTTTAAGTATTTTAATGCATACACATTAAGGGATTCAAATATATCTTGAATTTAAACTGTAATAACCCTGAGTCAAGTAGTTGCTTGTAGAAGTCTATGAGCATCAACATTAAAACTATACTCCAGGCTAATTATAAAAACTGTATTTCCTTACATGTTTAAATTTTTTTATTAAATTCTGTTTTCTAGGAAACATTAAAAAAATGTTGTTTCTATAAAACAGTATGATAACAATGGTCTGAGGACGACATCCCCTAGGAAATAAAGTGAGATAAAGATAAAGTTCCCTAATCTAAGGAGAAGAGTGACTTGATATGACAAAATTATCCTATTGTCATTATTATTCTGCCCCTTAAAAGAAGACATTATTAGAGAGTAAAGGTGCTGATTATGCCTATATTACTCCCATGTTATAAGATTGCAGAAATAAAACATTTATCCAGACATTTTAGAGAAATACCAATCAGTTAGCATAAATGCCAATTAAAAAAAGAAGAAGAAAATAAAAGATCCAAGATGGTGGAGTCAACACGGTGCCTGCTTCCTTCCATGAACACATTAAAATTACAGAACAATCAATCTGGAGAACCATCTGAAGTCTGGCTGAACAGTTTTAAACTAAGGATATAAAGAAGAAGACACGTGGACACTGGTAGGAGGGGCGAAGATGCGAACAGGCCCCAAAACTCTGTGTGGAAGTTGAGAATAAGGAGGGATAGCTCAGCCATGGAGGTTCCCCCTGAGAAGCGAGGGACCCCAGTCCCACACCAGCTCCCCCACCCAGAGTACTAGTGCTGGGAAGAGGAGCTACCACAATATCTGGCTGTGAAAAACAGCAGGGATTCCAAACTTCCAGGTGTGATGGAAGGTGCAGGAAACCCAGATGTCCTCTTAAACTGTTCAGGCACAGACTCACTCATAGGAACTGACCCTGGGCTCCATTGCACTCTCTTTTGGAAAACTGTTAGAGGTGGGGCAGGTGGGGACGGATCTCAGTGTACTCTGGGACTTTTGCTGAGTAGCTCCAGGCTCAACACTGGTACCAAACCAGAATCTATACTAATCTGGTAAATACAAGCATTCCACTCTAATGACTCCCTGAGACCCTGCCTTGCACAACTTGCACATCTAGGAGGTATTAGCAGTAGCTGAACCTTAAGGGAGCCAACAGGTAGCAGGAGGCCTGGGGGTGTCCTAGCATTTTGCAGAGCTACCCCAGATCCAGTACTGGTGGCAGCCATCCTTGGTTC
The DNA here is from genome assembly GCF_001890085.2 of Hipposideros armiger. Taxonomy (NCBI): domain Eukaryota; kingdom Metazoa; phylum Chordata; class Mammalia; order Chiroptera; family Hipposideridae; genus Hipposideros; species Hipposideros armiger. Next base: position 1,398,351 of record NW_017731639.1, read on the forward strand.
ACAGCATGGCCCCTCCCAAGAGGACCCAAACCCAACATTCTCAGAGGTTGGTTTCAGAACACAGCATAGCACTGCCCAATTAGTTCCACAAGCAGCACACCAAAAGGTTGGTCTCAACAGACATCAGAGTTCCCTGGGGTGAATCCCACTAAGTGGGGTAAGCCCTTCACACAGCAGCCCATAAGCTGTGGACATGGCCAAACTCCACAGCCAGTCAGCCTGAGGTTCAATCGCACCAACTGATGTGCCAATAGCAATCAATGCTGAACTATAACAGGAGGGCACACACAACCCACGAAAGGGACACTCCTGGAGCACCCAGGACAGGTGACCAGGGAGACTGTGCCAGGGCCCTACAAAGTACCCACTACATAAGGCCACCCAGCGAAGACTAGGAGACATAGCTGATCTACCTAATCATAGAAACAAACACAGAGAGGCAGCCAAAAGGAGGAAATAAAGAAAGTCATTTCAAATGAATGAAAAGGAGATAACTCTAGAAAAAGACCCAAAATAAATGAAGGCAAGCTACATACCAGAGACAGAGCAGAACAATGGTTATAAGAATGCTCAAGAAACTTGTGAGAATTTCAACAAAGAGATAGCTAGCACAAAAAAAGGACACAGAAACCATAAAAAAGAATCAGTCAGAAGTGAAGTATACAATAACTGAAGTGAAGAATGCACTAGAAGGAATCACCAGCAGAGTAGATGAAGCAGAGGATTGAAACAACTCTTTGGAAGACAAGGTAGCACAAAACACCCAATTGGAATGCAAAGGGGAAAACAAAAATTCAAAAAAAAATAAGCATACTTTCAGTTTTCTGAGACAATATCAAGCATACCAATATTTGCATAACAGGGGTACCAGAAGGAGAAGAGCAAAAGCAAGGAATTGAGAACCTACTTGAAGATACAATGACTGAAAACTTTCCTAACCTGGTGAAAGAAATAGACATACAAGCCCAGAAAGGACAGAGAGTCCCAAAGAAGATGAACCCAAAGGGGCCCACACCATGATACATTATAGTTAAAATGGCAAAGGTTAAAGACAAAAAGAGAGAATGCTAAAAGCAGCAAGAGAAAGGCAACTAGCAATTTATTAGGGAGCTCCAATAAGATGGTCAGCTGATTTCTCAACAGAAACTTTGCAGGTCAGAATGGACTGGCACAGGATATTCAATGGACACCCTTCTTGGCCATTGTAAATAATGCTGCAATTAACATATAGATACACACATGCCTTGATGTAGTGTTTTTGGGGTTTTTTTTTTTTTTTGGATAAATACCCAGAAATGGGATTACTGGGTCCTTCTTTGTTTCTTGTTATGGCCTTTGTTTTAAAATCTATTCTGTATTTTGTCTGGTATGTGTATTGCTACTCCAGCTTGTTTCCCCCCCCCATTGTCATGAAAAAATTTTTTCCATCTCTTTACCCACCAGCAAGGCTATAATTTAAAATTGAAGGACAGATAAAGAACTCCCCAGACAAGAAAAAGCTAAAGAAGTTCATCACCACCAAACGAATATTACAAGGAATGTTAGAGGGACTTCTTTAAGATGGAAAAAAACAAAATTATTTATATATTTTTTACCATATATATGGTAAAAAGGCAATGGCTACATATCTATCAACATTTTTTTTCAATGTAAATATTAAGTGTTCCAATCAGAAGACATAGGAGGGTTGAATGGATAAGAAAACAAAACTCTTACATATGCTACCTACAGGAGACACACCTCAGATTGAAAGACACACAGATGGAAGTAAAGAGGTGGGAAAAGATACTTCATGAAAATGGAAACAAAACAAAACAAAAACAAAAAAAGCTGGGGTAGCAATACTTATACCAGACAAAATAGAATTTAAAACAAAGGCTGTGACAAGAAACAAAGAAGGATCCAGTAATCACAATTCTGTGTATTTATCTGAGGAAACCCGAAACAGTACTTCAAGATGTGTGTGTCCATATGTTCACTGCAGCATTGTTTACAGTGGCCAAGATGGGTATCCACTGATGGAAGAATGGATAAAGAAGAGATGGTACATCTATACAATGGAATACTGCTCAACCATGGAAGGGAATGGGTTCTTGTCATCTGTGGCAGCGTGGATGGACCCGAGTGATATTGTGCTGATTGGAGTGTCACACAGAGAAAGATAGATGCAATACGATTTCACTTGTATGTGGAATATAAAGAACAAAATAAACAAACGATGAGAAGAGAACTGACTCTGGATGGTGAACACACAATGTGATATATAGATGATGTATTACAGGATTGTACTGAAATCTATGTAACCTTACTAATAATTGTCATCCCGATAAACTTTAATTAAACAAACAAACGAAACAGGAACAAACTCATGGATACAGAAAACGTTTTAAAGGTAGCCAGATTGGAGGGCAGTTGGGTGGATAAGTGAAAAAAAAAAGAGAGAAGGGATTAAGAAGTACAAGTTAGCTGTTACAAAGTAATTATGGGGATGTAGGGTATAGCATAGGGAATATAGTCAATAATGTAATAACTAGTTATGGTGTCAAATGAGTACTAGATTTGGTAGATGGGAGGGGGCTAGGGGGCAGGGTGAAAAGATGAAGGGATTAAGAAGTACGAATTGGTAGTTACAAAAGTCATGGGGATGTAAAGTAAAACATAGGGAATAAGGTCCATGGTATGGTAACAACTGTGTATAGTGCCAGGTGAGTGCTAGTCAGGGGATCACTTCTTAAATTATATAAATGTCTAACCACTATGCTGTACACCTGAAATTAATATAAAATAATATTGACTGTCAACAGTAATTGAAAAATTTTAAAAATGGGGTGGGGTTTTCATAAGCATGATATCGGGGGTGGGAGGGCAGTGGATGGGGGGAGGGGGGTTGTTACTTTGTGAGGGTGAAAAGGGGTAACTATTGCATTGTTCTGTACACCTGAAACTAACAATAAAAAAAAATGCCATCGGGATCAATGAAGCAATATTATGTAAATGTAATAAATTGTCAAAACTTGGGAATTCATTATACTAAAAAAAAAATTTAAAAATGGGATAAGGGGAAAGGGAATAAGAGGGCCAAATTTCCAGGTACAAAACAAATAAGTCTTTGGGATTTAATATACAGCATAGGGAATATTGTCAATAATATTTTGATAGCATACTACAGTGTCAGATTGTTGCCGGACTTATGGTGATCACTTTTTTAGGCATATAAATGTTGAATAACTATGATGTATGCCTGGAATTAATATAATATTGTATGTTAACTGCATTTTTAATAAAAATCTTTTTTAAAAAGTAAACATGCAAAGGGAGATTTTACAATGGAAAATACAGGCTATCTGCCTCTTAACTCAGTGAAACAATACGTGATGCAATATGCAATACACAGCCATACATACAAAGTATTCAAGGTTTCTAAGTTATATCTAATCGAACCTGTGAGCTTAACTTCAAGCTTACAGAATAGAAAGGTCTAGAGAAGTAAAACACATCAAGAAGAAACCATAAAACAAATGCAGAACTTGGAACATTCTACAGGAAAATAATGGATCTGATACCTTAAACATGTTATGTCATGGGCAAACAAGCGATCAAGAGCGACAGGAAAACAAGGTGGGAGAGGCAGAAGGGCCGTTCTAGAGTAAAAGAGATACAACACCGCAATGTGGTGCATGGACACTGATTGTATCCTTCCATAATAGATATTAGGGATAATTAGGAAGTCATGAACATGGGCAGAGTGTCAGCTGATATTAAGGAATCCCTGTTAATTTTGTGAGATACGATGGGCATGGTAATGGATTTGTGACGCCATTACATAATGAAGTATTTAGGAGAGAAATGTCATTACACTAACATTTCAAAAAAAAAGTATTAAATCTAGCTTATGAAGTAAATGGTACTCATCACCCCCTCTAATTTTCTGCATATTTGAAAACTGTTAAAATATAAAATAAAAAACATCACACAGACCCAGAAAAACTTAGTGGACTATGTTCCTTTTTTTAAGTCTAAAAATATTTCATATATTTGAATTTTTTAGATAAATCACAGAATAATAGAATTTGAAAACTAGAAGGATACTTAGAATACGTAGATAAATTGATGGAATTTCATATCATATGTAGGGAAACTGCTGACCATATAATTAAATTGATTTGCCTAAAGTGACAAAGTGAGTTATTTGCAGAAACAACAGTAATTTGAATATATGCCTTTTTTTTCCTTATGACCAATATTTCCTTGAGAATGAGATTCACACCTAATTAATCTCTGTCATCTTTTCATTGCCCAGAATACATACATTCTTGGATTTGCAATACATCAATAGTTTGCTTATAGAATAATTTTATCTGCTTTCCAAACCATTTTACCTAGAACATATCTGGTTTCCATCACTGTAGAGAAATGAATAAGATCAAATAACTTTGAAACCAAACATTGCAGTTGGCCAAAATTATTTAGTAATTCATTTCTGGAAATAGAGCAGTGAACAGCAGCTTCAAAACACTAGTAAAAATGTAACTATGTAATGCATGTTTTTTCTTTGTTACACTTAGTACACATTGTTACCTTTTCTATCTACTCTTTAGCTTTAAAATACCAACATTTAAACCTAACAGTACTCAGTTGCCAACCCAAACAAAAATGCTAAATTTAAAAAAATGTGATTCTTTAGAAGGAAGGTCAACATTCTCATCAATTAACCCTCATTTTTCATAATAAAAAATGTGGGCCAGCTGCTGAATCAGGTACTTGGGCAAACATTACTGCCTATTTTGTAAAATCAGCTGTAGCACATTTGTGCATGGAAAGAGTAGCTGATTTTGCAAGATGTTGAAATATACAAGCTACATATGGTTCACTATGTTTCCCACTGTATTGTTATTTTCAATCAAGACAACACATTAGGCATTTGTACTCTCCTTCCTTGGCTAATGTTTTCTTTATGCAGACTATTCCCCTAAATACATTAGATTTCTATAATAATAACAAAAAATACTATTTATCTTCAAGATATGTTATATCTTCGTAAGGTTTCCATGACAAGGAAAAAAAATGTTAGTTTCAGGGATTATATTTTTCATTTTACAAAACAAATATGAGTTGACCACAAACAAGATACTTTCTATCTATTGATTCCTCTTATATATGGCACATTGTTAAAAGAAAGCACTGTAAGATATCAATTAGCTATTTACAAACCATGTATAGTGTCCTTATGGGATATTAGAAAATTAGTTTTTAAAGTTTTCTAGCAAATTTCATGTCCTAAAGGGAAAAAGAAGAAAATGCAACACTAGGTTCTCTCTTATTAAAAATGTGGTAATTTTATTACATTTATCATTGTAATTTCTCCTTTTTAAAAATGTTCCTTCTTCTCTCTAAAATCAACTCAGATTTCTCTTAAAAATATTTAGATATTTTTAAATTTAGCTACTCAGACATGTATTATTAATATTTAGATATATTTTCAATAAATATGTTATCAAGGTTTGATTACTTCTTTAGAAAAAATAAAGGTCATGAAGATGGAGGCAAGTTTTGAACACTTTGATATAATATAGTAGAATAATTATATATAGATATATGCCACCCCATACAAATTAAATATAATATTCCAAAGCAAAAAACATTAACCTCACCAGATGATGAACAGGAAGAGTGAAGAGATGAATTTAATGTGTAGTACTGAGAACAAAACTTCAGAAAGGTGATGACTAGAGGACATGAAAGCACCCAACATGTGAGAATTTTGGTTTGTTTTCATCAGGTATTCAGATTTATGCATTAACTGCATTGAAGTATTTGTCTATAAATAATAAAACCCAGAAAAATAATTGTTCATTCTCTATTTAATTTTTTAAATTACAGAGAAAATGTTCAAGTTGATCAGTGGCTCTTATAGGGTTTTTTCAGTCATTAATAAATGATAGAAAATAATATTTAATAAAATAGTAATAATAAAATATGAAAATCTGCAGGATGAATCAGAGAAGACTATATTAAAGAATATCTCCACACTTGGAATATCTTTCTCTTTGCAAAGCCTAACACAATGTACCTGAAAGGAATTGAGGAATCAATTGAAATATTAGATCTACTGATAGTCATTAGATTACAGATAGAATTTTCTTGATAAGATAGAAATGGATATTCATATTTTAAATATATGTATATGGGCTTACACTTATTCTTATACATTGGATTTTCTAAACATGTTTGCCTAATCTAATATTGTTTCAGGCCACACATTTCCTAAGGAGCCCTGTGGTATTTGGCAACAGTACTATAAAGGTAAGAAGAGTAAAGAAAGGAAGAAAGTATATTTTTAGGATAATGACAAGTTCTCAGAAGATACTAGACTCTTACTGATGGCAGCTCTCTTCCCAAGTGCTCTCCAGATAGTGAGGCAATAGCAGTGATTGAGTATCAAGGGGATAATAAGAATGACACAAAGCTAATGAGTACTCCAGTTGTGACTTGAATGGAGTGGTTTGCCCAAGAAACCATGAAGACCCCTGGAAGCAGTCACAGTGTTTGGTGGTTTTGGTTTTAATGTCAAGCTTTGCGAATATTTAAGCAATTCTTTTGTTAGCAAATTGTTTTAACGACATACATCATTAGATATGTTTGTCCACTATTATAAATAACTCTTTATACATTTTGGTGGGTAGTTTATTTTACACTGTTTAGTTGGTTAGAAGTATTGTTGAAATCTCCCAAAGCACTATACCAGTACAGTTGCAATAATAGTAAACATTGGGGAACTTAAAAAAAATCATTAAAAGAAAATGATAAGAAGCTTAAAGAAGTGAACTTATCATAGATATACTGCAGAATAATATTAACGAATTTTAGTAGTATAGATACATTTCTGCTCTGGTGTTTTCCTATATGTTGTCCATTAGGTTACCTTTATGAGACATTTTAAATTTTTATACATGCCCTTTGATGATGTCATTGAAATAAATAAACTGAGATGGACACATTTTGTTTTAAATGAAGCCCTTCATTTTTACTCCCTACTAAAGCTTCTAGAAATATCTTCAACTGTCCAGACACAAAATAGCCATCTTGCTTGCTACAAGGACATATGCTCAGGAAAAAAGGAAGCATCAATATAAATAAGCCCTGCTCTTCAAAGAGGCCCGATTATCTCACCTTTTCCATGAAATCCTCCCTAGCATTCCGGCCCAATTTAATTTCTTTTCTTGAATGTCCCTTTTCTTCTCTTCATGAAAATATTTAGGTGTGTGTGTGTGTGTGTGTGTGTGTGTGTGTGTGTGTGTGTGTGTTTGCTGGAAGGACATTTAGAATCACTCAAATACAACTTTTTCATTTTACTGAGGCCAAGAGAATTTTAATTACTTACGGAAGTAGTAAAAGAGATGGAACTAGCAACCTCTATCTAGTGTTTCCTCTTTTAAATTTTTATACAACCTCACAAGCAATTAAAGATTTACTGTGTTGCTATTAAATGTTTCTTACATGCATAATTTTTCTTTTCTGAAATGAGTGCCAGTTATTTTGAGGCAGGGGCCATGTTTTGTAATTCTTCTGAATCATGTACAGTGCCTAACATGGTACAGTGCAGTGCATATAATAGGTTTAATTGAAGAAAGTTGAATGAATTAAAACATCTCCTATTGCAAGGTAAATATACTGTATTTACTGATGTCAGGGGGAATATTCTCTCATGAGTCATGCCCTGAAGCTTCTAAAATGTTTTTTCTCTATTACTCTAGAGTATTGGCAAGCATTCTTCAATTTTTATAAACTTAAAAATGTAACTGAATATTGAACATTAGTGACCATAAAATATAACTATTGTAAGATATGGGGAAGCAGAACTTATTGTATTGGAAATGAATATCAACATTGAGGGTTATAAAATATTACAAAGAAAAAGAGTTCTTTAAGCAATACAATGTAGTTAGCTTTCAAAAGGGTGGTCCTAGGATTCCATTGTTCCCTGGAACAATTACATCTTTTACCCAACTAATAATGAAACGATGCTTTCTCTTTCTGTTTCAGACTCCTATAGTGAGTTGCTTATTATGCATTTCCATTCGTTCCTTTCATGATACTTTTACATTTCAAAATCAGTTGAAAACCTCCATTGTCTTAGTTTGTGTTCCTGAGCCTTAAAAATGAAACAAAGGGAATAATCATCTGAGTACCAGTCTGGAGGCTTTGCTTCTTTTGTGTTATTATATCTTGTTTAAAATTACCACAGAAATATAGCTTAGGAGCATCTTTCTTCTGTTAATCAAAGTAGGAATGATTGTGGCATAACCTTATCATTATAAATGTTGAAGTTTGACTCTTCCAGGCTCTACTACAAAAGTGTCACCCCCATAATAAGATGTACTTTTACCTCTAGAAAATGTAAATGTGATCATTAACTTACCATATAAAAAAAAACAAAAAAAAACCATCTGAAAACAATTCAGCCCATGACTGTCCTGCTGTTTGCTAGAATGTTTAGAAACTGCCAGGGTTTCCTTTCTTCTCTTGATTCCGTGTAATGAAAAAAGACAAGAGATTAGAAAGGAGGCTCAGCAGACTGTTTTTTGTTTTGTTTTGTTTTTTTGGTTTTTGTTTTTTTTTAACTTGGGAGAAGAAACTGCACTTTTAGCATCTGAAGCTGACAAGTTAGAAAGCTGACAATATGGACCCCAGTTCATTCTGAATAAAATGAGCAATCGAAAGCCAGAGGGAGTCTACCCTGCAACGTTGTGATTGATCTTGCTCAGACTGGGGAAAGATCCCAGGCTGCTGTGAGCTTAGTGCTGAAAATGCACAAGTGGAACTTATCTATGTTAGCATTCACACAATTACTTTATAGCAATGTTCTCTGTTGCCTTCTCACTTGAAGAGGAACAAGATGAATTATCTTGATTGTTTTTGTTTAGGAGGCACATCCAATTGTCTAGAGACTAGGCTGAAAAAGGTATTTTTGTTGTTTTGGGGTTTTTTAGATGGCAAAAAAATTTGCACTGCAGCATCGTTTTCCAGTGACTAGAAATGTGCCCTCACATAATTATGTGAAATACTATAAATACAGTATGCGATAAATGTATTGTTTAAGGTGGAGGTAAGGGAGCTCGGTATCTGTGTTCTTTTGTCCTTCAGCAAATCTTGAGGAAGCTTATTACAAAAAGAAGGAATGTTTCATAGAGCTTTGTGCAGAGTTAAGCATATGGTCAGAGTCCATGTGTGCGGGCATGCATTGCCATGTCTTCTTCACAGATAAATGTGCAGGGCTGGCTGGAGACAGGTGCAAGCAGTGTGTTAGCATCTGGCCTCCTGCTCTGGCTTCAATCATATAGGTAGCTTTACTTTAGCAAAGCAAATTAGTAAAGGATCACAGGTCTGATGCTCAAAGAAACCAGACAAGCTTAGAGGAAATTAGGAAGAAAAGAAAAAAGTACCCTGAGATATTCGTCAGTGCAATGAGTGCTGGGAGGCCCACGTTCCTCTCTTGTTCTTGTTCTTAAGCCTTTCTTTCCGTTTGCCTATCCCAGTGAAGGCGACACCTTTCCATTCTCTGTGATTTATTTTGTTTTCCTGATACCTCAGGCAGCTTCTATCTATGCTTAAAAAGGCATGTGTCCTCAGGGTACTCTTTGCACGGGTGGGCATTCCTTTCAGTTTCTGTTCAAATTTAATGCTAATGACCCTATAATTCTTCTGACTTTTCAGTGAAGGGTAAAGTACTCAAAGCATGTCATCAAACTGTCAAATGCAATTTGAGATATCATCATCGTCTCTGTGCCCTACATCTTTGGGTTTTGTAGAACAGGAATTATGACCAATGTACAAGAAGATAGATTAGGGGAGGTCATTTTGGTGTAGCAACAAAAAGCTGTTCTACATAGATTTGCTTTTCAAATGAAGATTTATGGAAAACTTGATGGAGGGTAGACATTTCAGGATTAGGTTTCCAGAAGGGCCATAAGGCTAAGCATCTTATATGTAGAAAATCCATGGCGTCTGCTCAGATCTCTGGGACAGGAAGCCAGGCCGAGCACAGTGACTGGTGAAGCCATGGTCGTGGCAATGAAAGATGAAGAAGTAGCCTCAAAAGACATTTATTGCTCCCTGCTGTTATTTTTTTTAAGGATGAACACTTGGGCAGCTTTGTTAGTTTGAAGGAAATAAGGAGAAAAAGTAAAAGATGAAAGGAGGAATTCAGGATCGGTTATGTAGTTGTAAATGTAATTTTCTATGACAAAGAGAAACAACATGGTTTTCATCATTGATGACAAGCACTGGCTGAACACTTCTTTCATGAAGTTTAGATAAGCCATTCAGAGAGAGATCAAGGCGAGAGCGAAGTGGAACGGCACCCATGACTAGCATCAGCCAAGGTGCCAGCCCTGCCTGGAACTTACTAACTCTCCACCTTGACAGAAGCACTCGGAGCATCAGCTGTTTAATGATGGTTGAGAAGATGATTTGTAAGGGCCTTTCAGCTCGAATATAACCCAAGTTTACGAATTCAGAAGTCAATGGACTGATTTTGATTGTTCCTGACTGCTAGGGAAAATTGATGGAGAAAAAGGGATAGAAGGTATCGTTTCACACTTACTTTAAAAAACCTTCTTTAAGAGACCCACATCATCTAAATCATTTGCCAAAGAACCCTAAATTTTAAGAAGGTACATCAAATAATTATTAAATTAACCACCTCATTATGGTTGATTGTTGAGCACATTTTATTTTAAATAGAAAAAAAATGCATGACCTGGATAGGTACACATTTGAATTTTCACACAACTACAACCTTGGGCAAGTTACTTAAGATCTCTGCCCTCAGTTTACTCATCTGTGAAGCAATAATAAGTTTTCTTTGTAAAAAATTTGTGAAGATTAAATGGCATCTATAAAGTGGTTATCAGAGTGACAAGGGTGTTGGTTCTTTTTGTTTTTTAGATTTTTTTATTGGGGAATTGGGGGAGGGGAACAGCGTTGGGGAATTGGGGAAGGGGAACAGATAAGCAGACAAGTTACTATCCTTTTTTTGTTCTTCAGTCTAGTTGTGGAGGACGTCACTTCACTGGCCCATATTGGTATTATCATTGTGCTATTCCCAGGTGAGGCAGTCGGTCACCAACCATTGGATGCCTGCTCACAGCGGCTCACGGCAGCTCACGAAAGCTCATGCCTGCTGCTGGCCAGCCGCACTGCAGCCTGAGCTGTCGCTGGTGACTCTTGACAGCCCAGCTCAGGTCAAGCTGTTGTTCACCATCTTAGCTGTAGAGGGTGCAGCATCACTGGCCCTCATGTGGGATCTTAACCAGGGCCCTGCTGCTCAGAGCTGGCATCCCAAGCCAACTCCCAACAAACGCACCACTTGGCTGGACCAAGAGTATTGGTTCTTAACCTCCGATAAGTATTTTAATATTATAGGTGGAATTTTAAAAACAGATTATTAAAAGTGGAAATTGATACCACATTTAGGTGACCTGGACCATATTTTTTATTACATATGACATTTCACCACCTCTAAATTATAGTTGATTGTAAGATTTGCCATTATTTACATATCACTGGGAAAGAGAAAAATAACTAAACTATGACATAATAACTAAGTTGCCATCATTTGTAAGATAAATCCTAATTTCAAAAATGCTAGAATTTGAGAAACATATAGTTAGAATAATAGCATACAGTAAACTGACATACAGTACAGTTTAACAGTCTCATTTTAAACTCTATGTAGGATAAATGTTTATGTACAGTTGCTATTAACTTCTTAAATTCCTATATGAAGATATGTTCTGTTTTGTGGTAAAATATCTGAAATATTAACAAAAAGATGAATGTTCATATAGTAACTTGCATAGAAAGGTGCAGTCCTGCCATGATGTTTATCGAGCCATGGGTTTGCCCTCTTTAGTCTTCCAAGTAGATGCAAGCTCTGTAAGGGGAAGAACCTTATCATAAATTGCCATATAGTCTATCATTCAGCAATAGGATACATCCATAAGTTATTCACTAGATATTTTTAAACTGATTTATAGTAAGTGTTCAAACACTGACATTCTAGCCATCTGACAGTGATTGAATCATCTAAAGTGGGTGTTTTTGTTTGAGTTTGTTCACCAAACCTTGTAACATACATGAGACAATGTCTCTCTCTACTGAGACTCCAGGTCAGTGGCAGACACTGGGTCCTATTCATTTATATTTACTGCAGTAAATGGGGCATTTGGTGATTATAGGAATGCAATAAATGTTCTTCTATGGATGAATAAATGATTTTTTAGTTTAGGACACATCTGTGTCTATTGGAAGTCAGATGTAATAGCCAGCATTGCCTAAGTATATCACTGAAATAATACCTAATGCCTAATTTACTGTTTTTTATCTGATTTCCTAAGGAGAAAGGACTTTGTCTTTATTATGTTTTATATAGCTATCAATGCCTGCTGGATTTTTTTTTGGCGGGGGGAGGCTCAGCAGATGAGTTTTAATGATACTAGTTGTCATAATTATATTTTTAGCTTGATGGAAGGGAAATAGTATTTTAATGCCAAATTACTCATTGCATTTGAAAATTATCCTTACCTCCTTACCTATGTTTCCCAATTCTAAAAATGAAAACCTGAAATTAAGGTCTAATAACATGACAGTAATAACAGTGGACAATCTATACACAAGGTGTTTAGTATTTGGAGTCACAAGCTGGATTTTTGTTACTTTCTTGCTTGTGACCTCACTCAATTTGTGGTGAAATGTGAGTGACATGCAAATAAAACCACTAGATAAGCTATAAGGTAAAAATATGACTATAAATTTGGAATATCATTAAAAGTAAACTACTCATTTTTCTACTCTTAGGCAACAACAAAATGATCATTTGAATCTGGTTACAAAATACAAAGTCACCTCTAATTTGGGTACAAACTTCATTTCTCCAGGTATGGTGGAGCTCGCAGTGCAAACAGATTCTTATGTCATTGAACCTTCATACATAAATACAATTATGTTATGTACTTTAATGATTTCAAAAGGATGAAGTCTAAGGTAATCTTCTCAATATACACGATGCATGATATGTCTGAAACTTGAAAAGGAAAAAAAAAATCGCCCGAGGAAGTGAAGCGGAGTCAGTTTTCATATAGGCATGCTATTTCATGACCATCAGGTGGAAACTTTTCAGGTTTAATGCTTTATAATTCTCCCAGCTGAAGCTTTAGAACTTCAAAGCATTGTAGAACATTTCAAATTTCTCTTCTGCCCATGAGAAAACCCTTTGCATTGAAAGTTGCTTTCAACTGGAATTCTACATTTGGTATTACACAACAGCGACATATTTTTATGGAGATTAAAATTACACACTAAGAATGTAAAGTTGCCCAAGCAAAACCATTGCTCCTATTAAAAATGCTCCCATAGCACACTATGAAGAGCTATGACCTTTCCTTGTCCATAAATAATGCTTACTATAATAAATTTGCAAACCATTTATAAATTCCATATTTGCCTAAGAAATATTCATCTTCTAACCACCTGTAATTTACAAAGGGGATTTACTTAAGCATAATTATGTTTCCTTTAACTAGTCAACAATAAATCTACCACCAATTGCAAAGACAGACTATCAGTGGGTATTATAAGAAAATGACATGAAAATCAATACATAATTCCTGGGGAAAGGGCATGTTATACTTTTATTTTGATCTACCAGTGGTAAGTCATGAATATAAAACTTGACTCTTTAAAAATAATTTGTATGCTGTAAAACTAGAATCATCCTTGGCTATCTGCTACTCAAGAAACAGTGTATTAGCCACTCACAGAATCTGTGTGAAGCTGGCCCCCTTTGGAAACTAAAAGAGCTCTTTGAACCATAGAACAGATGTAATGAAAATTGGTTCCATTAAATGCAGCTGGCAAATTACAAACTGAGAAATTAATGCACCATACCATGACTCTAGGGGCTAAAATGAATCAAGGTGTGGTTGCCAGATGCTCGTGTTTCCTCACCACCTCCCCCAATAAAAATGTTTCTGTTTATAGATTTGTTTAACATCATGCAAATTATTGATATAGGCAATGCAAATTATGAGATCATGAAGATGATTCAACTGAAACAATAACTGTATTGTACTCATTGTAATAACATTTTTAAAGGAGCAAAACCTGGATCATGTAATTCTTGGGAAATGCACTGGACCTCTAGAAGCACTCACTCCCCTATGAAATACTGTCTCTGAATTTCAAAGGGACGGGAAAGTTGATTCGACACTATCCACAAACAGCATGTGCCTTTGTTGATTTCAATTCAGTTTATTTCACCTGGGTGTGCTGCTGATGGCTCTATGGTAGAACCTAACAAAAGTCCATTTAGCACCTGTTTTTGAGGTGTTCTTCAATAGTTCTGAGTATTCCTCTTGAGTCATTAGCTAAACGTTGTTTCGAAGAACTAGACTTGCAAGGATCCCCCTGTGAAGAATAAAGTGGAGGGAACTGAAAGCATATTCCCAGGTAACTCAGGCAACCCCTAGGATAGTGTTTCCTTCTCTCCTTAACTCCTCAAGTGAATGAATGAATGAATGAATGAATGATCAATAAATAAATAAATAAAGCTTGCATGCCGGAGACTTGGTTGTTAGATTTCTATTGAGTTGTAGGTATATATGCAAAACTTTCTAGAACTAAAATAACCAACTTTAGTGTATTTGAAAATACCTAGGATGCTCTTAGCGGTTTAATTTATGTAATTAGCTAGTTGACTGTTTTCAAAGAACTACATTTAGTCATTTAAAATATGTACTTTTATAATACCTAATTCAGTCCAGTGGAAGAGGATACAGGAAATTACTTGAAAGGGTTCAAATGAGGATTAAATCATTGGGAAAGTTTTAAATGGAGTGGTGGGTACATGTATATATCATTACACAATTTTTTGTATGTCTAAAATGCTGCATAATTATATTAAAATTAAAAAAAATATCTGTTTTTATGAGCTTATGTCACAAAATTTATGGAGGAAGAATTCTGAAGGAGTTAATTATCAATTATCTATTTTGTTCTCTCACTGCAGTAATTTTGCTTTTTCTGAAATTCAAATAAAGAGCAAAGATTTGCTGAATTATATCCATAAATGTTTGAGTTTTGTATTTCTCTTTGCCTAATATAAGTGACAGCACATAGACTTAGCATGGGTGTTTTATTTATTTACATATATTAAGGAGTCCATTTTCTCTATATCTTCATAGAAAAAAGCTAGTTCATAAATATTAAACCTACAAGGGCAGACTAGGCTATAGCATGACAAGTATTCTGATTTAGGAATTGCAATGATAAATAATGACTCAATTACAAGTCATTATTTATTACAATGTATTCATGTTTTCTGAAAGCTAAAATATATATAAATGATCTGTTATTGCATAAACAAGTCCCTCTCCTATTCTTTTAAAGCTGTTGTTTGGCAAAAAATAAATGACTATGTTCAGTTCATATCTATGAAGAAAAATATTATAGTAAAATTAAGAAGTGTATATATTTTAGGCATACGTTATACACATTACACATTCTATAGTAACCAATTACAGTATGTAGGTTGGGGTGGCCTATTTACTTTTCTGTCCAATAAAGCACTTTTCTAATTAGAACACTGCATCATACAGAATTACATTACTTCCAGATAAAGAACTTTTTTGTAAAGTGCACAGATATTGCAATATGCATGTTGTATACTTTATAGCTATTATAAGCATGCAGCAATGACAATTTTCCATTGTTTTATGGTAGCATTATTTCTACATGCAGAGACATGTATACCAAATACATACAATTACCAACATATCTCACATGTTTTACAACATGCATATTCCACCATTAGCAATTTCTCCTTGCATCGCATCAAAATTATTTTCTGATGTGCAGCTACATTATTTTTGTAATTCTATAAAAGGTCAAGCAAGTTTCTATATGAATAAAAATGAGTTGATTGTATATGGAAAGCTGTGAAAGAGTCAGAGCAAGTCTGTTGTGCACACCTAAGCATTCTTTCTTCCATATAGGCATTCATTCGATCATTTAATGTTTAGGATAAATTTTGATGTGTGTGGTAATTAATTGAAATAAATGAAAAATCTGCCTTATAGCCAGACTAAATTTGCTTCAACAGATGCTGATCCTCAATCTCTGAATGTCAGCCAATTAGTGGAGACATTTTACATGGCTGCTGCCCTAAGTGGTCTTCTTGTCTGACAGCTCCATTTTCAGCCTCAACTAGGGAGGTAGGACTTTCCTTAATTTTAGTTTCTTCATTTTATCCATAAGTAAAACCAGCAGATAAATTTGCTGACTTTTTTTTTTCTTTTTTCAGAAGATTGCTCACCCAAATAACACAACACATGAACAATGATAATAATAATATGAGGTTTTGGGGGTTTATCTTGTCTTTGAATAAATGTCAGCCAACAAACTACTTTTACCACTGGACATAGTATATAGAGGATTGTGTTTCTTCACCTTATATAATATAATGGAATAAGAAACAAAGATGGGGAAATATAAAATTTAAGATTTGCACATTCTAAGGCATTTAGCAGTTTCATTACATATGAAAATATCTCCAAAAATCAAGGTAGAAACTCCCCTTTGGAGTCTGTATAATTGCAAGTAAAAATAAAAAAAATTTTAACAGACATCATTTTTACCTTTTAAGATTTTAATTTCTTAAAATATGATGAAAAAAATGAAGAATCACTGACATATTACTTCCTTTGTTCAACCCAATTCACTAAACTTTTATTTTAAACTAATGCCTATGCATTAACAAATGGGGCAGGTAGGATATCACAGATAATGACCATATAACATTTTATGTTGTTGGCAATAGGCAGTTAGAAAACTGCTGACCTGCTACACTTCTGTTGCAGAGGACTGAGTCGACTCTAAAAATTAAAATAATAATCAACAAAAAGCAAAGTTTTTCAAGATGCAATATGCAAATATCTAATGTACTAACACTGAGACCAGCCCATTAGTGATTGGGTCAGCCTATGTGCAAAATGAGAGGGAAGATGAGGCCACATGGAGAAAGCAACCATGACTCGGGCACAATGAAGTTAATTGGAAATAAAATACATAACATTTATTGGACTTTAAACAGTGAATTCCAAAATATTTAAGTTAAAAGATTCACTCTTTTCTTAACTAAATTAAATGACTCTAAAATTAATTTCATCGGTTTCTTTACTTCACAGTTAATAAAATGAGCTTTTAAAATGAACTTCTTTGTTTTTGAACTCACTGCAGTCAAAGTCCATAAACGAACTTTACAAAAGAAGGTCATGGTAACATTCTTTCCAGATTTAGGCAGTAGTCATCTGATACATAGATAACAAAAGCGTATATAAAATCTTGGAGATTTCATTCAGTATCTTCAGCCTAGGATTTTAAAGGGTCCATTTACCTACATTATATCTGCTTTATGGAAATGGGAAATGTTTCTCTCTTCTCAGAGATGCAAAATATGACATAAGTGAAATAGTTGATTTCAAATAATTACCTAAGAAATAAAAAATACAGAAAACTAAATTGAACTTTCAAACTCTGGTAAATGGCATACCAAGATGATCTAAGATATAAGGTGACAAAATAATATGGATATTATATTCTCAAAATTCTGTTCATTAAATGGTCTACATTATAAAGATTTTCCTATATGTCCAAGATTGCAAGTAAATATTTTGTAATCTCCAATTCACCCTGATGTGTATATGCAAATGAAGGCAGAAGAAAAGGCATTTTGCATGTTTTTAATTGGCACATTTGGATAACAAAATCATGGAGAATGATTTACCTGCCACCACGGACGTTTTAATACCGGAACTCTCTGAATGTATATTTGTAACTTATTAGAATAAAATGCCTCTCGGATTTTTATTTTACTTTCCCATCTTATTGCTGCCAATTTTCCCTAGACTATTTATTAGCTCGTGCTTGGATAATTATAACAGCATCTGATTTTATTTTTCCACCTTTCCTCCCTTTCTTTTTGGAATATTAGCAGATTCTGGTCCTTCTACCTGGAATACTCCCCCGCAACCCTTGTCCCTCCCCCCCACTACCATGTCCCTATCCCTGCCTTTCCTGATTAATTCTCACTTTCAAGTTTCAAAATAAAGGTCACTATTTCCCCAAAGCTTCTCTGATCCCATCTCCCAGGCTGGGGTAAGTGCCACCCCCAAAATATGGTGTTTACTACACCTGACTCTTACCGCTGCTATACCCTGGGCCTTCCGGTAGTGGAACAAGGGTGTCTACTTGTTCACACCTGAATTTTCAGTGCTTAGCAGAATGCTTGGCATATCATTTGCACCCAAAAAATATTTATTCAATGAATAAATTCTTCACCACTGTCGGGCTACTGTTTCTTAAATATTGCTTTCCTTGTGTTACTCTTTTGTTTAAGAAGCTTCTCTCTTTGGTTATGTCATCAAATATAAACTCATTTGTTTCACTCCATTCATAATCTGGTTTATTGCCTCAGAGTTCTCACAGGTATATCCAAAAGCCTTCCTATGCTTGTCACCCCTGCCTAGAATACTTGCCTCCCTTTTCAGCTCAGGGTTCCCTGTTCCTGATACCTCCTTTAATTTTATGTCAATTCACATTGACATTATCATTGTTCTATATATCTTTGCCATCCAGTTTAGCTCTTGACCACTGTGTGAATTCTGTTCCCTAACTAGATTGTAATTCTTTGGAAACAGCAACAACTTGGTAGCCCTTATAAGATTTTAGGATCACAACAGGTGGAACTAAATACATCGCCTGATTCAGATTCCTACATTTAAAAAAAAACAAACAAACAATCCTGAGGCCATAGAAAGTGATGAAATTACATGTCAAGTCAGACCCCTAGTAAGTGATAGGGTGACAACACCATGCACATATAAAACATGCCTGCTTTACAGTACCATCTGCCATGCCATCGATTGACTGATCTAGACCTGTACCAATTACCCATTTAGTTTAAAGACATCTTTGATTTAAAATACTAGGTTTTGCTTTTCCAGATAGCCCTAGCCCTCTCTGTAGTCTTAGGTGATCTACTATTTTTGATACCTAACATTAGAGGAATTCAAATTCAGGATGTTTTTGTAAATCTTGAACACTCCATCTATTTCTTCCTACTGTTGTATAAAAAAGGCCTTTAAAGATGGCCAGTCCAACAATTGACTTTTTAGAGCTACCACATCAACTGGGGTTGAAGGCTCCAAGGGAAACTTCAGCTGGAAGCTGTGGAGCATTGTGGAGTCATCTATAGTGAGGAACCCAGGAATACTGGTTTCTGGAAAGCTGTCTCTGATACTCAGCTGGATACAGCACTGGTGGGAAGTGATACCACCAAGCTTGTGGCCACTATGCAAGGGCCCATGATCTGGGATCATCACTATATCAAAAATCATTCTGGAAGTTAGAGTCACTTTACAAGCAGTTCAAGGGGTTAAAAGAGTTTGGCCTCAGGTGTGTCACCATAAATGTCCTTTTGCGTAAAGTTTAGATAAGACTAGAAGAATGAATTAAATCCTTTAACCTTCATCTCAAACTGACCAGGTGGTTTCTGCTAGGACTTCAAATCCTGACTATGTATTTTTTTAATCATTATGATACCATTTCTTTGGATCTGTTTTTAATAATATGCACCTGCAAGGTATTAGTCAGGTAATTAATACTGCCTTCAAGGTCAGTCCCATCAGTGATCATTGGAGAGGAAATTAAAAAGTCAATCTAACATTTCTAAATTCAACATAAAGGTACAAACAAAAACACAGGACTTAACTGTAGGAAAATGAAATGCCTGTCTTATGCTTTTCATTATGAGTCATTTTAAATCTTTAATGCTTTAAAATTAATTGTATTAATTATAGCAATAGGCTCTTGATTTCTTTAGTGTGAGGCTGCACTGTGCTGTCAACATGAAAAGAATCTTTAGAGGAATATTTCAGGTTTCTTAGCCCTCAGACTCTAACATTAAAACACCACATTTACTATATTAAATTACCTGGTTTAGGCAAAATAAGATGTGCACGTAAAATAATAGAAAAAATTAAGTGGATATCTAGTTAATATTTATATTTTCTTGCTTGGGGTTTTCCAAATCAATGCGGTGATTTCTATGTAAATGTTTACATCATCTCATGGTTGTACGTTAGCATGTTTAAGTTTACAAAGAGTGAATGTATTTGTTGAATTCCTGGTAGGATATTTATCTCATATAAAATATTTTTTTAAAAACTGATTTTTTATCTAAAAACCTCTATTACTTTAGATTTTTATAGAAGATAACATGTGTTCAGAGATATTTCTAATCATTTGATCTTTGACTTTTATTTTGTTTTAGGAGTAAAACAAGGTACCAAAAAATATGATAATGATAGCAGAAAAATAAACATCTCAATCAACATAATTAATGGGATGGCAGGTTTCATCCAGATATGAAAAACATTTTTTAACAGTTAGAGAAATCCAGTAATGGATAATAATGGACTCTCAAAATAGTGCATGGTATACTCTTTATCATGTTCCACAATTGCTTTGCAGAAAAAAATTAACAACTATATGTGTCACTGGGAATTTGAATCACATCCACAGAAAGACTCAAGGTGTAGAGAGATGGACCACACATGATGGGGTGTGGTAGAATTATTGAAGATGGGATGTAGCTTGAAATGTTTCTAATATCACTATTCTATGTATTCAATGCATGATCTATTGGCTAATAATTTTCACAGAATTATATAGAAATGGTTGACTTGAAAGAAAAATTTTCTTTAAAGGGAAGTTTTAACTGTAATATCCATAACATAGTACTGAACACAAAAACTAAGACATCCCCTAAACATGCACAAGGATGCCCTATACCTAATAAAGGAATGAAGAATTCACATACTTGTGTTGTCAATGAACCATATCACTGGAAACCTAAGACTCAGGCAATGATTCTTCATGCTTAGGTACCAGAAATAAATAGTGAAACTGAATAAAGTATTGTTGTCATGTGAATCTCTACCACTTAGTGACTTTATGTTTTGTGAAGTTTATTTTACCTCTCAGTAAAATTAAAAGATTTTGACCCCAATTACACAATGCATACTTATTCCATAATACAATACATTCCACCCAGTAAAATATAAGTTTGTTATTATAAGATGAACTAGTTTTTAAGAATCATTTGGATATAAAATATATTTACTATGTAATACCTACTTAAAAAGAGGAGTATTATTTGTATTTACCCAGAGACATTAGCCTACATGAGACAACTGGATGGACATACACACTTTAAAGCTTGCCCACCTAACTAAAATTCTTAAGAAACTGTGCGGGATGGAAGCAAACAAAACAAAGGACAACAGGGCAGGAGCCTAGCCTGCTTTTCTCACTCTTAGATGCTCTGACCCTAGAACAACTCCTAGCACACAGCTTTGTGGCTTTGAACACAAGGGACTACCCAGGGGGACAAGCATTGAGAACAAGATACAGAGTGATTTTGAAGTTCATTGCAAAGAGTATTTAATTGATATCAATTAAAGAGATAATGCATGAGCCAATTTAAACATTAAAATATATAAATAAATCATGTATGCAAAAATTTAACTAAAGGATTGCGTTCAAGAAATATTTTTGAATGCTTATGATTTGCCAGATATTAGACATATAGCCGTGAACACAAAGGTAAAATTTACAGTGGGTGGAGATAGACAAATCTTATTCATATTTAGGGTGCTGTTGGCTCCAATGTTGAAAGGAAAATAAAGCAGAGTGAAAGGGATAAGGAGTCTCTAAAAGGAGTTTGTTTTCATTTTGGCTATTTAAAATGTGGTGGCCAGAGAAAATCTCACTAATTGGCAGATATTTGAACTGAGGTAAGAAGAAAATGAGGTCGCCAACCCTGAGAACATGTGAGGAAGGGACAGTCTGGGTTAAGGGAATGATAATGCAAAGGCCCTGAGGTAGAAAAGTTTTAGGTTGTTCAAAGACACAGTAAAGAGGTCAGTGTGGCCAGAGCAGAGTGAGCAAAAGAAAGGAGGTTGAAAATGCAATAGAGGTCCTGTCCCCATAGGCCTGAGAGGCCATGATGAGGCTTTTATACTGAATGAGATAGGACTTATTAGTGAGTAGTGAGCAGAAGCATGTCATGATATGAATTCTATTTTAACAGATCTATTGGCTGCGGATGAGAGCAGACTGCAGAGGGCAAAGGGTGGAATGAGGGACATGACTAGGAGGACTTTGTGATAATCAAGGAGGAGACAATTGTCACTCAGGCTATTCTGAGGGTGGCGAGAAGTGGTTAGATCCTGGTTCTATGTTGAAGGCAGAGTTGATAGGTTTTGCGGATCAATAGGCTTTGCAGACTGAGTTGGGTTGACAAGGATAACTCCAAAGATTTTCATTTACTGAATACTTCTGAAGAAGCAAGTTTGTGAGATGGAAAATCAGCACATCTATTTAATTCATGACCAGAGAATGTAGTCTAAAATGAGTTTCCACGATCTCAGCTTAAGAGGGAAAGATTGGTAGTAATAGGAGGGACTCTTTTGCACTTCCTTCCTGTATGACTAAGTACAGCAGATGACTTGACACAGGTCACTCAGGAGCAACCCACTGCGTCAAGGTATGAACAGACAGAGACACCGATTACAGTGTGGCACTTGATTCAAATTAAATCCTGAGTAATAGCGATAAAAATTTAACTTCAGCAATAAGTATCTATGAAACTACATTTTCATTAGCTTGACTAATAATGTGCCCAAATCTCCAGCAGAGGAAAGCAAGTAAAATATGCTCTCTTGGACATAAAATGATTCCGATTTGAAGTAAAGCACCTGCTTCCATGTACCTTGATAGCCATATACCATTGTAGATGCCAAAATGAACTTGAATGCAAAGACCCTAATCCATGCATTCTTAATAGGACAATATTGCCCATATGGGACAAACATTGCTCCAGGAGGAGGGGTTGCAAAACTCTTATATTACAATGGTTTTTGCTCCTTCAAAGGGGCACAGTACAGAAATTGATATACAGTGGTAATAAAATCTAATGTGTGGGTGGTGATGAGGAAAATAAAAAGTCTGAAAGGCTCCTAGGGGGATAATAATGAAAAAAGTTTGAGAAACACTGCCAATATTAGCTTAAGGGGTGAGGTTTCTATAGATGAGTGCTTTTCTTAAGCTGTAAATACAAAGTTTGTGTTTTCATCAAAACTAAACAAAACAATAGTTGAAAAGGAAAAGAAGCCAACACAATGACAGGAAAGAACTTGAACGTACTGCCACTGTCATCCTTGTGGCCCAAAGGGCCACGCTTGTTGACTTGCTTAGTCTAATAGACAGAATCACTAAGTATCCTCATGTGTACAAAGGGAGAGAAAATCAGTCACTCAGAACCTTTTGGACTCCAGGGACCATGGGTCAGGGCTGACAGTGACAACCACAGATATTTATCATACTGGTCTGTTTGCCATATAGTAAAATTATACTAGATTCTCACTGTCCACAGGTTTGGAGCCAAAGATCTAGAGATAAATGAACAGGTATAGAATCCATGCACTCTTCTCCAGAGTTAACATTCAGTGACTAACCCCTGGGTAAAGAAGACAGAAGTGAAATATTTCTCTGATCCTCCTTATTAGCAAGACACAGACCTATTGTTGGCAATCTTATGAAACAGGCAGTTTATGTTTGGCGACTTCCTACATTTCACTTTTCCTCAGTTGCACTTCCTGGGCTCCACTCTTGTATGCCCCCCCCCCATGTACTTAGCACACTGCATTATTTCTGACTGTCAAAAACTGCACCTTTTCAGGCTCTCTTGATAGTTCCTCATCTGCCTATTTATCACATGAAAACAAGCCCTATGGTGTTCTCTCTCTCTGACTTCTCATCCTACTGTGGTTATTTATACTCTCCCTTTAGCCAAACTGAAAAACTCCCATGACTGCACCCTGTATGAGGAGGTGTTTAAAAAAATAAAACAAAACAAAACAAAACAAAAAACAACAGTATTTCCAGTTCTGACCTCTTTCTTGAGCATCAAAGTAAAAATCTGAATCTACCCCCAGGCATAAACACTAGCATCTCAATACCAATAGGTCCACAATAAAATACATTTCTTCCTTTCTTTTTCTCCCTGCATCGCTCCCTTTCTGGACTCTTCACTTCAGTTATTGGCCCAACTTCTTGTTCACAGTGTAGAAATCTAAGAACTATTTCGTATTTCATTCCCCACTGTAGTTGGGTGAATTGTAGCCTCCCCCCACCCCACCATAAAGTTATGTACAAGTTCTAATTCTCGGAACCCAGGAATGGATTTTATTTAGAAAAAGTGACTTTGCAGATATAATAATTTGAGAGTCTCAGAACGAGATCATCCCGGATTATCGGAGTATGTCCTAAGTCCAACGATGTGTCCTTATAAAATACACAGGGAAGAGGAGACACAGGGAAGAGGAGAGCCTGTAAAACAGGGGCAGGAACTGAAGTGATCCAGCCCCAAGTCAAGGACCACCTGGAGCCATCAGAAGCTGGAAGAGGAAAGAGAGGATTGATTCTCCTCCAGAGCCTGGGGAGGGAGTGTGGGCTAACCAGCACCTTCATTTCTGACTTCTGGCTTCCAGGACTGTGACAGGATGCATTCCTGTCGTTTTAAGCAACCGAGTTTGTGGTAATTTGTTATGGCAGCCTAGGAAATGAATACATCCTCCCATTCCTATGGCCAATCAGCCAATAAATCTGGTTTACAATGCGATATATTCATTCATTGCCTAGTTTAGGGTTTTATTCTCAGATAAGCACTTGTCTACAATAGCTCACCTCGTATTCAAACAGAGGTTATACATGTCAGAGGAGAAAATATAAATATATAAATATAGCTAACTTATCAGGTTACCTCAATGGAAACAGCAACAATCTAGTGAACATGATTTTTCCTGATTACATAAAAATATGTCTACTTCTATTTCATGTTTTATAAGAAAAGATTGGGAGATTTCTCAGGTATTATTATGTTAAGGGGCACTATTGAAATAAGCCCCTACATGCAAAGCATCATTGATGGTGTTGAGAACCTTCTATCAGAAAAGCTTAGTGGTTAAGAATAGGCTTCTGCAGTTGAATTGACCAGGACTGCATTCAGGGATGACATTTACTCTGTGACCTTTAGCAAGCTCTTCACCCCTCTAGAACTCAGTTTCTTCACATGTAAAATGGGAATGCTTATTATTTCTTTCATACAGTGGTTGAGAGGACTAAGTGAGGTACCATTTGTGAAGTGAATAACACAGGGCGTGGCACATATTAGACATTCAATAAACACAAGCTCTTATGACCATTGACACAAACAATAGTATTCATAGTATGACCAGATGCCAAAGTCATGAGAAGCACTGATGGCTAAGGAGGAGAATTAAGCAAATCCAAGGAGATTATAAGAAATCTCAACTTGTTATTGCCTGGAGTGTCACATCCCATGGCTCCGGGCAAAGGTTTCAGGAAAAAAAAAAATCAGAAGCTGAGAATACTGACTGTTTTACATAATAATTTGTTTTTAGATAATATAGATACTTTCAGATTAGACAAAGCTTTCAAATAACCTCTAGGTTCTAATATTTATGGTGATTAATAAAGTCCTTGGAATATCACCTTCCTGTTCTGCTTCTCAGTTAAGATAAGGCAAACTGAGAAAAATACCACCCTCTATCCCCCTGCCCTGTACAATTACCTGCAAATCTGAATTTTAAGAATTTTGTTAAATGTAGGATATAGCGCATGAAATAGCTGTCAATACTAAGTTTCAGTAATAATGTCTAAACAGGCACTTGAACATTTTCAATATTTATGTACTTTTTAACTATATGAAGGCAAGAAGGAGATAATAGGCCATCTCTCATATCTGTAAAAGTCTTCTGTTAGATTTTTCTCCACTAGCAGGGCACAGATTCTGTTTCCATAGCATTAAAAGGGAAAAACAAATCAGAATGAAGTGGGTCTCAGTACAATTCCTTTGTAAACAGCTTGTAGGAAAAAATGTGCTGCAAGAAACGTATCACTGATGACAATTACTAAAAGTGAAAAGGTTTACCAAACTTTTTAATTGTACTTATTTTCAGGAGCAGTTCAGTATAATATTCAAATTTCTAGTATGTCACAAATAAACCTGAGATCAAGTTTTTCACAAAAGTTAATACAATTTGGACAGCTGAGTTTTGATTTGTGAAAAACAAACAAACAAACAAACAAAAACCCAACTAAATAGGTTTATAATTTATCTTTAGGTAAGTGGTTTTCAGAGCTGAATTGTTGTTAATTAGCATGTTAACACAACTATGACCCGTTTAGGCTTGTGCGGTTCTAAGGCAATTCTTGCCATGTGGTTAAAAAGTTCTAAATTTTGACATGTGGTTGATATGTGGTTCTACCAGCTCTACAATGTGGTACCAATCAGCATTTTGGAATGAAGGAAGAGTTTGTTGATAAAGAAATATTTGTCTTTAAGTGCTTGACATTGCTCCTGGCCTCAGCGTTGTTTGGATAGAGTACAAAAACCACCAAAAAAATATCCAAAACCATGGAACAGACCTTCAAATTTTCACCATAATGAAGATTAATTTTATAAACTGCTCTTCTTCTTAAAGGCATGCATCTCTGCAAGTAGGCACATCTAATACTGAGATACACAGAACTCAGGACCCAAAGGTCTGCATTGGATCTGGGCTATACATTCACAGCACGACTTTGAGCAAGTACTCTGATCCTTCTGTGCCCCAGTTTCTTTGTCTGTATAATGAGGCCTCTATTAGTACTGTCTATGAAAAAGGCTGAAATGAGTTATTATATGTAAAGATTTTAGAACCATACCTAGAATATAGGAAATGGTGTGAGAATATTTGCTGTTACCTTTTACTTCCTATCAATTGGGATATTGCTTCCTGATCATTAACTAATAGGGGAAGGTGGAGTATATTACATGAATAATAAATTGGAAGTTGGTATTACCACAGCACAGGGGGGAAAATGAGTCTGATTCTATCATGTAACCTGAATATTCTGGAAAGGGGTAAACAGAGTGAAGTTTTGTAGACAACGGCCCTGGTTCAGGCAATAAGCTAGGCCACTTGAAAAGGAAGTAATTTGACCCTCATAAAATAGATGAGGAAAGTACTATCAGTCTCCTTTTGAACATGAGAAAGGCAAAATAGTGATTTAAGATCAATGATCAAGAACAAACAGTTTCGGCATTTCACCTGTAAAATGTAAACAATAGTACTAGCTCTCTTAAGTTATTCTGAGTGAGAAACGAGTTTAGGTAGGAAATGCTGCTTAGAACGTTGCCTGGACATGGATAAGCACTCTGTGAGTGTCACTGAACAGACAGACACATATCAGTCTTAACTATTTGTCTACACCTCATCTCCCTGTTTTTGTTTCAGACAACAATTAAAGCATTCTACTTCGCCTTTTCTTATGTGGTTGCTCTTTGTGGGGTAAATAATAAGGAAGTAAGTTGTTCAGATTTGGGGCTTGTTTGTTCATGATATCATACCTTAAACTCCTCAGTTCTCAGCCTCGCTCTTGGCCATGCACCAAAGGACTGAACTAGCAAAAAAGAATGTATATCATTCTTACATGACCCCAAGAAAGAGAGCAGGCTAGAATCGGAATCATACATCACTTTCAAGCAGTGAGATTGATCCCTTGGGTAGCCTACTTATGTATGTTAGAGGAGAGAAGGCTTATTAGTCAAGAGCATTTGAAGGCAACTGTACCTTCAGAGTAGAGAGGGCCTGCTTTCCGGTTAAGGAAGGAGGCAGAGCTGCCTTCAACTCAGTCCTCAACACTCCCAATCCTCTTTACTTCTTAATTTCTCCTTTTCCATAGAATTACATTTCACCGTGTTAAAACAGTCATATATATATATATATATAATCTTATATCATAGTATAAAATGTAGTAAGCCCGTAAAGGCATATTTCTTTGTTTGTTTTGTTCATAGGCATCTCCCAAATTCTAAGAAGTGCACAGTGGGTATGCGAATAATGTGCGTGGAATGAATGAGTGAAGATGTTTTTCCTCTTGTGCAAGTGTGATCTATAATCACGTAAGTTGCATTGATGTGTAGTTGTGTCACTTTCAGAACACATTTGCCTAAAGTAAATGGTGGAAAACTCGAGGGAATATGTAATAGGACAAGTGATCTAGGCCTCAGTGGGAAACTACTGACTCTGCTGTATAGGAAGGAGGGACTAGAGCTCTTCAGCAGTGTTGGTTACTTTGGTTGCCACTCACTCTTTTAAAAAAATTATATATGTGTAAATTTGTCCCAAATATCTCAAGGTGGATCAAATAATTTCCCATGTTAAATGGCAAAAATTTCCAAACATTAAGTCACAAGATGGAAGAGGTACAATGCAATAACAAGAATAAAAATGAAGCCAAAAGAGAGAAGTAGAAATTAGAAGGATTGAGAGGAAAGCAAGAGATTCCTAGCAACCTCATTGGTACCAGATTCTGCCTAATAAAATCACTGATCAGCAGGACTTCTGGTAGACACAACCTAAAATATTAACCACTAATGAGATCTTTTAGGTCATCAGTAATGTGGCATATATAGTCTTAGATACAGATGTTCTTTTATGGCCACAGAACTTGGTCTTTTCACTTCATCTAATTTCGTCAAAAATACGAGAATCTTCAGTTGGTAGAAAGAACCCTCTGCTCCAGTGTTCTTTGTTCTTTTTCCCAATAGAAAGACAAAAATGGACACACACACACACACACACACACACACACACACACACACAAGAAAACTACAATGTGAAAGTTAAAATGCACACATAGCCTCATTTTGAAATAAATTTTCTAGAACTAGTAAACTTAATAAGTATGAAATGAGAAGTACCCATGAGAGCATCAAGTTCTGTTCCCAAATGACCCCCAAACAAATTCGCTTGTTCCTTTCCTTTCTGAAGGCTTAAATTCTCTGCTGGATGAAGATACCCAACCCAGCAGAATCCGTGTCCAGTGTCTCCTATCCTGCTTGGTCCACTCTGACCAGGCCTCCTTCTGCAGCAGAGAAGCTGAGCAGCTCCTGAATCAAAGTCGTGGAAAACGCTTCTTTGCTATAAGGTGCAATGCCAACCCTCACTTTTTCTCTCATTGTTCCTTTCTGTTTTACATGGCTTTCAGGAAACTCACACTATCCCATAACAAAAGGGGGTAAGGGTTGGGAGGTAGGGTAGGGACATGCATGAGAATCAATATTTGTAAATGAAAGAGTGTAGTCATCTTGGTACTCTGAGTAATAAAATCTCCCTGTTCACCTCGAGCTCTTGGGCAAATACGGGATCATCTGAGTGTGGTTTTTATATATCTGTGAACTCTTTACTTGACTTGCTAATGTGGGCTCAAATTCTTCAGCATCATCTATTTTGTGAGGATTTGATTTCATATCGAAGATCTAGGAAATGGGATAATATGATAGTTAAAGGGAATGGAAGCTATTCTGCTTTCACAAAAGAAAAGAGAGATGCCACAATTTAGAGACCCTGAAAAGTGTAAAATAAGGGGGGAGGGGAGGGGACATTCGAGAGTGATGTGAACACAGGCAACTTCTCTGATGTGAGTCAAAGGAGTCGTACCACTACCGAATGAAGTCCATTTATATGATTCTCATTCTCAGCATTCAGACATTTACAAGTAAACTACTAAATATAATAGATTACAAGTTCGCTGAATCAGAAGAATCCCAGCTTTTGGTATGATTAAGTTTTAATTGTATGTCTCCTTTGGGATCACTAGTAGCTAATAAGCTCATGAAAATAGGTCTTTAAATAGCAGGAGTAGTAAGAGTCTCTCCATGCACTGTATTTTGAAATGCTTCGCTGCCTACGGCATTCTGCGGCCTGCAGTCTCAAGTGTTCCGTTTTCATATCAACGAAATATCTAAATAAAACTCAAAAAATCCTTAGTTTTGAAATGATATCAGATAAACAGCTCATGAGTGGGTTTTGTTGCTGTTGTTGTTAAACTAATCGTCTGTTTTTAAAAATACTACCAAACTTTATTCATGAGAAAAGCCAATTTAGAAGACACATATCCAAAGGCACAGGTTTTCTAGTTTTAAATAAATATAGTAGACTAAACAATTCATTTTTTTCCTTCTTTGTCTTTTAATGCTATTAGATACGTGTCTATGATAAGCTTACCTTTCTAGGGTATTCAGTATACTCTGATAATACATGAGTTAGTATCTTTTCATGCCATAAGGGTATCATCTATAATTCGTCAATGTCCTGTTTTTAAATTAAGGAAACAAGATGAGTGTGTGGAATTTGTCAACTTTCATGATAGCATTTTTAATCCAATGGGCACGTGTAGGGGGCATTTATTTAATTTGTCAAATTGCTCTTATTTTCCAAAGACATGTGAAAGGACCACTGCAAGGAAGATTATTATTAATATATCAATTCCCTTAGAAGTACACCAGCTCTCACAGCTAGTTCAAGAATTCTTTGGGGCAAGCTGGAACAGATAGAGATATACAATAAGAGCCATTGCTTTTTTGGCTAAAACCACACTCAGATCAGCTTGCCTACAGATACAAGTCCAGCTCTGTCTTTCTTTGCCTCAAATCCTTTCATGATGGCATGCAGGTAAAGTCAAATTCCTTAGTGGGGCATTTTACAACATCTGCGAGAGTTTACATGGACCCAGTTTCAGCCCAATGTTTCTCTAGTTCCTCTCTTTCTCAAACTACCCTGTATGCCCTAGGATTACTGAGCTCCCCAGTGGTCAAGTTGCCAAGAGATTCCTCTTCTTTGGGGTTTTGCATAGGCATTGTTTTTACCTTTTATCTGTTTAACAAGTATCTATTCAAATGTTCATGCTAATCTCAGATTCCTTTCTCGGGAAGCTTTTCTCATGGCCTTCTTCATTTACATGAAGTTGCTTTCCCTCTTCTTGCACAGATTACATTTGTTTTCATTAACACATCACAGTGTAGTGTGTATGGATAAATAGACTATGGGATATCTTCCAGGAAAGGATTATATATAAGTCATTATAGTTTAATCCTCAGCACCTAACATAGTACCTACCAACAGTAGCATGCCAGTATCTGCTCCACTAATAAAGTAGTTTTAATAATTCTATGAGCATAAAACACAGTAAATAATTATATGAACATAAAATTAGCATTGTGAAAACTTTACTGTAAGTACAGATACAGGCAAAATATATTTGTCAACCAGCATTTCTATAGTAGAGGAAATTTAATTTTGGGGTAGGGGGGAAACATTTACACTTGAAAAAGAGGAAGAAAGGCAACTTGATTTTTTCTCAGAATTTGAAGTTAACAACTCTTGATGTCACCTCTCTACATTATATAACAAATATGTTTATTTCACCATTTTTTAAAGATGCACTTTAAGAGTTTATAACCCCTTGGCTAAATACAGTAGGAAAGGTGCTCTTATGGTATTTTTGACCTGACATGAAGTATGTGTCAACAGAAACCTTGCAAAAAGTAGCTCTCCCAGGATTCCCTCCCAATTTTCAGATGGCAAGAGGTCCAGATAACATCTCAAAGCTAAGCCTTTTGAGGTTAACTCATCATTACTGTATTTCCAGCCCCAATCATTTTTAGGCTGCAACTGTCACTTCATTGATCACGTCCCTTTGCCCACAAAATCAATAGCATTGCGTACCAAGAGAAAACATTTGTTACAGAAATGTAAGACAGACCTTCTGACCACAATTGAGCAAAATATATCAAAGCACATTAACCATGGAATGATTTCTTAAGTTTATTTTGGTTAACAGGGATAATTTAAAGTAGAGAGATGGCCCAAGAGAGAGATTATCCACAGTTTTATAGATTTACCAACTTCTCTCTACTTAGGAACCCTAATTTCCCACATGCTCACAGCTCTCCCTGGTGACTGTCTGTGGTTTAATAACATATGTTGCCTGGAGGGCTATGGAAGAGCAGAGAAGTATCCAATCCGACATTCAATTGTAAGAATTGGAAAAGGGAACACTCCATTTTATAGTACTGAAAACAATTTCAGGTAAAATTCTCGTGCTTCTCAGATACACAGTAAGTCTTAAAATTATGAAAGCATGAAGCAATAGCAAAATTTATTTGAAAAAACACACAAAAAACTCTCATTTTCTTAAAACTTATTTACATTAGAATTTCTTTATCCTAAAAACATCTTAAATTATTTACAATATCCATGCTAATATATTACTCCATAACAAAAAATAAAGAGATTGCAAAGTTTGTTGACTTCCTAACCAAAAAGCAATCTATTAGATTTATAATTACTAATGAAATCCAGTTTTTATAATAAATTTCAACAAATTATTTCAATATGATAGTGAGAATAAAACGAGGTATCAGCCTTGTCTTCAA
>NW_017731639.1:1431817-1433397 GCF_001890085.2 Hipposideros armiger
TGTTCCTTTATACCACATGTCTAGTCACCTTATGTTCTTGGATATTTAATGAAATGACCACTCTGAAACTTGACAGCTTTAACACAGTACAGGAAAGAAGTTCTCACTCTATCTGCTGAATGTCACTTTGGATATAATCTTTTTGGAATGACTAATTCC
Source organism: Hipposideros armiger (assembly GCF_001890085.2). Lineage (NCBI taxonomy): Eukaryota > Metazoa > Chordata > Mammalia > Chiroptera > Hipposideridae > Hipposideros > Hipposideros armiger. The sequence goes on from NW_017731639.1 coordinate 1,431,977, forward strand.
ATCTATTTTCATTTAATAAAAGTATTTACTTTGGGCTGGCCGAGTGGCACATTGGTTAGGAGTTGGCTTGGGGTGCCAGCTACGAGCAGCAGGGCCCCAGTTCGGATCCCACATGAGGGACAGTGGTGCTGCTTCCTCTACAGCTAAGATGGTGAACAACAGCTCGACCTAGAGGTGGGCTGCCGTGAAACGCCTGCGACGGCGTAGGCTGCAGTGGGGCTGGCTGGCAGTTGGTGTGCGCTTTCATGAGCTGCTATGAGCGGCCGTCCAATGGCCAGTGAGCGAATGCCTCACCCGGGAAGAGCACAATGATAATACCAACATGGGCCAGTGAAGCGACGTCCTCCACAAGTAGACTGAAGAACAAACGGACAGCAACTTGTCTGTTCCCTTTCCCTGATTCCCCAGCGCTGTTCCCCTCCCCAAATTATCCAATTAAATCTTTTAAAAAAAAGTATTCATTTTGTATGTATAGAAATGAATTATATAATGGCATTCATATTGTTATCTTTTGGGGTGGGGGGCAGGCTTTTTTCCCAAAAAGACATGTTAATACGCAGCGGAAAAATAGGCAGCATTCACCCATAGGGACATTTTGAATAATCTTGCCCATGGCAAATAGATGCTATACCTTGTAATAGACCATTTAATCAAGTTTTCTTACTTACTAAGCCCAAGGATATTGCATTTGACTAGGAAATTCCCATTGGTATAAGAATTCTTAATGGCTGAAAGTATATTTCAATGTATATAGAGGGTGCCAAAAAATGTATACACATTTTAAGAAAGGAAAGAACTATTAAAATTAAAAAATATATATACCAATAACAAAAGATAAATATAAGTCACATGTATACATTTGTTTGGCCTCTCCAGTATATTCCAGAATCTCAATGTGGTCCCATTCTAACTATGCAACTCGACTTTCACCTTTCTGTTGACATAAAAAGGTTAGCATTCTTGATATCTCCTACTGTATTCACTTTATTAATTCTACCTCTCTAGGTTTTCTTTCAATAGGAAAAGGCTTCCTATTGAAAGTACTCTTACTTCCTATTGAAGTACTCTTGATTCAAACCCATCTCCTCCATGAAGTCTTCTGACTCTGGTCCATGTGGGTCTTCTCTTCTCTTTTATTTATTTATTTTTTATTGTTTTTTATTTTTTTAAGATTTTTTATTGGGGAATCGGGGAAGGGGAACAGACAAGTTGCTGTCCTTTTATTCCTCAGTCTAGTTGTGGAGGAATTAGCCTCACAGGCCCATGTTGGTATTGTGATCATTGCGCTCTTCCCAGCTGAGGCAGTTGTGTGCCAGGAATTGGACGGCCACTCATGGCTGCTCACAGCATCTCACGGCAGCTCATGCTGGCTGCCAGCCACTCACAGTAGCTTACGGCAGCCCCATTGCAGCCTACGCCAT
>NW_017731639.1:1433692-1435162 GCF_001890085.2 Hipposideros armiger
CTTGTGATTTTACCAAAAGACAAAGCATCTCACTACATCTAGGTATTGATGTCTTCTACTTCTTTCATATATGCTAACCTTTCCTCCTCAAACAGATAGAAACAAGAGTTTAAAATTCATTTGTACTCATATACCTTTGAGGATGCAATTAAACACAACTTGCATGCTATCTTAAAAGTAAATAGATATATCTCAGAGATAAATTTGTTCACAATTATCTCTGGTGGTAGAATTGGAGTTATTTGAAATTTTTCATTTTACTCTTCTGTATTTTCCAAATCACTTGTAATTGATATTATTGGTTTTATAATCAGAATGAAAAACAAATGCCAATGAATTTGCTTTAGCTGGCTATGGAAATGAAGATGATGGATAATATATTGCTTTGAGTTTTATTTTTTAAACCCAATTCATGATGTGGTTTTCCTTGCTAAGTATAGGAAGTAGTTGAAAGTACAATGACAGACACAAACTACAAGTCAATAAAAATAACTACTGAATTGATTTAAACACAATTAAATATGTCTAACAGAAATGTGCTCTGTCTCATCTTTCTTTTAGCTTCATTAAAAAAAAATGCTAATAGCCATCCTCCCAATAACCTTGGCAGTAAACTTGATTTTGTCTTATTTCTCAGTGTTATGTATTTTCTGCATCAGTGCTATTGGCCTGATGAAAGGCCCATATTATGAACTTCAAAAATTCTAGATCCTGGAACCCTTCAGATGGTAAAACACAAGATACTTCAATTAGATTCTGGTCACTATCATAACACCTCATCACTAAGCATTAAGGAGGTCAGAGAGGGGAATCTGTATAACTTTGATTTTTCTGATAAATTAATTGTCTTAGGTTACAATCTTCATTCAATACACTCTGCTATATTTCATTTCCCTTTTAAAAAGTCTTTTACTTATCTGGGGTTACTTTGTGGTTTCGTCAGTTATTTAGAATTTTTGAGAGTCATCAGTTCTGCATGTTACTCTCTAAACTAGCATGCATTTGATTTCTAAAAAACAATATGAGTATTTGAGGAATTTGAGTGACTTTTATTAGTTTTTTGTACATCATTCAAAGGTTTTACTTTAAAGCTACATTCTGTTCTAGAAGATTGGTTGTAATGTTTCCCCCTTTTCTTAGTGATTTTATGATATTTTGAAATTAATACAAATAACTAATTAAAGAAAAACAACTAAGAACCCAAATCAAAGTCAAAGAATTGAAGATGATACTGTAAGTTTTAGTGGCAAATATAGGCTCTCCTAAGTCTAACATTTATTTTATAATGCAATATTATTTCTCTGGAATATTTCTTAATTGGTTTATAAAAGAAAAAAAATCTATGCATAAACTCACATCCTCTAGATTACTATATTTCATTAAGAGTTCAATAGTTATATTTTCTCATCTGTATTTTATCTGTACACACACAGATGTACACACACACACACACACACACACACACACACA
>NW_017731639.1:1438357-1443489 GCF_001890085.2 Hipposideros armiger
CCCAAAACCCTAAACATGTAGGGCTATGGGAGAAACTGGGAAATGCTGAATGAGCTAGTCTATCAAGGTATTTGTTTTCCATAGACACTAAGCACCACGTGTGTGTTAAAGATGGACTTTCAAAAATCGAATTGTGCATCTGGTTTCAAGAGTTTAAGTCAAAACCATAGCACTGAATCCTTTTGTGGTCTAATAAGGAAGAAAATAAAAACAAATTATCCTCTTTGTTATGGAGGATATGCTTTACAATATCACTGCATGGTGACAACTTCTTGTCCTCCTGTCACTGCCTGTCCTTTAAACCATACTGCAGAAAAGCAATTTTCTGCCTCAAAAGCACTCTATTTTTTTAAAGTTTGTCTCTGGGCAATTTTCAGGTCTAGTAGAGCTGCACAACTGTATACAGATGAGGAAGACCCAAAATAGGGCAATTTATTTGATTCCTCCTCTTCAAAACATTTAGCTGAGATTGCATATCCAACAGAGAAAGCCCAAAAAAGTATTCAGAACTGACCCCACAGTGACATACGCAGATCCTTTTTGTAAATTTGCATTAAACATAGTTTCCAAATAATGTAGACATCCTAGAGTTGCTTTTTGTTTAATGTAAACCTTTAACACTAAAATTTCCCTAGAATATTAGAAGCAATTTCTACTAAAAAAGGGCAAAGCCCTAGAAATATGTAGTAGAGGCAGCCCATGCATTTTCAGATGAAGACTCCCTTAATTTTAAGTGGTCAGCTCATTTGAATCAGCAGTTTGGTTTTCTGGTTGAGGAGTAAAGGGCACCTTTGATGTAAAAATGTGCTATCCCAATGTTCAGTTGCTGATAATTTCACACATATCAATGCTTGGTCCTCGCACAGCCATAACAGCCTCCTGATGTAACTGCCCTTACACAGTATAGAATGTTCCACAACGGTCTCTTACCCCAGTTGGAAAACAAGTTTACGTACAACAGTGTTTGCATAGAGGAATGATTTAAATGTTGTTGGATTTTGGACTTAACATTTGCTGACACATTTTTTTTNTGTGCGAAATCCTCCAAACCAGACGCAAATAGTGGAGTCCAAGAAAAATGATCTGCCTCCAAAGAGAGTAAGTCTAAAATTTTACCTGGCACCAGCTAGGAAGGCAACCTAACCCTTGTTTGCCAACCTAAATTCAGCCAATGACTAGTGGGAGACATGGTTTTTACTTTTTCTACTCAAATCTTTTTTTTTTTTAAATTAGTTTCAGGTGTACAACACAGTAAAATAGTTATATCTACTCAAATCTTTTTGGATACCAAGTTTAGGTAGGGAAATTTGTATAATTCCTATTGGAGTAATATTTGTGGCTGACCTAATTAAGCATTTGCCCACATTTCTAGATTCACTCAACTAAATACCTCAGATATACCTCAGATAATTAACACTAAGATTATAGTATGTGTAAAAATTTTGAAACATCTGACATGAATATTTGGCTATTGGTTCAGGCAGAAGAGATGCAAAGCAAAGTTGCTCCAAATTTTCTAAACATTCCATAAATTAATACAAATTAACATATGTCAAATTAATCTGACAACACTGTAGTAATCTAATAAAGAAACAGGTATGAAGACAGCATGTGAATTACTTTGGAATACAAAGAACTAGGTTTTAAATATAAAACAGTCAAAATGGCATAAAATCTAAGACACATAAAGAGCAATTTTCTTTAAAAATATTGATTTTTAAAGAAATGTAATTTGAGGCAAAATTTTAAAGAAATTTTATATATATAGTATATATATAAATGTGTTAAGTGCATTTATAAAAGAGATGATCATATTCACATTTTATGACTCTTCAATCAATCTGTAAGTAAATTGCACAAGATTTTAAATCTATGACTAAATTCATTTACTCAGAATTATTTGATAATCAACCTGTTTAAATGAATAGTTTGCTTAAAGAGAACTGCTATGCATTGTACATATCACTATATATTAAAACATGAAATTTAAAATGCTTAGCACTTGCATTGCAGTATTATATTTATAACAGCAAAGATTAATTTGTATTTCCTTCCTCTTTAAATAGGTTTAATTTTGCTGATGATTTTGAAGCTAATCTGAGATCCTATCTTGTGATAAAGTCATCTTCTGTCCTATAAGTTTACACTAAATTTCACACATTAATTTTAGCAACAGAACTCTTTCCTCAAACATAATATTACGAGGACACCAATCACATAAAACAAATTAAAACAAAAAAACCCCAAAGAACAAAAAACCCAGCAGAGTTTAGAGTGAGGCATGGATTTCTAGAAGTTTATCCTGTATAGTAAGTCCTTTCAAAAAGATAACTTAACTCTTGAATGAACGTTTTAAAATACTCTATCAAACTTACTGGGTCATTTATCACTGAGAGCCGGTGTGCGATTTTTCTGATTATTACATGAATGTTTGTCGGAAACACTGGCGTGAGATGGCCCATCTGTGAACTGAGAGCCGTTTATACCATTTGAGTCTTCTGAGTACACTTTTGGCAAAGTCCTGAGAATCTGTGATAGAAATTCAACGATGCTGATGCTGAGTGTGCAATCATCTGCTTCCATTTGTCTCTGTGGTTGGCATGGATTAATAGACCGAGGCAGGAGATGGGCATAGCACAAATTGAAAGTAATGGAGCATTTTACACCAAAGGAGTCAGAGGGTAAGAAGTACAATGGGCAGGCGAGGGAAAGGTCAGCAGGCTGGAGGCAGTGCAACGTGTCAGCGAGACACTGCGGCAGCTTTGGGACAGTTACAGCTCAGCACACTCATGTCTAATGAAGACTGGGCCCACCTGCTGTATGTCACTTTACAGCCATTCCAGAGCAGCTTTTAGAGGACAGCCTAATTATGGTTCCATGTGAAAGTGAAAGCAAAGTCTATTTAGGTGACACTCGCTAACATTTCAGGGGAAGTGATGTACACATTCAATCCTATAGGAAAGATTGCAATTATCGAAAATGTGGATTCATTGTAAACAATAGATACATCATTTAGAATTACAGTATATGTCCCGCTGATAAGCAGTTATCTCTTAGGCACCCTCATTCAGGAGTCCGAATAGAAACATGACCACTAGTTATTCACCAAAATGTATCCCGTGCCTGCTGATATGGGCTAGAAAGTAAGCACTGGGGAGGCTCAGTACTTCTAGATTCCTAGCAAAGTGGCTAGGTGTAGTTCAGGGGAAGGTGAATAGGTAAAAAAAAAAAAAAAAAAAANTAAGAAAGGAAAAAAAGTATTAAAATCGCAATACTCAATATATACAGATAACAAAAGATGAATACAAGTCATGTGTATACAATTTTTTTGGCACCCCTGGTGTATATGTTCTTTTTTTTTTCTTATTTAGCCAGGGCATAATTAAAAGACAGTATCTGAGAGATAAAACAAAGATGCACAGAAAATTTCAAATAACATAAAACAGAAAGTCTCTGATGCACTATAATTGTACTACATGCATTGTGTCTGTAGCTGTCTATACAAACTAATGTTTTGGGTATAATGAATACTAATGCTTCCTGGAGGTAATTGTCCTATTATATTCAGAGTTCAGTACTTAGGTTTATTAATATTATGTGGTACAACATTTTTAGCTAGGCAATCAAGTTTTCTTCAAAGTGAGCTACTTCAGGTTACAGTGTTTATTGACTATCCGGATTGCAATTATGAAAATATCATTGAATTTTCAGTGTTCCTGTGGTTAAAATATTCACTTACTGCAGGGTTGAGTGTCTACTATAAAAAGCTTAAAGCTACTGACCCTCATTTAGCAAAGTTCGATTTGGAGAACATGTATTCTTCCCCACAGCTTCTGCAATTATCAAGGCAAAACATTCTATTAGGTTCTTTAATCAATGTTTGTTTTCTACTTGCACAAGCTGCTTACCAAGATAGGATATTTAGCACCAAGTAAGGCTAATTTTAGGCTGTGTTTGACTGTGAGGGTTCCTGTTCTCCTTCATGGCAAGGGCTGAATGAATTTTCTGGCTTTCCTTGGGAGTACTTGACCCTGAGAGCTTAACTCAGACAGCTGTGGAAATGAGAGATGAAGAGATTTAAGAATAACCTAGTTCATCCTTCTGACAATTTAGTACTGATTCCTGCATGACAAGAATTGGCTGGAACCTGTTTCAAGCATTGAGGCTTCTGGAAATGACTAGAGTTATTTCCCGTTCTTCTTCCTCCCTCTTCCTTTCCTTCCTTCCTTCCTTCCTTCCTTCCTTCCTTCCTTCCTTCCTTCCTTCCTTCCTTCCTTCCTTCCATCTATCCTCTTTCTAAGTCGAGCCTCAGTAGTTTAGAATCCATTTATTTAGCTGTAAACATTTCCAACTAATTTCAAATCACTGACTCAATTAAAAGGTACATGGTTGTTACGTTTTTTGTTTATGTGTTTTGTTTCTTCTTGCGCTGTTTTTCATTGGGCTTTGGTTCTTTACATAAGACTTTTCTGTGTTGGTGAAGAAGAAGTATAAATATTGCTCCCCCTTTTCATTGTTCCCAAAAGGGCAAAAATTAATAAGTTAGTGTTACAGAGTAAATGTTTGGTTGTCATTGATACAATACTTGCAGATTAAACCTTATTAGCTGTATATTGCATGGCACTTAAGTTTTTGTTTCATGAAAAGCAATATGAAAACGTCATAATAGATACTTCAGAAAAATCCTGATTCATAGTTCCTGTGGTTTATTCTAGAACTTTCAGCTACCTTTCATGAAGAGAAAAAAAATATGGTAACCACTACCATCTTGAGGTAGAGGAGACAAGCAAGTAAAAATGGTAAAGATCATTGAGATTGTTACAAAAACACCTATAAAAATATTTTAAAAGTCAGAAGGATTAACAATTTTGTTATATGATCTCATGCGTCTTTATTCCATGGGACTGCTTCTCAATTTAAAGAATAGCCATAATCATGGGAAAGGCTCCAGGCCAAGAAAGCACTGAGGGAAGAATAAAAACTTCCCTGCATATATAGAAGTAGTTGATAATGTGTTTTCATGCATATGCTTCCATATAACCTCCCTAACAACTTGCAAAGCCAGTATTTATCATCACTTTACCTAGAAGAGGAAGCTGAGGTCCTTACAGGTTTAAAGCAAAATTGTTTAG
>NW_017731639.1:1448226-1484023 GCF_001890085.2 Hipposideros armiger
TTCTTTGCTTTGTTATTCTCCTTTAATTTCTCTCTGCTTCTATGTATGTGGGCTACTTTGAAATTTCCTAGAGGTAGTTGATGTGCTCTTAGCCTAACAATAAACAGATATATAAAGAAATAAAAGGAATGCAGTGGGAATCATATACAGAGAGAGCAGGTATATATATTGTGAAGAGAAATGAAGTTATTTGAAGTCTAGTAATTTTTTTTATAATAACCTAAAAACTTGTTAAATTTTCACAAGCACCATAATATTATCTAACCAGTAGATTCTTGATCTTACTTCCTTGTCACACATTGGCTCCTATGTTTTCTTATACTGCCTCTAATTCTTCTCACCAGACTCCTTTTTCAACTTCCTCGAGTCCAGCTTGTGCCCTTGTCACTGGGGAGAAACTGACCTTCCGTGAGGTCTCTGACGACCTCATTACAACTAAGCCCAAGGGCCAGTCCAATTTTCCAACCTCATCTTTCCTCCACCTCTCCACAGCATTTGTCACATTCAGCCATCTCCTGTGTCTCAAAATGCTTTCTGATCTTAGCTCCTCACTCCTACTTAGTTGAGTCTGGTTTTCTTCACTGTCTGCAATATATTTACTTCAGTTGTTCTTCCTAGTAACTCAAGGTGAAAACAGCAAAGTCTACTACTCTCTCTTTTTATTCCTCACCTGGGTCTAGCTATTTACACCTGAAACTGAAAGCTGTCTATCGTTTTCATCATCATTGCCGTGTTAGGCTAAGATTCGCCATGTCTTAGTAGACAGTATCCATTGTCACTGCCTTTGGTCTTTGCTATTTCACATGTCTCCCTGGACATGTACAGATAAGATATCACCACTTTGGCCGGATTTCAAGGACCCGGCCCTAAAAAGCAATTTTTTTCTGACAAGTCACAAAGTCCTTAATTTTAGGCACGCTTTGTGAGTTCCATGTATACATTTCTCTTCTTTTAGCTTGATACTTTCTCCTTGCTTGTACCAGTTTTTCTCATTTTTCTCTAGCAATGCATCCCTCTAACAACCAAATGTGACATTTTTCTTCAATCAAAGTTGGCTCAAGGATGTGCCATCTGAAATTACTCCAAATTTATATTTATACATATTTCATATAGGACCTGTCTTTAAATTTCATCTGTTCTGTCTTTGTAGAGTTTTGAAATTTTGGCATCCTCTTTTGTGTTAACCAAATTCTTAAATTCACTTCGTACCCTATTAATTTATTAATTTATAATATAATGGCATTGAAAGAAAACTATGCAATATTCATATAACACACTCTTCAGCTCTCCATGGTCATTAGGAAACACAGAGCATAGGTAATTTGAATCTACATAGATTTAGGGCTTCATGCTAGCTTGCCGTTTCGATCTTCTTTGCCTATGCATGCCTTTGAAGAGAGAAGTAGTGGATGTTTTTTAAACATGGTGAAACTGACTGATTTAAGCATTCCTTCTCTCTCCATTTCTACCTGTCCTTCGAAAGGCAGCCAAGTGAGCACAGTGAGTAAAAACAATGAAGAAGAATCAAGGGTGTTGGATAAATCACAAGTGGAATGATTGAGAGCTGCTTGGCTAATCAATATAGAATCACAATATTTGGCCTCAAGCAACATAGAGAAAAAGCAGGGATAACTGATTTTCCTTAGGATAGTCTCTTTACGTATGTAAACACACCAAAGGAGGGAGCAAGAAAATACATTTAGAACTATCTTGACTTCTAATTTTACTTTACACTAATTATGCAAATTATTACTCTGAACGATGGATTTTCTAAGTGATAGATAACATCTCATTCAGAGGCTGGTGGCATCAGTCAGGCCTCAGTGGCCATAAAGCACTGACAGTTTAAGGCCCAATTGCGTGAGGCTGCAGGATTCATTTGGGTTTCTTTAAAAGTAATGTTGTAGCGGTGTCAATCAGACATTATCAGGAGGAACCGGAAGAAAGCCACTGAGGCATAAATTTACCTAGTCTGAAATCCTTTCTTTTCTAGGGGAAAAAAATGAGCTCTGCTCACATTTGCATTGCACTGGTGGTTTCCTTTTGTTGTACAATAAACATTTCATTTTGGCGTATGGGTGCACAGAAAGAGGTGGCTGAAATCAAGACTCAGAACCGTGAGGGGCATGGAATCACCTTGCCTGCACATTAAAGTAGGAATTGAGAAGCCTTTTTTTTTTGTCAGTGTGTATGTGTGATGTATATGCATATTCAAACGATTTTCCTCCAAAACTCTTTTAAAAATATTCAAATACTATGATATGTTGTTATGACATTAGGGAGCCAGTCTCTAACTTTCTGTGGTTCTGTTTCACAAAGCAGAGATGCTTTTGTATGTAAAGCACTTGTCCCATAGACTGTGTTCCATAAATGTCTTGTAGGGTGTTAAGGTCAATAAATGGTGGTAGTTTGGATACTTCTAGAAATCACATGACCACTGTCAGGGGCTGGGTAAGTAGCCCACTCCACCCCCAAATTACAGATAATGACATCAGTCCTTAAATCTGCCATCCTCTATCCTCCCACTGTGACTTATGTCAGGAGTTTCATCTTTGCCCCGATGATCAAGGTGGTGTCACATGTGATATATCTTTCTCACATACATCTTTAGTGTCTGCCACTGCTTTCTATTTCCTTGACCATTATTAAAGTTCAAGCTTTAATTCTGCTACTGAGTTAATCTGTCTGAAGCAATATTCCTGCGCTGCCAGAATTCTATAGTATATAACACACATATTTCTCATCCTAGTAGGTAAAGGTCTCTACACCTGGTGGAGCCTCATCACTCACAATTGCTGTACAAAACCATTAATCCAGGCAATCTGATTCCCAGCATTCTTTTCTCTGTCTCTGAACTCGCTTATGTGATTCTTCCCACCTGAAATACTCCTCTCCTTTTCATTCACCTATCTGCATGATTTCATCCACATTATTCAAAGCTCAGCTTAAGCTCCAGATTCACTGAGAAGTCATTTTCTGTAACTCTAGCCCTTAGCCCTCTTCCTAGCTTCAGGATTCGATAGCGAGTCTTCTACTTAATCAATCAACACTTCATCAGTTATCCATTGTGCTTTACTATCAGGACAGGCTACACAATTGCAGGGCCCAGTGCAAAATGAATATAGGGAGGGTCTTAGTTCCAAAATGTTTATAATTTCAAGACAGCAAGAAGAGCAGTGTAACAAACCAAGCACGGGGCCCTTCTAAGTGTGTGGTCCTGTGAGACCACATGGATAGCATATCCATAAAACTGGCCCTGTTTGTTATATTATGTTGTCATTAGACATTTGAGATATGTAATATATGCTAACTTACTTATCTGAATCGTAAGTTGTTTGGGGAAGGGTTGGGTACTTTACTTGTGGTTTTTCCAATAGTACCAACCCTCATATGATAATTGTGTAACAACTCATTTATTATATATTTATATTACTCTTTGCTAATAGGCAGTATTATCATTGTTATTACAGTAAATGAAGCTTTGAGAAGCTTCCTGTGGAATAAAAATTGTTTCAAGAAAAATTTTCTACCCTGTCCCTCAAAAGAATGACAATTATGTATGATATACACACAGCACATTATAATTAAGCTGCAATTACACCATTTTACACCTTTTTAATTGAAACATATCTGAAATATAACATTGTATAAATTTAATGTGTACAGATGATGATTTGGTACATTTATATATAATTGTCATTATAGTGATAGTATCTCTAACATATCACATAATTATCTTTCTTTTTTGTGGTTGGAACAATGAAGATCTAGTCTCTTAGTAACTTCGATGATTATAATGCAATATTGTGGTCTATCTTCCTTATACTGTGCATTAGATCTTTAGGACTTAATTTTACTACCAGTTGCAGGAGATTATGTCATTTTAACTTTAAGGATTTGTCAAAATCTTTCAGGCTTCATGTTATTTTTGTCTCATTCTCACTAGGCTCCAACACAGTATAATGTGCCTTTAAAGGGTAATGATACTATATTTCTCACCTCAGCAAATCAAACCACAACCTGCTTGCTGATTCACCTGGTTGGTACTTTAGATTTTGAAGAGTGATAGGAGACACAAAGGGAAGAAAAGGGAAGCCATGAGGCAGAAGGGACAGGCAGGAGGAGCACTCTCAGTTGGCATCTTCTGAAGCTTCCTGCAGAGCCCAGGTACGCCACATTTATCTCCCTCGTTGCCTCTCCTCTCACGGCGGGCACCTTCCCAGTGGAGGAAAGAAGTGAATAAAGGCTACCTTGCAAAGCACTGTACATATTCTTATTGGACGCTATTCAACCCATGACTGCATACGGTGTCACTCTTAAAACTAATAAAAAATAAATGGCAAGACTTTCCCCAAAAGAGATTGACTGTTCATCTTCATTCAGCCTTTCAAAGTGCTGCACTTCAAGGTGACAGTGCTAAGTATGGCCCATAAATCCATCCCGGGCTTCCCTTTCGACAGTTATAAGATATGTTAGATTTCTTTGCTCCAAGCAGTGCTCTAGACTAACCCTTGTTAAAAGTATTACTGTAGATATTTCAGTACCTCCAACAAAAATGTCACCTTTGAAGTTATTTTCCTGCAAAATTCAAACTACATTAATCTTACTTCCATGGGTATTTGAAGTTTGGGCTTCCCCAAGTTGAAACCATTTCTCATGATACTCAAATAAAAATCAAGCTCTATAACTTAAATGTCTCAGGAGCAGTAGGAAATAGACCAAAAATAGTCTTAAAAATCATTTCTAAGTGGGGAAGTGGCAATTGAGGAAGAAAAATCAAGGGAAAATATCCATCTCCACATGATATTGGAATGCATAAGTAGAATTCTTGTAATTCATGACAAAGTTTAATGGTATCACACTTTCTTTAGATATTCCTGAATTATCAGCTGACTTTATTTTGCCAATGCTTTGAAAAAGTTCTTTTTAGTATAATGACTTACAGAATGTTTCATTGTAGAAAAATTTGCATAAAACTCATTTTAGATTTCCTTGGGTTTTTAGACACAAGAACCCATCACATTGTCTGGATGACAGAGGAGCTACTTCTTGTGATTTGAAAGGTTGAAGTTGAGTTAACTTTTTCCCCCCCTCTATTTTGCTTCCAAGATGACCACATAGTTGTGAAGCTTTATAATGACTCTTTTTTTTTTTTTACACTTTCGGTGTTCTAAAAGCCACCTTTTGTTTGAGAAAGCGTTTTTTATAATTATTTATCAAAAATGACATACAGTAAAATTTCTACTCTGAAAGCCACAAAAAATTGCAGGTAATCATGAGCATTCAAAATGCAAGCTGCTCTTCTCAGGACATGAGACAATGAAATATTAGATAAAGATAGAGTTCTGTAAGTACAAGCATATAGCTTTTATTTTGACAATGAAACTGAAACAAAACAACCATTTTCATATGTACTGGAGGAGAAATTGGCTAGAATGTCTATGCAGCAATTCATGAATCGGTGCAATAGATTTCAGCAGATAGCAATTTTATTTAGATGCTTTCCTGAATTCAGATCAATAAAAAATATATAATTGAAATAAAATATAAAATATATTGGAAATTTAAAGGAACATAAAATGGAATACAGGAAAATGCACATTATATAATTTACTGAATAGCAATAGTTGCTCATTTAAAAAACATGTATTAATGAATACTTTGGGAATGAGGGGACAATGGAACTTCAGACTTTTTGTTTATAAACAGAAAACTGCCTTTCTTACAGGTTGGACAGCTAATTCTACCTTCTAATTCTTCAATAATTACATTTAACAAAGGCCAGTCTGGTAATTATTTCCTTATGTCTTAATGTCAGTTCCTTACCCCTGGATATATATAAGGATATAGATAGATAGATAGATAGATAGATAGATAAGATATATATTTTGTAAAAATTACATGAAAGGACTGTCATCACGCCAGAGATGTGATATTGCTGAGTGTGGTAGGAGTTCCTGGCCCACCTCACACAGTGCTTGCGTGCAGCTGTAATTTTCCTGGGCATGGTATTACATTGCTTCCCTATTCTTTTCTTCCATTATCCTGGTGAATATTCTTGCCGATTAACAAGTGTGTACATGGAGTATGCATCTACTTTTTCAGCAAGTGTGTAGTTATTCTAACCCAAAGTAGTGATACATTTGGGTTTGGAGCTGCGACTCAAGGCTTAAGGGTACATTAGAAACTCACCCTTGAGCTGCAATATGTGGCAAAATAATACCAGCTATCGTAAGATGTAAAATCTAGGCACTGGACTAGGTGCTTTTGCTCACAACAAATCCATGAGGTTTGAATCATTACCTCGGTTTTGCAGTGGAAGAAAATCGAGGCCAAGAAACTGATAAATGGCAAAGCTGCTGTACAAATCCCAGTTCACTGATTTCAAAGAGAAATAATGTTATCAATAAGGGTTAGTACTTCTGGTTCTCCTTTATTTGGTATAAACTCATGGACTAGCCTGTGAACTTGAACCCCATTTCTAATAATGTATTCAGAAGGAAAATGCAGCCCCCAAAACAGCTTAAAATTATTTTCATAGTCATTTTTAGATTTTAAAGACTTTCTAACTTATGGATGTATAACAAACGAAATGTTCTGTTTGCAAGTTGATTTCTGAAATGTGGATTGCAGATAAATGCCATAGTCCCTTTCCTGCCTGTATATATATATTCATTGCACATTTTTTTCTACTATATTTTTGGCCAGGAAAATGAGGCTTCCATTTTCTAAGCTTTCCGTTATAAATCAATATCCCCACATGAGATGCTGAATTTTAAGAGTCCAAGGATTTCCATATTGGTCAGATGCATGGTTCATTCAATCTAGTTAAAAAATTATCTCCCTGTTATGGGAAGCCCTGATGTTGACCTGGCTTTACTGACCTTTCTTTTTCTCTTGGAAGACTCCCATTCCCTGCTCCATATTTTTTTTAGTTTAAAATAATAATAATAATAATGGTGATGGAGGGTGAATAAATAGAAATCAAAACACAGAGGTAGTGAACAAAGCTTTGAGGATAAAGGAACAATGAAAAAATGGTAATAAAAAGAAAATGGTTAAGAAATGAGGAAAATGGGTATCTGAGTGTGGATCAAGTATGGTAAAACATTACTATAGTCAATGACTTATTTTCTGCTTTATTTCATAAATATTTCATGTTTCTCCTCTCTATAACCATTTTCTTATGGATGATATGTATTTAAGGACAAAGGCAAATGGGTTTTTTTTCCAAAGAATTTATACAGTGAAAAAACATAACAGGATCCTCAGATTTCCATGAATCCTGCAGGAATTTGTTTGCCTTCTCACCATTTTCTTTTATAAGCTTAGCAATAATGAATAAGTCTCAGGATATTTATCAGAGACACATGTGATCTTTGAAAACTCAGACACTGCAGTGCATATACCACCCTGCTCAATCCCTGAATTTTGAGGCTCTTCATTAAAACTGAAGTGATGTAGTGTCATCAATGGGGAGATGGGAGTGGAGGAGATTGGTAAAGTATAAGTTATTTGTCAATAATGAATAAATTCTCAAACTTTCCCTACTACTTAATTTCCATCCTCTTTCTAGAGAGTTCTAAAGCATTTTAACTCGGAGCCTCATGTTCTTCTAATTGCCTGACTACTTGCTTCAACACTGCATAAATCCATCAGTCTATCCAAGAATGTCCTGATCACGTCTCCCATAATATTTCTTCCTGCTCTCTTAAGTGGCACTTCCTTGCTTTCTCTTTTAGCTTTGCCAGAGACATCATTTGGAACCCTCTCCTCCCATGGTCAAATAAAAAAACAAAAAGAACAAAAACAACAACGATGACAAAAGATGTATATCTTTAACTTGCATCTTACATGTCTATCTACTACACTCCGCTCAGTTATTTTGGTGAGCATAATTAGGGTTCTCAGTGTCCAGAGAGATGCAAAGGCCTCAAAAGTTAAAGAGAAATAAATGGCATTTTTTTTCTTTGCCAAGATTTTAAAAGCCAAGTTGAGGTTTAATTACACTGCTATCTGCCCAGGAATGCAGTTCTGGTCCTCAGCTTTGCTTTATCTGAAACAACTGCTCAAGCAATATATTTGCATGATGACTCATATTGAAAATGTAAAATGTGGCCTTTATAAAATGGCAACACAAATGGTCCATTTGCAAAGAAACACAATACTATCGTCAAAATGTGCTTCCAAAGTGCTTCAGGTACCTGCCTTTCTAAACAAAGTAATGAAGATAGATAAGTCACAACAACCCTTCTGAAAACCCCCATTTCTCTCCCATTCCATTTGCTTCTGAGATATTCTCCTCAGCACCTTAAGAAACCCAACTCCCACCATAGCTTGTTTGCCTTGTTATCTAACCATTTCCACTTTTCCTTCAGATTGTGCAATCTGAAAGCTTCCCAAAATGATGTGCCAAACTCCTTCTCAGAATGAGGGAGTAGAGGACAGATCCAAGATGGCGGAGTAGATAAACACGGTGCTTGTATCCTTCCATGAACACTTTAAATTACAAATAAATTATACAACAATCAACCTGGAGAACCATCTGACGTCTAGCCCAGCAGAAGTCCTGTAACTAGAAATATAAACAAGAAGCTATGTGGAGACAGGTAAGAGAGGTGGAGATGCAGAACAGGCCCCAAGTGTCCCTTTGGTGGTTAAGAATCAGGAGGGGTCTCTCGCCATGGAGGTTCCCCCCAGAGGAGTGCAGGACACCAGTCCCCTACACCAGGCTACTCAGCCCGGAGTACTGGTGCTGGGAAGAGGAGCTGCCACAATATCTGGCTATGAAAAAAAACTGGGGATTACAACTATTCGGGTGGGAAGGAATGCTGTGGAAAACTCAGACATCCTCATAAAGAGCCTGTGCACAGACTCACTGGCTCACAGGAACTGACTCTGAGCTCTGGCAGAGGGATAGTGACTCAGGGGGTTTGGGAGACTTAAGGGGGACAGAATGAGGTGCATGGCTTCAGAAAGATGACTGGAGGACGCTCTGCATTTTCCTGGTGAGGGTTTCTCCTTCTGTGTAGCTGGCAGGTGGCCAGCACCTTTCCTATGTTGAGCCCATCCCCACAGGCCAAATCTGAATTGGGTTGGCCTGGTGAGCACTACAGCTCTGACCTCTGACTCAGCTGGGACCCTGCCCCACTGAATTCGCACACTGCCAGAGGCACTTTGTTTGGGAGCAGCCGGCCCCTCCCATACTGCACCCTTTCTTGGAAAACTATCAAAGTTCACGAGCCTCAGGTGGGCAGCAACTGACCTGGTGTGTTCTGGGACTTTTGCTGAGCAGCTCCAGGCTCAGCACTGGCACAAAACCAGAGTTTACCTTAACCTGGTGACCCCAACTTTTCCCAATTTAGTGACTCACTGAGACCTTGCCTCACCCAACTTGAGTATCACACCAGACTTTATCAGTGGCTGAAACTTAAGAACACCAGCAGGTGGCATCAGGCCTCTGGGTGTCCTGGATTTTTGCAGAGTTACCCCAGACCCTGAACTGGCGGCAGTCATCCTGGATTCGCTAGGTGGCCTCTACCACATGCCTCCAGGGTTAGCACAGTCAGCGAACAACCATAGATCACTTTGTAGCTCCTACCAGGTAATCCCCGGCCAATCACAGGCAGTGGGTTACCTGGACCTGCACCAGAGCCCCTCCCAAGAGGCCCCAGAACCAACGTACTTGGAGGTTGGCTTAAGACCAAAGTAGAGTGCCACCCAATTAGCCCCATAAGTACCACACACAAAGGGTGATCACAGCAGGCACCAGAGACACTGGGGTGAATACCACTCAGTGGGATGAGCCCCAGTATAGCTGCCCATAAGCTGTGGTCATGGTCAAACCCCACACAGTCAGCCTGAGGGCCAATCCTATCTACTGATGTGCCAATAGCAATGAAGGTTCAACTATAACAGGAGGGCACACACAACCCACACGAGGGTCATTCCTGGAGCACCCAGAACAGGAGACCAGAGAGACTATGCCACTGGACCCCTCAGGACATGTACTACATAAGACCACCTGACCAAGGCTGGGAGATATAGCAGATCTACCTAGTGCACAGAAAATAACAAAGAAGCAGCCTAAATGAAGAAACAAAGAAATGCATCCCAAGTTAAAGAACAGGAAAAAAATCCAGAAAAAGAACAAAATGGAGGCAAACAACCTACCAGAGACACACTTCAAAACAATGTTTATACAGATGCTCGAGGAACTTAGTGAGAACTTCAACAAAGAGCAAGCAAGCATTAAAAAAGACACAGAAACCATAAAAAAAAACCAGTCAGAAGTGAAGTATACAATAACTAAAATAAAGAATGTACTAGAAGGAATCACCAACAGAGTAGATGAAATAGAGGATCAATTCAGTGATTTGGAAGACAAGGTAGTAGAAAACACCCAATTAAGACAGGACAATGAAAAAAAGAATTAAAAAAAATATAGCATTAGAGACATTTGGGATAATATCAAGTATAATAACATTCACATCATAGGGGTACAAGAAGGAGACAAGAGAAAGCAAGGGATTGAGAACCGATATGAAGAAATAATGTCTGAAAACTTCCCTAACCTAGTGAAGGAAGTACACATACAAGTCCAGGAAGCTCAGAGAGTCCCCAACAGTATGAACCCAAACAGGCCCACACCTAGACACATTATTGTTAAAACGGCAATAGTTAAAGACAGAGAGAATTTTAAAATCAGCAAGGGAAAGGGAACCAGTTACTTATAAGGGAGCTCTCATATGATTTTCAGCTGATTTCTCAAAAGAAACTTTACAGGCCAGAAGGTATTGGCACAAAGTATTCAATGTGATGAAAAACAGGGACCTATAATGAAGACTACTCTACCCAGCAAGGCTACCATTTTAAATTGAAGGGCAGATAAAGAGCTTCCCAGACAAGAAAAAGCTAAAGGAGTTCATCACCACCAAACCAGTATTACAAGAAATCTCTCTCTCTCTCTCTCTCTCTCTCTCTCTCTCTCTCTCTCTCTCTCTCTCTTTTAATTAAAGTTTATTGGGGTGACAAGTGTTAGTAAAGTTACATAGGTTTCAGGTGTACAATTCTGTAATACATCATCTATATATAACATTGTGTGCTCACCACCCAGAGTCAGTTCTCTTTCCATCAATATATATTTGATCCCTTTTACCATTTGTGACAACATGGATGGATCTTGAGATTATAATGCTAAGCAAAATAAGTCAGACAGAAAAAGTTGAGAACCATATGACTTCACTGATATGTGGCACATAGAACTGAAAACAACAAAGAAACAAAACAAACAAATGAAGAAACAGGGACTTCTTCAAGACAGGAAAAAAAACAAAATTATGAATAATAAATTGCAAGAGCTACATATCTATCAACAATTACTTTGAATGTAAATGGATTAAATGCTCCAATCAAAGGACATAGGAGAGCTGAATGCATAAGAAAACAAAAACTGTACTATACTGCCTACAAAAGATTCTCTTCAGATTGAAAGGCACACACAGACAAAAAGTAAAGGGATGGAAAAGATATTTCATGAAAATGGAAATGAAAAAAGAAAAAGAAAGAAACCTGGTGTAGCAATACTTATACCAGACAAAATCGACTTTAAAACAAAGGCCATAATCAGAGACACTGAAGGACCCAGTAATCCCACTTCAGGGTATTTATCCAAAGAAACCTAAAACAATGCTTCAAGGGGACCTGTGCATCCATATGTTCATTGCAGCATTGTTTACAATGGCCAAGATGTGGAGGCAGCCTGGGTGTCCATCAGTGGATGAATGGATAAAGAGGAGGTGGTACATATATACAATAGAATATTGCTCGGACATGGAAGGGAATGGGTTCTTGCCATCTGCGGCAGCATGGGTGGACCTGGAGGGTATTGTGGTGAGTACGTCAGACAGAGAAAAAACAGATGCAATATGATTCACTTACATGTGGAATCTAAGAACAAATTAAAAACAAAACAAAACCAGACTCATAGATACAGTAAAAATTTTGATGGCTGACAGATGGAGGGGGGTTGGGGGTGAAAAAAGGGGAAGGGATTAAGAAGTACAAAATGGTTGTTACAAATTAGTTATGGTGTAGGGTTTAGCATAAGAAATATAGTCAATAATATTGTAATAACTATGTATGATGTCAGTTGTTATGAGATTTGTTGGGGTGATAGATGGGACAGGGTTGGGGGGGCAGGGTGAAAAAGGTGAAGGGGTTAAAAAAATTGGTAGTTACAGAATAATCATGTGGATGTAAAGTACAGCATAGGGAACATAGTCAATAATATGGGCATAACTATGTATAGTGCCAGGTGGGTACTAGACTAATCAGGGGGATCATTTATTTCTTCAGTTATATAAATGTCTAACCACTATGCTGAACACCTGAAATTAATATAAAATTATATCGAATGTCAAATGTAATTGATAAATTTTAAAAAGGGGGTGAAGGGAAAGGGGAATAAGAGGTCCAAATTTTCAGTTACAAAACAAACGGGTACTGGGATGTAATGTATGGCATAGGGAATGTAGTCAATAATATTGTGATAATGTGGTACAGTGTCAGGTGGTTCCCGGACCTATCATGGTGATCACTTCCTTAGGTATATACATGTTGTACCCTGAGACTAATATAACATTATATGTTAGCTATATTTTTAATAAAAATCTTAAAAAATAAATAAATAAAAGTAACTTAAAAAGATTGAGGGAGTTGAAGAAACTGAGGGGACAAAGAAAGGGTCCTGTTTTGCAAACAGGGAACAGCCAAACTAGAAAATGCCTTCATTGAAATTCTGGTGTCATCATACAATTGTCAATTGTACTTGTAGTCAATAATGAAGACCAAGTTCTAGATGTGTACAAGATGTACAGTGGCTGTATTTCATCCCATTATATACTGAGTGTTCAATTTTGTTACATGAAACAAAATGCTTCTCCCCCAAATGTTTATTTTCAAACAACATAGGTAATTGTAAATTGATTTTTCTGTCTGACATGAACAGCTATGGATATTAAACAAACTTACTTTATTTACAATGCTGGGGTTGTTGAAATTTATTATTTTATTTTACTACATTGTCATATAGACTGTTTCCATATTCCCAACCAGTTCACTTAATCCAAAATAAATAGCACAACTGTGGGTGTCTTAGGAATATTTAGATCACTCATTGAGGACATTAGTATATTAAATTATAAGAAACTTCAAATATAAGCATATCAAATCAGATCAATAAAGTTTCCAATAAAACTTGTCCTTCACTAACAAGCTATGCGCTGATTTCAGCGCTCAAGTTGCCATTTTACATTATGGAGATAAAAAGATGGTGTGCTTTCAATATAATCACTTAAGAATTTTCTTCCATAACTAATAAGAAAAATATTTTCTTTTATATGCATATGATAAAAACAAAAGAAAAAAATCTGCGCTTGGAATTTTGGTGTACGGTATTAAGAAATTCAAAGATAAGGGAACAAATCACATAAACTGGGAACTGAATGCATTACACAAATATCTACAGATATTTTTGTCTGTTGTCAGGGGTGAAGATGTACAATTTGATGGGAGCAAAAATGAATTTTCCTGTGTATCATTTTATGGGGCTACTACTAAGTGGCAAACCCATGGCATTTCTGGAAATTATGACGAAATAAGAAAACACAGTAAGCTTTTCTGAAACATTAGAGATAAATGTGCATTTGAGATACTCATGTTTGGGATTACTCATTCTTTTATAATACACCTGAATATTTTCTTAATCACCTCTATTGTTCATTGAATTTTAAATACAAACTACTTAAAAATGCAAAGTTTATAATAGATCTCAGTAGTTTTTTCACTGAGAAATAAACACAAAACATGAAATAAAGACATGGTACACCACATAATATAAAATTTAAATTTATTTTACTTCCAAATTTACAGGTAAATCTTATTCAAATTATAACTAGTCACTTTGAAAGTTTGTCTCATTATGTTAATTTTGCATACATAGTCACTCAAGCAACTAACTCACCTACCCCAAAGATGGTTTGAGAGAGTGAAACCTAATATCAGTTTGAGAAAAAGAATTAGATTGTCACATCATGGTGGCATTGGCTGTGCAGGTAATAATGGTTTAATGGTGGCGATAGTAGGCAGAAGTAAGCTTCCTGAAACTTCCCGTGGCAGGCCTAAACAAATATTTCCACAAAAACATAGTCCCCACTTAAGTGATAAGGAATGATTATTCTGCACTCAGTTTCATTTTTGACTATCCCTGATCCTTCTCTTTGTGTGTAAAAATTATCATGAATCAATTATCACATTTGAAATCCTAAGGACACGTCTGTGTTTGTAAAGAGCCTGCACTTTCCTTTGCACTCTACAGAAGTTCAATTCATATTAATGGGTGGATGAAATAATTGCTGATGCTATTCGATGGATATTTTGTAGTGAAGTGGTTATTTGGCCTGGTGATTTCCTACCACACTTTTGATGTTTAAACACAGTCTACAACCTACTTTATGTTTGTAAAGTGAAATGTACTTAAATATATCCAAATATAATGAGGTACTGAATTTTTTCCAAGTTTGTTTGTTTTTTCTTCTTTTTTTTTTGTTTTTTTGCATGCATAGTTTTTCTTCATTGATTCCATTTTAAAAAAAATGTGGTTGTAAGCATCACACTATCCTTAAGTCCCTACAGTTAAAAAAAAAAATCAAGAAAACATCCTCTTACATGGCTACTGTTTCCCCTGTGGTCATTCACCGATATTTGCAAGGCAAGGTCACTTTTAACTCCATTGAAAATGGAAGGAAAAAAAAAATGAGGGGAAACTGTTTTTTGTCTTCACTGATTCTGCCAAATGGATAGCAGACATTGATGTTACAAGAGGGAAGGGCTGTCACAGTCCCTTATTCCCAGCTCTGCCTTAGAAACAGTGGAAGAGGGAAAGCATTTTTTTTTCCTACCATGTATACAAATTATAATACAAAATATTAAAATATGTATATCCTTCAGGAGATCAACACAATTGTTAACATTTGCTTTGAAAACAGCTTTCTGAAACATACCTAAAATACTAAATTCAAAAAGAGCCTTAGAAATTGAACACACTTCTATAAAATTAATTAATCACTTTGAGGATTTCACAGGAGGAAATGGCCGTAAACATCTTATACGCTCAGCTGGTGGTAGAAGGTAGGCTGAAATGACAATTTTGTTTAAAAATGGAAAGAGGGGGGAAGAAACTGAGATTGGAAATAGAGATATATATGTTTGGGACAAGCAGAAAGCACATTTTATATCTACATGTGGCCTACAGAGAAGGAGAAGGAAAAGGTGAAAGATTAATGAGAAGGATTTTTTTTTTGCATTTTCTATCATCTATGTGAATTATTACCTAGATGCCTGATATGTCCTAAAAGAAAAACTGTGATGAATAAATAAACAGCTCTCGAAATCTTCAATAGGGTGCTTTACCTTGCAGGGAATATTATCATTGGCTTTTGATACAATTTCTGCTGCAGGGAAAGACTTTCAAAGCTCAGAATGCTGAAGCATTGCCAGGCGCTCAAAGACCCCCTGCCGAGCGCGTCAAACTAAGAAATCTCTCTGAACTTGTCGAATTAAAAGTCATCTCCCTCTCTCTGCAACCCCTGCATGAGCTGGGAAGCTCTGTCCTCATTTTTAGGCCCCTCCATGATAAACAAATGGAGCCTAGAGCATCTTTATTCTTTACAGCAATGCAATTAAAATTCTTTTAAAAAACGTAATTGAAGGCAATGAATTTCAAAAGAAACTTCTAGTTAACAATAAGACCAAACAGTTTGAGTGGGCCACATTCTGCGTTCCAAAGGTAAAAGCAAAACAGCTTGTTAAGAACCAGAGAAGTGTCCTTTTTTTAGTTTTATTATTTTGATTGTACATCAAGAGGTTGTTCTAAACTTAAACATCTCAGCAGGATTTATGGTTTCTGGAATGTCATAAGACTTAATTACTCAGACTGCAAAGAGGAGTACCCTATTAAAATATGAACAAAGCCATATGAGATCCCTGGTTGCTGCAAATCATTATTTATCTATCCCTCACACAAATTAAAGAAGTTTAATTTGTGTTTGCATTTTGGGGCACCAAAGTGCACATCTCCCCCCAGCCCCCTCCATGGTGTGTTCATAACACCAACACCATAGTAATAAGTTGGTAATTCCACTAGTACTGAATTGTTGGGTGATCACTACTATAAACAAAAACAGTAACAAATAATTTTTAAAAGTCCCCTGTTAATGAGCAAACATGAGAAAATTATTTTAAGTGTTTTTAGAAAATCAGAATGAGAATGAATTATGAGTTCCAAGTGTCAAATATTTTTTTAAAAAAAGTATTATTTTTACAAAGGCTGAGTGTTATGACGTCTTTGAGGGAGAGTTTCTAAGAATTATGTATCCCTTGATCCAGATCTTTATAAGCAAGTACTTATATTGGTGTTGTTAATTGCTCTCCAGTGCCTGAAATATAATATTTGATGGTAGGGATGAGAAGAGGGTAAATGCTGAACACTGTCATTACCCATTGAATGGGGTTTTGAAGATATGTATGTGTGCGCGTATGAACGCATGGGCGTGTGTAATTTTTCTAAAGCACACTTTTGTTTGTAGGACTGATCTTATTTTCCAAATCAAGAATATTGGTCAAGGGCAGAGTCAATGGTATAAAAATGAGTATTGTAGTACATTGTTACCAGGAACAGAAATAACACATAAAGGTGAATGAGCACATTTTGTGAAGCAATATTGTTTCAGTTACTTGACAACACGGTGATGTTTAAAAGTAGAAAGGGTTCAAACAGAGAAGAATGGGGCCAGAGCGAGTTGTTAAAAAAAGAAGGGGAAAAAGTGGTGAATAATCAGCCTGGGGTCCCTGAAATCACAGAAAGTTTGTGAAGAAGGAAGGGGCATCAATAGTGTAAGATACTGAAGAGAAGCTCAGAAGAATGACTGTAAGTAAAATGCAGTGAAATCTATTGATTAGTAGCAGCTTGTGGCTTAAAGAGGAAAATGTTTAGTGGCAAAGGGTTAAGGAAAAAAAGTCTTAAAATATGCAGACACTGAGGAAATTACACTCATTCGGGGTATTTTTTTAGTAAAGAGAACAACTATTTAGTTGATAGAGAGGACAATAGGATTGTGTGGGAAGGTTTGTTTTTGTCTGGGGTTTAAACATATTCAAAATGGGAAGGAGATCAATGAGGACACAAGATGTCAGAAGATGATGAGTGAAGGTAAAAGTCCTGGAGAAGGAGGAAATCTATTGGAGTACCCAGGGGGATAGGCTCAGGAACCACTTTGTAAAGAGGGAAAGGCAACTTTTGACTTCATGCTGGTCTAATATGAATAGAGGACACTAAACCAGAGATAAAACATTGACTTAAGAACCTTGAGCAGTATTTCAAATAAATTGTTCCACAAATGTGTGTAATCCATTCCATGTTAACCAACCAATATCTATTTGTTGTTTTAATTGAGTTTTAAATAATATCAATTGGTGAATCGGACCATGGTACATATTAAAGATAAGCGAAGAGACATTTTTAACATAAACAAATAAATTAATATTGTCATATCATTCAAGGTCAATTATTGCAACGATCAAAATATTCCAACAAGAGAACATAAATTAATTTAAAATTTTCTTTCATAGTCTTTGGGTTATCTCTGTCCTTCATTTATTTTAAGATATTTTTTAATGACATAAAACTATATGTTTAAAGTATTTTGAGTTTCCCTTTTATTTTAAGGAATCCAAAAAAATGTTAAAACCATAACCACCTTATTTTTCTGGTTGACAAAATCAAATCAGACCCATGCCATCCAGATGTCTACTTCAAGGAAGACTGTAATCTATTCAGAAGTCCTTGCTGATACACCCGCATCTTAACCCAGTTCAGAGGACTTCCCCAGAAGCTCTTCTCTAAATATGTGTGTTCTTCAGTCAGAACAAAGAAGGATATCATTTTCTGAAATTGCAGTAAAATGTAAGTGCAGCCCTATAGGTTACATGACGTGAAAATCCTTTCTTTGAAAAAGGATTCAGGGAGAAGCAAGCAGCATTGAAATGAACAGCTATCTGAGCCATCGCCATGACACCTAGTGGGTTATAAACAGTGATCTCACTATTTTATTCACTCTCCTCCTGGCTCCATTTTGTTTTTATTACCTGGATTTGGAACAAGTTTGATTAGCGCAAGTAACCATTACAACTGCTTTTGTGGTGAACCAAGGATGAAGAATGACACATAATAGTGATGATTAAAACATAATCTATAGCCTATTTTGCATTAAATTTCTCAAATTATGTGCTTCTGTCATACCGCTGACACTTAGAACTGCTTTTGATCTAAATGCATATTTGTCAAGGTGTCTGTATTTTGGGGTGGAGTTAGTAGTTGTTTAAACAAAGATGGAATCATTTCATTACTGTAGCAGTAAGTGAGATTTTAAACAGTTTGATTCTGTCAAAACTGGAGTAAGAATTACTATTATCTGTCTTTCATTTCAACAAAAATGTATGGAACAACTATAATATACTAAAGGCTTTGCAAATCTTTGGGAAATGCAAAGATGGTTTCTCTTCTTAAATACCTTAACATTTAGCCTTGAACTAACTTGTTCTCCATTTTCGATGTTTATTTTATGTCTGGTGTTAGATGGTGGACCTTTATCATTATATTTAGGTGCCTAGGCTTTCAACTATTTTCCATATTTGAGAATATTTTTATTTTGCAAGTCTTGGTAGAAGACACTCTCCAAAGGCAATAAAAACATTACATGCCTGTGGCAGTCGAGGAAGGCACCGGAGTGTTACTAACATGCCTCCAGCTGCTGCAACGGCAGGATTCAGACAGTGTGCACACCCAGGCCATGCTCTCCCTGGGGTGCTCACAGCTGAAGCCCGACGACAGTGGAACTAACTTGAGCCCAACTCTTTCTACCCACTGGGGAATGCTTCAAAGGAGCACCCTTTGCCTTGCAGCTCTCAGTCCAGCTGGGACTCCCTCGAAGCTACACTGACACGGAGGCCATTCCTAACCAATCCTCCCGTCTCCACACTCTCCTTTCCTTTCATACCGTGCTTGCACCATAGCCTGAATACCCTCCGTGCTCACTCCTACCTTCTTTCCCTTTTATTCTTCACAGATGTTTTCCTCAATAAATCTTTTGCACATATAATTAATTCCTTTCTGTCATCTGTTTCCTGGAAGACCCAAACAGATACAGTGTCAGTCCTCAAACCTGTCCTTGATGTATAGGATTTTTTATTTTCTATCCTCTATCCTCAGAGAAGGTCAATGTATTTCTTTAGGGAGGACCTCCCTAAGATGTACACAAACAGAAGTGGTATCCAGCTTCACGCTCTCCTTATGATATTATGAAGAGCCAAAATCAATAAATCTGTTTCAAATGCAAATAGTTGGTTTTCGTCCAGGGAAAGTATGCGGAGCCAAAATTAAATGCCATTGCAGGCTCTGGAAAATTTCCCTGACTGAAATAGTCATTCTTGTTTTTTTTTTTTTGTTTTTTTCCAGAAATTCAATGAGGAGAAGTTTACAAAATGCCACTGCTATAAATCAAGGAATCACAAGTAAAAATGCATGGGGCTTTTGCTTGTCATTCATGCTACATGTAGATGAACAATTCTATCATATTACTAACTTGTTCAGAATCTACTGGATTCTATGTGAGGAGAGGCTAGAATTTGGAATGTTGAAAAACCCTTTTACTTCTCAACTTTGGCTCCATATTGGTATTTACTTAGGTACTTCAAATATTAATCTTTGTACACAAAGTCATGGTACAACATTATGATGTGTTTAAAAACATAATAATCACACTAGTTTAACAGTTCATTAGACTAACCCTGTTCACAAGCCTCAGAGGTACTATCTGGGCGTTGGAAATATTAAAGAGCATGAACCTATACTTAAAATTTTGATAGAGTTTTTAAAGTAAACTTCCATTGTCTACCCATTTATGCATATGTGGGCATGTGGGAATCGTGGAAGCAGAATACAAAAACCAACATAACAGGAAAGAGCCTTCAAAATGGCACCGGGCAAGAGGGGACCAGAGGAATCTGAGCCATAGGGTCTTGAACAGGAACACTCTCAGTGTTTGCTAAGAAACGGTTAGAATCTATGTCTATCACATTTTGTTTCTTTGTTTGTTTGTCTTGATCCTTTGTTGCTTTCAGTTTTATATCCCATGTATCAATTAAATCACGTGGTTCTCGACTTTTCCTGTGTAATTTATTTCACTTAGCATAATAATCTCAAGATCCATTCATGTTGTCCCAAATGGCACTATTTCATCTTTTCTTATGGCAGAATAGTATTCCATTGTGTATATATACCATATCTTCTTTATCCAATCATTTACCAAAGGAGACTTTGGTTAGTTTAGTGGTTACCAGAGAGTAAGGGAGGGGGGAGTGGTAGATGAGAGTAAACAGGATCAAATATATGGTGATGGAAGGAGAACTGACTCTGGGTGGTGAACACACAATGTGATATAGAGACAATGTGTTGCAGAATTGTACACTTGAAACCTATGTAATTTTACTAACCATTGTCTCCCCAATGAACTTTAATTAAGAAAAAAAAAAGAAAAATGGTGAATGGTGAAGTATGAACACCACAATAGACAGGTCTTCCACACTCTAATATTTAAAACATTTTATTATAGCGTATAGGTAAATAATAGGGGCCAGAGTCCTAGGCTTCCTCTCCCATCTACAGTTACTCTCTAGGGTAGTGGCCCCCAAGACTAGGGAAGTCCTTTAGGAGGTAAAGGTCCTCCACTCAGAGGTCAACTTTCTGATTGCAGAATTTTAAGTCCAGCCTGTGCTGTTCTTCAGCTACATTCCCTGGGTATGAAGTCCCAACATGTCTTTATTGACCAGTTCAGATAAGTGAGGAAAACCCTTCAACGAACTTTAAAGACATGTGGCTCTCCCATCCATGGTATCATGCCAATTACACAACATTTAGCCAGAGATAGTAACACTAGTCATACATCACTGCCCAGTACTGATTCTTAAAACTATAAATTTACTGACCCACTTTATAACTTAGATTTCAGTGTCTACTTCTGGCCTAATACTCATCCTTTTGTCTTACCAGGTCTAGCTTACAGGCCTCTTCATTCACATTTCTAAACGCCCTTCTAAGATAGGCATACTCAGAAATTAAGTGAAAGATTTCTCGGTGATGTTTAACACTGCAGGCCAACACAAATCCCAGACCAGAAGAAAATAATATGGACTCTTGAGACCAGTACAAATGAGTTTTTACTCCATATCATATCCCCTAGGAAAGGAAATAGATGATGAAGGTGCCTTGGGCGATGCCTTCTTGTTACATAGTATAGGGCTCTGGAAATGTAGGTATGGGGCTGCCTTTCCATCATTTTGTTTACTCTGAAATCAGTTAGTTAGTCATACACCCAGGAAGTATTTTTGAGATTTTGAGACCACAGGGCCTTCACATACTTGTGAGCACCATTAGGAGTTTGGGAATCTCTCATATATGATTTTCAACTTCATGGGGTGAAAAACAAAACAGTCACCTGTTAAGGAGGCTTGTTTGTGAACAAGATTTGTATTGCAGTATTACTGGGTAGTAGACTCATTGCCTAGGTGCTGCCTGTATCACCAGGCCAGATTGTTGAACGGAAGGGTGGACTTTTTGAATCTACACTGTGATAAGATGCTGTTAGTATATCTGCTGTGCTGTCAGAAGACAGGCATGATCTGCTAAACAGTGTCAGAGCCATGGTATCCCCTTCATATGGTTGCTATGAAGACTAAATGAGTTAACATAAATAACTCAGTAAGTGTCAGCATTTCTTTTGATAGAATTTTTAGCAAATTAATGCCAGAGATCCTCAAGGCTACCCCAAGGAAGCAAAAGGATGCCAATGGTTCTGAGCTAAGAGATTTGATTATTAAAGGAAGCAAAAATATAAGCTCAGAGAAAATGCACCTAGGGTCAGTAACCTAAGAAAGCAGACAAGCGAAGGGGAGCTGGAAGATGGAAAACAGACTCTGTGAGGGTTTCTTCGCCCTCCATGTGGTTATGGTTAAAGAGGAAGGGGGAGTAAGTTAGAAGTAGATGAATTTGGAGCTAAGGTAATTCATAAAAAACATATTCCTCGTGGACTCATGCAGGTCAAATCAAATTCACAAGGTAAGGGAAAAATAAGCATTTCAAGGCAACTGTGGTTCATAGGGTCAGATGATTTTGAATTGGGAGAGGAGGTGGGGTTTCAGTCAAAAGACTGCACAGTGGCTGGTGATCAGGACAAGTGGCCAGGCTTCTAGGGCTGAGAGGCCTGGCAACGACTTGCAGTGTGTCAGACACCAAGCAGATAGGTGTTACTCAGTGCAGGGGTCTGTCTTATATCTAAAACTTTCACCTCTCAATGATTTCCAAGAGTAATTAAAAATTTCCATGTTTCATAGAGAACCTCCTCTAATAAGTATTGGTTAAAAAAGATAGATTTTTCAAATGACCTGAAGCTGAATAATATTTTATGTTGACTATATATACTCACAAGATATGGAGTATAGGATAGGAAACAGTCATGGAATTATAATAGATATGTATGATATTAGAGGGGCAATAGATTGGGGATTGGGGGAGGGGGGTTATCACCTTGTGAGGGGTAAAATGTCTAACTATTACATTGTTTTGTACACCTGAAACTAATAATAATAAATTTAAAAAGAAAAAGATTTTCTTTTTAATGGAGCTGACACAAATATCTTCTAATTGACTCTGTGTGTGTACATGTATATGCATATAAGAGTAGGCATAATATCGTATTTTGACTTAATTTCAAAAATCTAGTGATGACAGAACATAAGGCAGAAAAAACTATAAAAGTGCACGTATTGAGACATACTGTAGTGATAATATATGTGAAGTCAGATAAACATAGGTTTGAATCCTATCATTTAGTCCCTGAATTAACTTAGATAAGCTTTAATAGCTTCTGTAGAGTCTCTTCATCTGTGATACAGAGATAATATCTACTTCATGGCTCTTTGAAAAAATAATTTAAATAAGTTATGTAAATTACTTATCACAGTAGGGTAGTGTAGTGACTTTTCTTCTCAATCTTGGTTTTATGACAATATTCACCGTCAATGAACTTATCTCCAAATTAAGGAAATGTTCAGTACAGAATCTTGTTGGTCTTTCTATAGTGTATATGGATTTATCAGATATGGTAGAAATCATAAGGACTGCTATTAAGGCATTTCTAGACCAAGGGGCAACCCACTATGGGCCATGGTCCAAATCCAGTCTATGCCTGCTTTGTAAATAAAGTTTTATTGGAACACCATTGCACTCATTTGTGTGCATGTTGTCTATGGTTATGTTTTTACTACAATGGCAGAGTGGAGTGGTTTTGGAAAGGACAGTATGGTTAAGAGAGCCAAAAATATTTACAATCTGACTTTTTCCAGACAAGTCGACATATCCCTCTTTTAAACTGCCTTAGAGCTGAATAAAAATGCAGCAGTTGATAAAACTGATTAAAAAAATATAACACAAACTATATCACTATAAATTCATAGATGCAATTTAAGAAACATTGGATGGATAACCCATAAAAGAAAACAGTAAGCATTATATGAAAATATATGATGTATCATTTCAATGTAATGACATCTAAATATCAGGCTCAACATAACCACAATATTTAGAAGTATGCCATTCAATTTGATTTTCCAATTCACTACAATAAATCAAAACTTGGCTAGAAAATAATACTATCGAGAAATAAATTATAATTGAGAGGTAAAGTAATTCTACAACATTGAAAGGACATGCTCTTCATTAATGATTACTTACTGGAGAGCTCCTATGGACGTTGTAATTGCAGCACTGCCTATTTCAACTTCAGGAGCACATGCAGGGGGCACAGGACCCATGTTCCTGAGCAGCAGCAGCAGTCACAATCCCAACCACAGCAATGGTGGCAGCGATGGCCCCACCAGCAGTGTCAGTGCAGAGCGTGGGCTCTGAGCAATGCCATTGATCTTTCCTACTTCTGCCTCCTGGAGAACGGAAGTAGTTGTATCCTGTAATTTCTAACCTCATCCTTCCTTTCTTCCTCCAGCTTCTCTAATATTTTTGCAACAAAACCCTATGTGTTAAACCCCTCTCTATGTGAAATACATGGAGTGTATTCTGATTTCCTGATTGAATCTCAATTGCTACAGTAGTTTCCTATGAGAAGTTAGACACATGTAATTCAATGTTGTAAAAGACACAGGGATGTGAATTAAGGCATTCCTACATCCACATACGTGCTGCCAGAGGCACTGTAGACAAGAAAGGCAAACCCATAGACAAAATCAAAAGGAAGGGTGTCCAATGTAAACAATCTGTCCCATGTGATTGGCTGGTCTCTGAAGACATGATGCAACATTGGGGCCCATGATTGACTTCTGCTGTTGGCAGCTGGTGTACTGATCACTAGTGGCTGCCGGATTAACCTTGGGATGGGAAATTGTCCTCTAACATTTGCTTAACCTATTCTGTGTGTCAAATCCCCACATGTATTGGTCGAATAGTGTTACCTCCCCCAAAAAATTCATGTCCACCTGAAACTTGTGACTCTTTAAAAATAAAGTCTTTGCAGATATAATCACATTTAAGTTGAGGCCATACTGAATAGAGTAGGCCCTCAACTGAATACCTGGTGTGATCTTAAGAAGAAGAAAATTTGGACACAGGGACAGACAAATGTGGAGACCCTTATGTGAGGATGAAGACAGATCAGAGTGATGCATCTACACACCGAGGAACGTCAAGGATTGTCAACAACCACCAGAACCTAGAAGAGGCCAGGAAGGATTCTCTAGAGTCTTAAGGGAGCATGGTCCTGTTGACACCTTGATTTCAGTCTTCTCGTCTCTCCAACGGTGAGAGAATCAGTTTGTGTTATTTTACACCAGCCAGTTAGTGGTCATTTCTTATATCAGCCCAAGGGAACTAATATACCTGCTTGTTTCGAGAGCAGTGCTGTCTTTTCTGTCTTTTTCCATTGAGATACCGTCTCAGTCCATTTGGGTGGCTATAACAAAAATGCCATAGACTGGGTGGCGTAAACAACAAACGTTTATTTCTCACAGTTCTGGAGGCTGAGAAGTCCAAGTTCAAGGTGCTGGCTGATCAGTGTCTGGTGAGAACCTATTTCCTGGTTCACAGACAACTGTCTTTCTGCTGTGTCCTCACATGGTGGGAGGAAACAGGAAGCTTTCTGGGGTCTTTTTTAGAAAATCACTAATCTAATTATTGAGGGCTGTACCCTCATGACCACATCACTTCCCAAATGACCCACCTCCTTATACAATCACATCAGGTGTTAGATTTCAAGATATGAATTTGGCAGGGAACACATATTTACTCTGTTGCAGATACAAACAAATACAGGCTTTATTTTTCAAATAGTTTGTAACTATGATAAATAATTTACAGTAAGAGCAAAGTAAAGCTATTTTCCCACCAGGCTAACACATACTAAGTCTTCTGTGTATTATTCCATCATTTTTATATATTGTGGCAAGGGCATGGCTTCTGGAGACACGCAACTGTGGCTTAAATCTAGGTCTTCAACTTGCTAACCGGGTGACCACTTTGTGCCTCTGTTTTCCAGCCTGTGTAATGGGCAAAATAACTGTGTGTACCTCATAGAGCTTTGAAGATTAAATGGGTTAAATAAGTGTAATGCGCTACTTGTCATTGATATACTGTTTTAGTATAATTGCAAACTATAGCATTGGATTTCGTATCTGCATTGTTTTTAAATTGATGTATATACATAATATACGCCAATTTAATATAATTGGCAACCTGTTTAGTATCTTTACATATTTCTACATCATGCTTACCATAGGAGATTAGCAATGATAACATCCTGAAATGACAAACCCTGAATAAGGTTATTTTTAAAATAACAAATTAAATGCCAGTATTAAAACTAATGAAACATGGTTCTCCGTCCATTATGCTCTCAGCTTTCTTCTATTGGATATTTATTCAAAGCTGTTACATGTTAACGTGGTATGAGGGCTTTATAAAACATCTTGCATTTTATCAATTCTGTTCACATTTGAACCATTCTAAAGTGAGATAAGACCCCCCAAAAAATATCAGTTCCATCATTATAAATTTTGAAATGTATTATTTTTTAAATTGCTATTATCTGCAAAAAATAGTTTGTCCCTTCAATCAAACTTCAATCAAGGTTAAATATTATTTGGGAAAAACAACTGTATAAATCATCATTTTGGGTTAAATAATTAGTAACAACTCCTTGTCCCTTTATTTATGCTAGGCTTTTGAAGTGTTAACCAACACACACACACACACACACACACACACACACACACACACACACACCAGATGAGCTCCACTTCCCAAAGGCACAGATGAGAGGGTGACAATGAATGGATGACTGAAACCTCAGGTCTCCATGGAAGGCCTGAGCAAGCTCGTAGTTCAGTGATTATTTTGACAGAACTAAATAAACTGCCCAGAACCCTTTGTCATCCATGACTGAAAAAGGCAAGTTTTCTCTCCATTTTTTTTTTTTACTGTATTCATACTCTAGTGTCTAAGGTTAGAGTTCAATGTAACCAGCTAGAAGGTGAATGATTATGTTTTCACAAAGATCAGAAATTTGTTCTACATGAACTGTTCTCTGTTTTGATGAGTTGATCAGGAGCATATATGAAAAGAGAAATGACTTCCTTGCTGAGTCCAATGTTACATCCCCCTTAGCTTTTAGAAAACATCCCCTGTGTTCACCTGCCATTAGCATTGCCGCTGGACCATGGTAGATATAAGTGGCCACAGGAGAATCTTGCTCATAACCACTGATGCTGGACCTCTGTGGCAATCAAGGTTATGGAAGCACTGAGAAGCACAATGCCTCCAGTCCTGCCTGGGGTGTCACATGCTAAACTACAATAGTCAAAGTTGTTCAAGTACATGTATTTGAATCCTACTATTCAAAATTATGGACACACTACTTTTACTCTGGTAACGAGACATAATTCAATTACCCATATGCCTTGCTTTTTTTCTGAGAAAATATTTTCTATTTGCTACAGGTCCTAAGATTTTTTTTTTTTTGGATTAATGCCTCCAATCAATAGTCATTCTTTTAGTGAGTAATACTCTTAGGATGTCTGGAATGCTGAAAATAGTATCAAAGCTAGAGTTGCAATATCTGAATGCTTAGTGTTAGTACTGTCATGGGTAGTCTTGGATTAATCATTTAAGCTCTCTGAAGCTTGGTTTACCTAAATATGAGAAAGCTAGACCACCTGGCTTCAAATGTTCCTACTATGTATAATGTTTTATGAATTTTATGAATCTGTGATTCTACTTTGTGTAGAACATCCCTAACCATTTTATTCAGCAAACTCCCACCATTTTCTTAATGCATTTTTACGCATAAGGTTGACTTAAAGGATTAAAGCTATTATTGAATGAGGAATTAGTAGGATAGAGTCTACAGAGAACAGGTAAAGCTTCTATTTAAAATAAGTTGCAGCCCTACTTAAAACAAGTTAAACTGTAAGGACCAGTCAAGAATATCAGTATCGAGCTTGCAAAATGGGAGATGAGTTATCAGTTCGAAAGAAAAATTGAAAAGGGGTAAGAAACCTATACTTTGTAAACTAGAGAGGAGAAAGAATATTAACTGGGGAAATAAAAGAATGAGAGGGAGAGAATTTAAAGAGGGGGTGGTAAAATTTAAAAGACAACCCAATGAGTAATGAAAATTATACTTCCAACTTGTATTTTTTTTTCGATTATGTGTAAGAAGGCTCACATTTAGAAAAATCAAATGAAATGTAGTCACCGGGACTAAGGGTAACAGACGACTGTTCAATTTCGATTTGCTTTTGAAAATAAATAAAAAATAAAAGGCAGAATAAAAAGTGAGAATATTACTTAGTGTTTCCATTCCTTAAGTGTTCCTGAGAAGGTTCTTATTTTTAAGTGAAGTAAAAATGCAATCTTTACTGTTATTACTTTTTGTTTCCCAGTATCTTCAGTAGAGAGTCCAGGCAACACTCAACACTGGTGTGTCACAGGCCTGGTCTCAGCAATGAATTTGCCCTAACACAGTAATTTTATATTTCTACTTCACCTTATATAAAACAGTTTATTAAAGAACTCAATGAACAATAGTCCAACCATTAGAAAGTGATTTATTAAATAATATTGGAGAAGGAGTAGAAAGGTCTTTGTTTTCTCAACTGTTGTTTAGTAATCATGTTGTCTTTGGGAAATCATTGTGCATCTTATTTTCATTATATATAAAATCTGCATTGCTTACATCATAGTATTGCCATGGCAGTTTAATGAAATGTGTATGTGTGCTACTCTAGATTAAGAAGTGCTATTCAATCAATAATGTTGTAAGCATTTCTTAGGGGGCCAGATGGACCAATGTCCTTTTGGAGAGTCCACTTCATAGTTGATGTAGAGGCCTGACCACCGCATTGTATTCCTGAAACTGATGTTGAATAATACTGTATGTCAACGATAATTATATATACATATATAACCTCGGGACATGGAGTAGAGTGCGGGAACGGATTCAATGGAATTGTAATAGATAAGCATGATATCGGGGGTGGGAGGGCAGTGATGGGGGTAGGGGGGTTGTTACTTTGTGAGGGTGAAAAGGGTAACTATTGCATTGTTCTGTACACCTGAAACTAACAATAAAAAAATTAAAAAAAAAAGAAAATAAACTTAAAAAAAAAAAAGAAGTGCTATTCAGAATGTTTGAAGGCTGATAGGAAGGAACCAAATCACTAGGAAGAGAGCAGCATTGAACTGAATTTATTCATTGTATAAACTACAAATGTCAACTCGGACTTTTAAATTTACATTTATTTTTTTATTAGCAATGTTTATTTTACTAACTGTATTTAATACTTTGTAAATTAATGATCTCTGGACAATGTATTTATTTGAATGTTAGAACTCTGTCACCAGTTTTTATGAACTCTTCATATGGTATACAGACTACAGTACAAAGTAAACCATAACACCACATCTAATTTTTTTCATCTGTCTTTATCACTATTCAATCCATTTATTATTTTCATAACATTTTTTATTAGTATTTATACATTTCTATTTTCCTTTGTAACTTTTCAGGGAAGATAAATTAATTGTCCCTATAGAGAACTGACGAATATTCACATTTATTTATACGTATTTCCCCAGGATTCATTTTAATTTCCAGATCCACCTAAAATTGAATTTTAAGTAATTTTTTACATTTAATTTTCAAAGTGTCCTTGTATATGAAATACAGAAAATTACCAGAATTGAATCCTGAGTCTAACTGATACATTTCTTAACCTCATTATATTTCTACTCCTTCACCTGCAAAATTGAGAAAATTTTTAGGATAAACTGGGTTACAAATATAAAGTGTTAGCATAGTGCCTAGCCCATAGCGTTTAGTTCTATAATAGACCTTTTCATACAAACTAAGTGTTTTAGTGCATTCAAAAGAAAAAAAAACAACAACAACTTGAAAACAATTGCATTAGCTCAACATTTAGTTTAGTTACTTTTTAAACTGTTTCTGAAACTTCAAATAAGGCTGCATTTCAATACTTACATCTTTAATTTGTACTTTAGAGCACATATGTCAATCTTGATTTTATATATATATATATATATATGTATATATATACACACACACACACACATATATATATATATTTTTTTTTAAAATCAAACGATATGTTCCTTATTTTTCAGGGGGAAGCAAGTTTTCCTGTGGTCACAGCAGTACAAGAAGGTGGAAAAGAGCTGCATACTAAATAACTGTAAAGAATTAATACACTTCTTACTAGATAGGTTTTTCTAAAATATTTGGAGGTGATTAATGCTTATTCCTGGGAAATTGGTAAAGTTTGCTGGGTTCTGGATTTAGTGGAAACATTTAACTGAAGAAAGCTTCTGAGAGGTAAAACATTCATTTTTCTTTGCATTTAGATCCCGAATGGAGACAAATAGCTTAAAAGCAATATTAACCTCAATGTGCTTAGGCTATTCATCTTCATAAGAAACAGTCTGAAAAGAAGAAAACAAAGCCCATAAAAATGATTTTATTTAATCATGCAAGTATATCTCACCAAAAATCTTTCGTTATTTCCTTAGGGCTTAATTCTAACCTCAGTAACTCATGCACAAATTCTATGGATGTCAATGGAAGCTGTGCATATGCAACTCCAGCCCAAATTTGGTTGTCATGGATGAATTAGCCAAATAGGGCTTTAGATCAATTTTTTTCAAACATAAAGTGCTCTCAGCCTGTAATCCTTCTCCATCTTTCCAAATTTATTGACCTAATCCAGTAATAATTATTGAATCTCCATAGCATACATCAAACCATACTTTCATGCATGCATCATAGAGTCAGTGGCCTTAAAACATTTACCTTTCCACATAAATGTTAATAATCTTGTAGCAATATTTCATCATAGCCAAAAGAGAATACTGTGACATGCTTTGCGACAAGGTCAATTTCACTTAAGGAAAAATGCTAACATTTTAAAGTCAGCCATTAAATTAGAGTTATTATTGCATTTTCGTTATCTTGTTACAGGACAGTAATCTGATTTCACTAGTGCCACAGTTATTTAGGTAGGCTTACAATATTTATTCAAAGTCACAATGCGTAAGTAAAAAAATTGCCTATAATTTTTCTAAGTTCCAAAGAAATTGTGCTTCAGAAAATCTGCCTTTAAAAATATTTATCTAGATATTTTTAGCATGCAAATTTTTCCTTGTAAGGTAAAACTTCTTCAAATTGCATACAACTGGTTAGAATAATACTGCTTCCCTCACTAACCCCAGAGCTCTCCTTTGTGAGTAAATTGAATGCTAAATTTTTATGTACCTTGAGCTACACATTGGTTTTATAATAAGTATCTGCAGAGCCTGCAATTGAGCATCTGAAGGGAGATCTTAATGACTCACTTTGCCTGAAGTCATTTACTGTCCTTTTCCTCAAGTGCAGTACAAGAGACACCCACCGACACTGTGGTGGATTATACTCAACTGAACAGTGAATTGTGTTAAACTTGTAGTGTGCCATACAGATCTGCAGAGCTTTAAAAAGGAAGACACTTGGGTCCTGCCAGCCAAAACTTTTAGTTATGTGGTCTGGGGTGCATGCTGCATTTTTAACAAGCCCTCCTAGTGGCTTTGACATTAGTCAGCCACGGCCCACACTTCTGACAAACACTGACATCCTGAAAGCGGAAGCTGAGTTGACAGTCAAGAGTGTGGTGCAAATGCCAGGGTCCGGAATGCTGTGTGCATGCTGTCATTTGCATCAATGTGCCAAATGCAGAGAAAGCTTAATGTTAAGGGTGTCTAGTAACTACTTAGGTTTCAAAAGGCACTCAATGATTGGAAATTAAATCAAATACTATTTTTTAAATTGATTCTGTTACATCTTACAAACATTGCCATTCTGATAGTATCTGTTGTGATTCTTACATCACTGATATCTATGACTATGGACTAAATTGTGTAACCTCCCAAATTCATACGTTGAAGTCCTAACCCCCCTTCCTCAGAGTAAACCATTATTTTTCTTTTGTCTTTAATCAATAATTATGCCAGGATGACAGGCATAGGTGCAGGCTGTCCTGGCAGATGTTCTCTCTAACTATAAGGTGTACAGAGCTTGACTGTGAAGACATACTCAAGTTTCACCTTGTGGTATTGAGCCTCATGAAAGTGAACAAACCTGAAGATAAAGACAGCTTTTCATACCTCCTCACTTTTAAAGTACAGGGGTCCATACCTATTATATATTATTTTTTCTGGATTGTACTTTTTATTAATATAAAAATACATTTGGGGGACTTCCAGTAATGTCAGCAGAGTGAAGTGGTCATGCAAACAGGTAACAATGATGAAATTTAGACACAATTTTAACTACTACTTAAAGGCCCTGGAAATCATGCAGAAGTGAACAGATCCTTAAAACACTTCCACAAAAAAAGTTGGTGGATTTTTTTGCCCAAGCACTTCCCAGGATTATGGAGCAGAAAAACATATACGGTCTTACTGTTTCGGCTTGAGATAGCAAAGAGAGGCCAGGGTTTGGAAAGGCAGCTGAAAAATACCTAAAACCAGACAAAATTCACGGAAGGGTATATACTCTTGAAAAGCTGCTATGAAAGGGGTGAGACCTGTGAGTTTTTAGCTTTCTTGACCAAGCACACTCCCTGAAAACTGTGGCTGTGAGAGCAGAAAAATGTAGCCTATTCACTTAGTTAAAGATGGCAAAAGGAATGCAGTGTTGGAGGAGAAGCTGGAAACTTAGGAAGAAAATTCTGGAAGTGAGAGGTAAAGAGAAAGAGCAGATCCCCAATCTGAGTACAAACTCTGGGCAAACCCCAGGCAGACTTCTAAACTCCATGGACAGTGAAGACCTAGGGGGCTTGAAGCAGGGAGAGGCAGGCAGACGCCAGAAAGGAACTTATCCCTAAATGACTTTGCTGCCCTGGGAGAAGTTTTTTGAGTTTGCTGCTTTTTCATGGAAGGCATTTCCAAACCCACGCACGGTTCCTGTGGCAGACAGCTGGATCCTTGTTGGGTTGAGGTGTCAGAAGACAGAGTTCCAAACTGGTGGAAAAGATGAAGTTTTAAGAGGGTTTTTCCTGAGATAAGGAATCCACAGAAACTATGAACCACACTACCTGAATATAAATTTTGCCCACGTGCTTGAATGATCACCACATTCTCCAAGCACTGCGGGCATTGCAGAGGGGACCAGGCTAAAAAAAGGAGCACAGTTTGAAAGTTGAGTCCAGACAAGTTAACTGCCTATTTGGAACTAAAAATGAAACAAGGATCCTCTGTTGTTCTGAGGACTACATAGCCAAGATTGGGGCAAACACAAAGAAACTGGGATGCAGCGGTCAGTGTGTCTCCCTGAAGCCGGCAGGGAACCAGAAACCTGGCCCTTCCTTTGCCTGGTGTCACTCAGCCTCACGGAGCACTGACTGTGGAGCAAAACTGCCAGGGTTTCATTCCTGCTTCACTGTTTCCTAGCTGTGTGAACTTTAGAAGCTGTTTAACTTCTCTGTGCCTCTGTTTGCTCATTTCTAAAATGGCAATAATAATAATGCTTCCTGGTTTGGGTATTTGTGAGGATTTCAGTGAGTTAATACTTCAAGGCACCTTAAAAAGGCATGACAATGATAATGTCATAGAGAAAGGTGATAGCACAATTCTCCTTTCAGCACCGATGATATGCAATTCCAGGGTGAAAAATGAGTGGTTGGAGGGACAAACCTGGAGTTAATTAAAAAGCACTCTGAATTGGCTTTGATAATGCTAAATTGTAAAGTAACAGAACAGAAGCACAAAGTATGGTTACATGGGAAAAAATTGTACTTGTTTTCTCTGTATAACTAAATTTGTGGCTTTAGTTTGTGCAGAGTGCTCACACATTATTGCTTCCATACAGACTCATATGAGCTATTTGGCTGGTAGAAGGTATACCGGATTATAGCTTCCTTATTCCCATTCTGACTATTTTAGAAATAGCCTAACTGTAGCTCCAACTTTTTCTTTTTTAATCCAAAAATTCAGGAAATCATAAAATTTTCACCTGTTTAAGAATTTTGTTTCATTTCTAATATTACTAAAGGAATGTTGTCTACAAAATACACACAAAAAAAGTTTCAATGCCATTTATTTATTATAGGGTTAACATTTTCATATTATTTAAAACGTTTTCTTCCTCAATCATTCATGCACTCAAACCCTCACTGTTGCCTACCATGGATGTCTTGTTAGCAAAACACGGGGATATAATGATGACTAAAACTCAGTTTCTATCCTTAAAGTTCTCACAGGGCAATGGAGATACAAACAGACAAACAAACTTTTAGATGAGAAGGAATCATAGCAGCATTAGCTGTAGGCAGAAAGGCATAGTGGTAGCATTAAATACAGAATAATCAATTTAAGAATTGGAAAGGTAGATCTATGAGGACTTTATGAAAGAAATGTTGTTTAAGCAGCCTCTTCAAGCATGGGAAGGCACTGTTTAAATAGAGGAGAAAGGGATTCTAGGAGCAAATGACGATTATGTATAAGTCACAGTCACATAACATAATAAGCAGGTTCTGGGAATTGTAAATAATTCCAAATTTTGAAGCATAGTGGGAGAAAGAGAGGAAAACCATGAGATCCGATGGGAAGATAGAATTCAGATTGTATTTTGATTTAATTCATATGTAATGAGATCTTGAATAAGGCCGTAGAGTGAAAACTGACAAAGGGAATAGGTTTTAGGCATACCTGTATCAGGACTTGGTAAGTGATTAGCTACGCCAGAGGAAGAGATGGTGAAGGTGGGGATTTGAGACTAGGGGAAAGGTCAGGTGTTCACAGGAACTGAAGGGTTACTCAGATTTCTGGCTTCGGATGCTAATGACTTTATTAATAGACATTAAATATCTATGGTACAGTATACATTGAGAAGGGGAAAGATGACTCTCTACCTGCACATTTAGACTTCAAAATTCCTATGGGACACCAACACCGTGCTGCTAGTCAGAGGTGGGGAATTGGGATTTGACGCTTGGAATTCAAAATAGTTAGGGGTTCATTTGGAAAAGATTGAAATTCTGCCAATTCACTTACGTATGTAGAGTGAGATGAGCAGAGAACTGAAGACAGAGCCACAGGATGCCCAGCTATTTAAGAGATGGGCAAAGAAGTGCGAATCCGTAAATGAAACAGTATTGGTCAGGGTGCTCCAGAGAAATAGAACCAACAAGATGTATATCTGTATATATCTACACATCTCCATCTCTATCTCTATATCTACACCTATCTACACCTATCTATATCTATATCTATATCTATATCTATATCTATATCTATATCTATATCTATATCTATATCATCTATATCTACATCTATCTATATCTACATCTATATCTATATCTACACCTATATCTATATCGATATCTATATCTATCTATATCATCTATCTATCAAGGTTTATTTTAAGGAATTGACCCATGCTGTTGTGGAGGCTGACAAGTTAACAAAATCCACAGAGGAGGCTGGCAGTCTAGAGGCTCAGGGAAGAGTTTCAGTTGGTGTCCAAAAGCAGCAGTCTTTTTTTTCTATTACCTTCAACTGGTTGGATGTGGCCCAGCCATATTATGGAGAATAACCTGTTTTACTCTAAGTCTATTGGTTTAAATATGAACCTTTTCCAAAAACTACCTTCACAAAATCATTTAGAACGTTTGACCAAATATCTGGGTACTGTGGCCTAGTCAAGTTGATGCATAAAATTAACCATCACAGAACTGAGGAAGATTCAGTAATGACGATAGAATGAGAGGAGAGAGAGAGAGAGAGAGAGAGAGATTAAGATTTCATTAAGCTAAGAGAGAAAATAATTTCAAGATAAAACAATTGATTGTGAAGGTTTAAGCAGATTGAACTGAAAATATGCTCCTGTGTGAAGAAGTGGGATGTCACTATGAGAGAATAACTGTTTTTTCACAGAAGCCAAAGAGCAAATAGTTGAGAGGTTAATATGAGGTGAGAAACAGGAGACATCGTGTGGCTTGGGAAGAGCAGTTATAGAGTGATGGCCAAGAGAGAATAAGGTTAAAGGGGATATGTTTTTTCTTTCTTTTTTTT
>NW_017731639.1:1484788-1492520 GCF_001890085.2 Hipposideros armiger
AACCCAATTAAAAAATGGGCAGAGGATATGAAGAGACATTTCTCTAAAGAGGACATACAGATGGCCAACAGGCATATGAAAAAAATGCTCAACCTCCTAACCATTAGAGAGATGCAAATAAAAACCACAATGAGATACCATTTCACTCCGGTCAGAATGGCAATCATCAATAAATCAACAAACAACAAATGCTGGGATCTGCTTTTTCTATAGGACTTGAAAAGAAATAAAACAAAGCTACTATGATTAACACTTTGGCTGATGATAGTAAAAGTGACGGTAGCTCAATATGTTAACACTGTAGGTATAATTGCAATTTAATAGGATTCACAGAAACATGATACTCTCATCCTATAGAGTGATTCTCTAGTAGTGAAATTTCAGTAAAATTTGGGGGGTGGGGGGTATTTTGAATGCCTTTTGAGCTCATGTCAATGAAACAAAACCACATAGGTAGCTGCCTTC
Source organism: Hipposideros armiger (assembly GCF_001890085.2). Classification (NCBI taxonomy): domain Eukaryota; kingdom Metazoa; phylum Chordata; class Mammalia; order Chiroptera; family Hipposideridae; genus Hipposideros; species Hipposideros armiger. The sequence continues at coordinate 1,485,254 of NW_017731639.1, forward strand.
TCAGCAAGAGAGATGGGATGAAAGGTGGCCATAACAGAGCATTGGGCAATTTTTACCATTTTTTCCCTAATTATTTCTCATTATTGGTCAATACTGTAATCTCTAACAAAGAACATTTAACATTCATAAGCAAACTTTTATTCTGTTAAAATAATACTCTCATTATATATCTCCCTGTAATTAACATTTTGGGAAGGTCAACACAAGGTAGTGGGGAGAAAATAGGAATGAAATATTTCAATGACTGGGCAAACTCATTGACAGTAGTGAGATCTAGACTTAGTTTTTTAATATCCAGACCAGTACCTTATGTTTTGCAAAACCTATTCCAGCCATACACTTACACACACACACACACACACACACACACACACACACACACACACATATCATGGATACAAAATACATAGACAAGTCTATCTATTTCCTATTATGGCCAATTATCCTGATTTATGTCATAAAATAAATTACATGGCCCATGTATTGCTTTGTTTTCTTCAAAACCTTAACACCACTAAAAGGGGGAAGAAATGATAGTTTGAGGCATGCCATAAATGTATGAACAGTATAAAAAATCTTCCCTAGTAGGATCTCATAAAAACATAACACATTTTGATCACTGCCACAAAATAAGCTTCCAGTGGCTGGCAAAAGCACATCTAATTTGAAGTAGGGAAGTAATCTCACTTGTTCCACTTGAGTTGGACAACCAGGTGCTTTGCTGCGTTTACCGAACCTCCATTCAGTATAATGGGTTCAGGTCACTTCATCTAATGATTCTCATTATATTGAGGGAATATAATTATTTCAGTGGCTTGCTTTTAATTCAAGGATAAAGCATTTCAATGTAATAAAAAAACTAGCATCAATTTGTTTTTAATATCTGATAAAATACTAGTTCACAAGGCTTCAGTTTTTTGAAATGGATTTGGAAGAGAATTAAAAATAAGATCCAATACTGAAGAATTTATTACCAAAATCTATCCTTCATCTGTTCAAGAGATTTGAGGGGAAGGTGCGTTTTAGTGTTTTAGATGCCCTAACATTCTATTCCTTGTCCTGGAACAACTACTAGCAGCTTATTTTTGATATGCTTTCTTTATGTCAATGGCCAACAGCCAACTTAGCTTTTCTAAAGGATAGAGTGGGGCAAGTAGAAGACATGAGCTTTTGTGCAAAACAGGACTTTGCATGTATGATTTCAGTCTGTCTTTACAACAGTAACGTGGGTTTGGTGCAGCTAAGTGTGAGCACATAAAATTACTGCCTGGTGGGTCAAAAGTTGTACGATATTGACAATTTCATGTGGTTTGAACTAAAAGTAGTCTCACCCTAACAATAAACAAACTAAAGCTCACAGGTGTGAAATAATTGACTCAAGGTCAAACAGCTAGTATACTGCACATACGTAAGTTAGACTCTGGTATCTTTACCATTCACTTCCTTAGAAAAATAAGATTCTAAAAGTCAGACTTCCAGAAAATTTGGAGTTCCACAGGTGTCAGAATCCACTGCTAGACTTTATTTCTATTCTACGCTTAAAAGTAGCCCAATCAGGTATGTTGAAGGGGTACAGGAGGCAACTAAAGAAGCTCCCAAGAGCTGGCTGAGTCGCACGTTGGTTAAGAGTTGGCTTGGAACGCCATCTCTGAGCAGCAGGGCCCTGGTTCAGATCCCACATGAGGGTCAGTGATGCTGTGCCCTCTACAACTAAGATGGTGAACAACAGCTCAACCTGGAGCTGGGCTGCCGTGAGTCACCGGCGACAGCGTAGGCTGCAGTGGGGCTGGCCGGCTGCTGGTGTGCACTTTCGTGAGCTGCCATGAGCCACCAAGAGTGGCTGTCCAATGGCCGGTGATGGATCTGCCTCGCCTGGGAAGAGCGCAATGATACCTACATGGGCCAGTGAAGCGACATCCTCACAACTAGACTGAAGAACAAAAGGACAGCAACTTGTCTGTTCCCCTCCCCCAATTCCCCAATAAAATCTTTTTTTAAAAAAAGCTCCCAAAGCCCAAAGCTGGAACAATTTAAGCACCAAAATAAATATAAAAACATTGGATTATAACTCACTATAATATATATATATATATATATATATATACACCTAAGAGTCATATTGATATAACTAAAATATTGAATAAATAGATAGCAGAAAACAGACAAGTCTCCTGTGCAAAAGCTTAAATATTATTTATATGTGGATACTCTGACCTTAAGGAGAGGGCATGTAACACCCACTCCTTAAGTAAGATCTGTGCATAGTTACTTTCCTTCAAAGAGAAAGGTATGGAAAGGGGGAAATAGAGTAACTTTATAGACGAGACACCTAACAAACACCATCTCAAGCCAAATGACCAAGGTTAACATCAATGGTGATAAGTCATGCTGATAGTATACACCCTCAATATGATGTGATGAAAACAGCACTTTATCTCTGTGATCTTCCTCACAAAAAAAAACGTATAACCCCAGTCTAATCATGAGAAAAAAAAATCTGACAAATCCCAACTGAAGGACATTGTACAATATACCTGACTCGTATTCTTGAAAACTGTGAAGGTCATGAAAAACAAGGAAAGTCTGAGAAGCCATCAGAGCCAAAAGGATCCTTAGAAGATATGACAACTGAATGTATCCTGGTATCCTGGATGGAGTCCTGGCACAGGAATAGCGGGTGACATTAGGTACAAGCTAGGAGACTGAATGGAGTATGGAGGTAATTAATAATAGTGTATCAATATCGGGCATTAGTTGTGGCAAATGTACCATACTATCCAAACTGGATGTGGGGCATATGAGAATTACATATTTTTAACAGTAATAGAAAACAGTTGTCTTAAGGACCCAAGCAAAACAGGAAAAGGTCATTCTGAGTATAACATGTTTTAAACATCTCACATACATTATTAGTTCATGTGTATATGTTATAAACTTAAGATTTTATAACTCACAGTGATAAGAGTTAAAAAAAATCACTGGTAAAAGCCACTGATACATCTAGGCACTTCAAAAGAATATAAAGAAAGGGGCTGGCCGAGTGACTTGTTGGTTAAGAGCTCACTTGGGAGCATGAGCTCTGAGCAGCAGGGCTGCCAGTTCGGATCCCACATGGGCCAGTGATGCTGCGCCCTCTACAGCGAAGATGGTGAACAACAGCTCAACCTGGAGCTGGGCTGCCGTGAGTCACCAGTGATAGCATAGGCTGCAGTAGGGCTGCAGTGGGCTGCTGTAAGCTACCATGAGTGGCTGGCAGCCAGTGTGAGCTGCCAAGAGCCACCGTGAGTGGCCGTCCAATGACTGGCGAGCGACTACCTCACCCAGGAAGAGTGCAATGATCACAATACCAACATGGGCCAGTGAAGCGATGTCCTCCACAACTAGACTGAAGAACAGAAGGACAGCGACTTGTCTGTTCCCCTCCCCTGATTCTCCAACGCTGTTCCCTCCCCAAATTCCTCAATAAAATCTTACAAAAAACATTAAAAAAATAAAATTTGACTAAACCATTAACAACATACAATTATTTTATTACATCATAAAATAGACTACTGAGAAGAAATACAAACATGCTCACATCATGAATTCCTCAGTGAGTTGTTCTAGTTCTATGCCTGCTCTTTTCCTCCATCCCCATGATATACAGAGAAACTCAATATATTACAATGGGAGTAAAAAGAAGTTTACTTAATAGTAACCTTCAAAAATGTTACTTTAGTTCAATTAAAGTAATTGAAAGTATTACCTACTATCTAAAGAACTGCAAAAGTATTACCTATTATCTAATCAGATTCAAAACAATCATTCCAACTACTGAAATAATGCAACAATATTCTTCCTACATGCATTTGCAAAGACCATGGAGTCTTGATGTATACATAATGATATTTAAGGTTTCTTTACTCATTATGACCATTCCAGTGACCTCACAGGCCAGCATAGAAATTAGTAGGTCTCTAGCTCAATGATTATTTTTTCAGGATTCTTGTTTCACACCCTGCATTTGTAATAGTTTTTTTCAGACTGGTTAATGAATTCAGATTTAGTAAAGAAATTGAATACTTTCAACATCTGTAAAAGCCACACTTGAGAACATGAGATATCTTCAAAAAATTCCAATCCAAAATATTTAGAATGGCCTGTAAGGCTTTGTGAGAACTCAGCTGAAACTTGATTTTATATGAAACCCTTTAATATACAAATGCTTAAAATGTATCAAATGATGTTGCTGAAGTATGCCATATATTACATTGCTAATATTCTTCTGGCTTAAAAAAAAATCCAAGAAGCACTTATCTCAAATGTAACACATTCCCTTTTATATAACATCATTAGAATGTAGTCATTTCATATCATCTATCACCTCTGTCACGATTTTCTTAAAATTTCTAACCTCTCAAACTTACTTCTCTTATTACAGACCACATGATTTATGAGTACCGATAACTGTAGAGACAGCTGTGAGATTAGCATTGTAACCTATTGCAAATCACCTCAGAAACAGTTTCTTCCGAAATGTACTGTCACACTGAAATGGAATTACAACACATTTTGGGGGCAATTCTGACATGTACTTTTAAACTTACTTGCTCCATTGTAAGGAAAAAAAGTATAGAAATGGGAACATATTGGGATACCTTTGTTTTTACTTCTTATAAAAATAATGTAGAAACTTTTTAATCAAAAGTTTACATAATAAGATATATTTTCATTTATCTAACATCATACACATGCATAGATATACATGAACATGTGTGTCCTTCTACTCTTTGTATTTTTAAATGAAAAGAACATTTAGCAAAAGCCAAAATTAACTAGTCAGAGGGCCTTCCATCTTCAACCCAGTGATTTTGCCTTTTTCTACCAACAGTTCAGAATTTCCATGGAAACCTTTTTATGAATGGATGATGTATGTGAAATTTACAAATTTACAAACAAATATTTATTTGTATTAGTCTCTCTTTTTATATGTGTGTGTGTGTGTGTGTGTGTGTGTGTATAGTGTGTCTACAGAGAAAGGGTTAGTAAAATTGCAATATACATTGTGAAGATGGTACTGAATAGTGACCAGAGAACAGATTATCTGTGATAATAAGTAAAGACATTTGTCAATACAGGGGACCAAGTTTACAATGAAAATGGATTATGAGGCCTCACAGGAAAGTGGGTGAATAGGACACCTAGCTGGTGTGACAATTCAAGGCCTGGACAGACCAGCCTGGATCCTGGACACTGGGCCAATGCATAATATCCTATGGGATGATATCTTATGGGAGTTTAAAGAACTTGAACAATCACTACAGATGGCTATTCTCCATACTTCCAGTCAACAACCAAAGGAAAGAGTATTTTAACACCTGTCCTTCGATTTGATTTCATGTTGTATTTTTGTTGTGCTCTTGTTGATTTTACTTGAGTAAATTGTGCATGAGAAACAAGAACATTTTAAGGATGTTTCATTTCTCTTGTTTATTCTTTGTATGTAAAAAAATCAAGTTTTAGGTCAAGAGAAATTTTAAGAGTCTAAAGTAAGGATTTGAGATTTCGAACTCTAAATAAAAAAAAAAGATTTAAAAAAATAATAATTGTGATACAGGTATGTAAGAATCACATCCAACAAATTGTATAATGATATATTAATTACATGTAGCAGTGCCCTCTAAAAAATGTGACTTTGAACCATAAGATTCAATCTGAGTATAGTCTGAGTTCTACTCTCTATAAATTTACTTTTTCATATTTGAACTATTTTTATAAGTAATAAACACTTTATGATAGTAAATTATTTCTTTTGTTATTTTTTAGTTTTCCTGAAATAGGCAACAGGACTGCCTTCCTCTCTCTCTATTAGGAGCTGACCTCATGCAAACTGCATTTTCTAGACTCCTTATCACATAGCTTCTGGTTAGTTTCAACCAATGAGAAAGAAGCACTAGCCAATGACAGAAAGGGAGAATCTTCCTCTTGGTTCTGCTTCAGGTCTGACTCAAGCAATGATGGTATCACTTCCCTGTGATGGTCCCAGCTTCTGGGCTTAGGTGACACCCACAGCTTCCTTTGCCTCTCCAGATTGAAGTTTGGTGATAGCTTTCTGCCCCTACTGATCTCTGGCTGGCCTCAATGTCTTCTGTGTGGACTTTCAGTTTTTCAGACACTTGTGTCCCAGTTCTTTCTATGGCATCACATGGTGTGCGCTGTAGTTTGCTGACTGTATGCTGTCTTACACAATGGCACAGTGAGAGACAATGAGCATACCAGGTTTGACACCTGTCTTTGTTTTATAGTGACTTTTGAATATTGCGCACATTACCGAGTTTATTTCTGATAGTGCGTCTTCAGGACATTCTACTTAGGTTTGCTTTGTTGTTTTCCTCCTTTAACACCTCACAGCATTTATTATAGCTGACATTGTTAAGTCTGTGGCCCAAGTTACCCTAAAATCTCAATGGAGACAGTAAATATCACCTGGTAGCAGTAGTAACAAGAGCTGATTTTGAATACTTTATATATGTTATGTCCTGCACTACATACATGTATTATCTCTATACCTGTCACAAGAAAATACAAAGCTGATGCTAAATTATTCCCATTTAACAGATGAAGAAATGAAGGTTTAGATAGTTTGAGTTGTTCATCATCACACAGCCAGCTCAGAACCTACCCCAGAACCCAAGCTTTCTACCTTATGCCTTGTTGGCACTACTTCCCTCATTCAATCTTAGAAAGCTGAGATGTCCCTGAAATTTTTACAGCTCTCATTTTTGACTTAATAAAATGTTTTGAAGTTCAGTTGCTATTAACTGGTGATATTATTTTAAAATTATTTTCTAAGAGCCATAACTGATGCAAACCGAATTGGATTTACTTCTCCAATATATACTGGAATATCAATTACTTGAACAAATATTATCTACATTGATATATTCCGTGTTGATTTTTTTTGAAGTAAAGATGCTAAAATTAAAATATACATTCTAGGGCTGGCGGAGTGGCGTGTTGGCTAAGAGCTGGCTTGGGATGCCAGAGGACCTCGTTTCAGATCCCACATATGAGGGGCAGTGACACTGCCCTCTACAGCTAAGATGCTGAACAACAGCTCAACCTGGAGCTGGGCTGTTCTGAGTCGCCGGCAACGGCAGGCGGGTTGCCATGGGCTACCGTGTGTAGCCTGCTGCTGGCCTGAGTGGCCGTCCAGAAGCCAGCGACTGATCTGCCTCCTCCGGGAAGAGCGCAATGATGGTGCCAACTTGGGCCAGTGAAGCAACGT
>NW_017731639.1:1492725-1502071 GCF_001890085.2 Hipposideros armiger
ACAATTAACAAGATTCAAATCTGATGTATTACTATATGTTTGGCTACCCAATTAAGCATCATACAGTTTTATGCTGTTTATTTGATATAGTGATGGTGTTGTGGATGGTTGATTCTCTCAAAATCAACTAGTCAGTTTCCTACACCCAGGTTAAATGTCTGTGAGCCTCTACTCAGAGTTCTGATAGTGCAGATGCATAGGTTCCATATATTGACATTTGCTGTAAACCTATCCAGCTCAACCACGTTGTTTACTGTGTCCAGCTCTTCCACTCCAGGGACAGTTTCACTTAAATGATAAAGTATCACATATGGAGTGACATAGGGGAGAATAAATGAGATTAGCTCAACCACTATTAAATGCCTCGACCCCAAACATTCTCCCCTACCTACTCTCCTGAAGAGTGAATCTATTCAGAAAAGCCCAAACTGGCTGGATGGAGGATTAGAAACTGCTTCCTCTTTCTTGTCATTCGGGTCTGAACCAGCCAAGTGTCCTTTTGATATCACTGTAATCCATCTTATTTAAGGGGGAGCATTTGATTTCTTCACCCCCAGGGCCCCCTTCCACTAGGGAATAATCCCCCCTCCATCTCCTACTCATTCAATAAAAAATACCATCTCATATTAATAACATCTTTTCCAAAGAAGCTCAAATCATTTTTCAGATATTTCTCTAATCCTCACAGCATTCCTAGGAGGTAGGTAATGTCCATACAACAACTTTTCTCAACCAAGTCAGAATGATTATGCAAGGGTATTAAGTGCCCATAGGTATTACTGAACTGACTTTCATTTCCTCTAAAAATATATTTACTGGGGATTGAAGCTGTGCATTTATTATATATATATATATATATATTTCATACTGGGAGTATAGATCTCTAAATTGGGAGGTATTTATCAGATTGAAAGTATTACAGATACCATTTATGAATTCCATAAAATGATATTTTATATTATTAAATTCAAAAATCATCTTTTCTTTTTTAATGTGTGATGACTACATGGGAAAATAAAGAAGTTTAGATTGCTGTGTGGTGGCCTGACAATTGGCTCTTTAAGCATAATACATATAATTATTAAGACTGAAGGAAAGGATGTGAATTAAAATCACGTTACAAAAGATTTGAATTGGCTAAAGAAAGAGTCATCAGAACATTATGAGAATGTTCAAAACATGTGGTTAGGTACCACCTTGACATTAAACTAAAGACAGCCTCCTCCACTAGCATAGTATAAAGATAATAAGAGGTGACACATAAAGTGCTGACTACAGATTAGTGTAGTTATTAGTGCATTAACTCATTTCTCCCCCCAAACAACAATTATCATCCTTGTTTCCAGATGAGAAAACCCAGTGCACAGGTTCCATCACCCATCTAAGATGGTAGACTAGGATTTAAATCCACACTGCCTAGCCTTCAATTCTAATTCTTTAACCCCACTCCTCTGCATATACTTGCATTATGTACTTAAGGTGTCATCATATCTCTAAGGAGATTTTTTTTAATTAAAAAATGAAAAGAGATTGATAGAAAGTGGGGGCAATTGCTAAAGTTGATTACAGGATATCCTTCCTTCCTCCTTGGGGGAAGAAAGCTGGATAAATCTAATTTGCATCATGTGTACCATTCGGAGTTGGTGATAATTTCTTCAGAGATCCTTAGAGACCTGCGATGTTATCCTCACAGTTTCTACTGGTGCATAGCCCGCAACCTCTTCTTGACCTCAGCAAGTGATATATCTATATCCTCTGAGGGAGGTTTACAGGTTTGGATAAACGAAGGACAACCAACAACCTGGTTGAAAAACAAAAACACCATCTGTCTCCTGTACCACAGTTTAGAAAATAAAAATTTTCAGGAAAGGCAATTTAGAACACGAGGAGTGATACATATTTAAATGTCCCTTTAAAAACTGCAGATCAATTCAGTTAAGGTTTATGAAAAAGCATAATTTACCACCAAATTAAAATTTAAAAGTAAAAATATGTGTTGACCTATTTATAATTAAAATAGAATTTACTTTAACTATTTTAAAATAATGGAAGCAAATAACACTGATTGAGTGTTAACTATATGTCAGTTACTGTGTTAGGTCTTCATATATATGATGTAATTAAATTTTAAAATATTCCTATGAAGGATATAACTATTGTGCCCATATTTCAGAATAGGTAACTGAGGCAAAGATAAAAGAAGTAAATATATCAAGTAGAGAGTCAGTAAGTGATGGAGCTAGGATTCAAAATCGGTTTGCTTACGTCCTAACTTATAACCACTTCATTATTATATAAATGCTCATGAATTTCTGAAGTTAATGAATATTCAGTGTGATGAAACTTAAAAACAACACTTCAAAAAATAGGTACTTATATTCTAATCATGTTAATATTTCCTTCATCCTGGAACAAATTCCCTTCCCTACTACTACTTGATATAAAAAAGCCTCAGAACTCAATTTAGGTATCATTTTTCATTGAAAATTATAGCCCAATCTCACCCGTAAATATAAATGTAAATATTGAAATAAAATATTAACAAAACTATTATGACAATTAAAAAATACACCATACCCAAATTGCTTTTCTTTTAGAAAGACAAATATATAGACATATGTCAATATGTTGACATATTAAATATACTTATTATATAATACTACATATACATAAAGATGGGGAAATACATTCTTATGTTGATAAATGCAGAAAGAAGGCATTCAATAAGATTCAATATTTATTCATGACTAATTTGTAAAAAAAACAAACAAACTATAAGTAGAAGGGTACATACTGAAGCTGATAAAGGTATCTACAAAAACCCTATAAAACATTATATGTCAAAAAACATTTTCATTAAAGTAAGGAGTAAGAGAAAGTTGCTTGCACTAATATCCTGCTCGAAGCAATAAGTCAAGTAGCAATAAGTCAACTAAAAGAAATTATAAGAGTTAGAAAGAAAGAAAAAAATACTATCAGTTTGCATATGAAATAATGATTATCCCCCAAACTCTAAAATAGCTGCTGGAAAAAAAATAAAAACCAATAAGTGGGTATATCAAAGCAGCTTGATATAACAATACATGCAAATATAAAAATCAAGTATATTTCTATAAATAAGCAACAAAAAACTGATATAATTTTTAAAATAACATTTAAAATAGCAGCAAGTGTATACAGCATTTAGAAACATATGTGATAAAAATCTCTAAAGACCTTTTGTGAAACTTGGCAAGCTGCTCTTAAAATTTCCATGGAAGAGCAAAAGCCCCCAAATAGCTGAGGCACTTTGGAAGAAGAAATAAAGTGCCGATCAGATAACAGGACTAATTCAAAACTGGGGAAATTGTAATAGTTAAGATGATGTGCTAGGAGTTCAAAAATATATCAACTAGAACAGAATCTAAAGTCCAAAACACACTGACACATGTGGAACTGTTTCAGCTTCCTGATTGCTGATCAGTGGGGGAAAGATCGATTGTTAATAAAAAGTGCATGGGCCGGCCGAGTGACTCAGTTGGTTAAGAGCTTGTTCCAGAATGCAAGCTCTGAGCAACAGCAGTTCGATTCCCAGCCCAAGCTGAGCTGCCGCTGAGCTGGCAGGATGGCTCAGATTAAAAAAAAAAAAATGCTTAAACAAATGATTACCTCTATGGAAAAAAATGAAATTGGATGCTTACCTCACACCACACACCAAAATCAATTTCAGATGGACTGAGGAATTACATCTGAATGGCAAAACTTCAAAAATAATACAAGAAAATATGCAATGACAGCTTTATCACTTGGGACAGGGATAGGATTTTTTTAAATACAACAGAAAATTCACAAGTCATTAAAGAAAACGACTGATCAATCAGACTACATAAAAATGAACAATTCTGTTGACCAAAAGATAACAGATGAAGTGAGAAAAACTACCTATAGTTTGGGAGAAGATACTATAATCTTGAAACATACAACCATAAAACATATAGAGTATATGAAATTTATAAGCAAAACATACATACAACCCGAAAAAGAAAAATGGGATAACACACAAAGAAGCATTTCTCTATACCAGAAATCTTAATGCCCTTAAATATTAGATGAACATTATTGGTAATCATGGCATGCATGTTAAAATCACAATGGCATACTATTTTCTGTTCATCGCATTAGGAAAATTTAAGAAGTCTGCTGTAATGACTGCTGTGACACAATGGAACCTGGAAACTGCTTGTGGAAATGTAAATTTTCTGAAAACAAATTTGGAAAACAATTTGGCATTATCTTAGAAACTTTATATGCTTAATCCTATGACCCAGCAATGTCGTACTGGGAATACACCTGTATTGCTGTGTTTCAGGTATATTTATCACAATCCACAATAAAAAATGTACCTCACACACGCACGCACACATGCACGTGCACACACACACATACCCCTATAAAACAAATGAAACTTTTAGAAAATAGTACTTATTCTTACTATGTGTTATCAACTCTTCTATTTTCTATTCTCTTCAAAATCTTTTTTTAAAAATACAGGTTTAAACTCTGTGAACTGATTTCACAACGTGTTAATGGGTCACAACTCACAGTTTGAAAAATACTGTCCTAGAGAAACTCTGGTACATGTGGTCCAGAAGACATCTAAAAATGGTCATAGCTATACTGATTTCAGCAACAAAAAATGGAAATAATTCAAATGTCCATTAAAGGAGAACAAATAGGTTTACTATGCTATGTTCAAAAAGTTACCAACAGCTATGCACACCAACTGGGTATACCTTTAAGATGATTAATATTGAGTGAAAATGGAAATCATAGTAGGATATACATTATAATCCATGTTTATAACATTGGAAACATGTAATACTAAGAACATATTGTTATGTACGTATGTGTTGACAGTATAAGGAAATGCAGAAAAATAAGAATAGATTTTACCTCTAGGACTAGGGGAGAGATGTTTGTGATTAGGTGAGAGCAAACTAAAGGTTTAACATATTGGTAAGATGGTATCTTTTGGGTCAGGACTATCCTGGTTTCCTTTTTATTGTTTACAAACCCTCCCACATATGTTGTATCTATTCTAGTATGTGTGAAACATTTCATAACTTTTGAAGTGGGTATGGGTGTGCATATGCATGCGTATACATATTGGGAATTTGTTTTTAAAAGGTATGATATCAATTAAGTTGAATATTATGTATGCATATTCTGGAGTTCTGATAACAATCATTAAGCTCATTTTTAGTTAAGTCATAAACACCTAAGAATAATACTGCCTTTCAAAGTTTTCAATATGTGGTCAGTAAATTGTCATTTAACTTAAAGAAATTTGTTCAATGACCCTTAAAAATATGTTGATAGTGTACTATCAAGAAATTGATGTTAAAACATGTAGGACACTATGTTAGGAGGCTATGATTTAATAACTATAAGTAGAAAAACTATTATATACTATTGATATTTTCTTTTTATCAATCTGTGATTACATTTTAAAACCCTTGCTGAATATTCATGTTATATAAGGTATGACCATAGTGGGCTGTGTATGATAGGCTTTCATAGTATAACTTTTAAAAAATCATAACTTTTTTATTAGTAAAAAGATTAAGTTTCCCAATTGTGACAGTTTCTTCAATACAATGAGTATCGTGGAGTAAATTGTACCAAGGGCGGCAGTTCAACAATGGCTTCATACATAAGCCTCTTCTACCGCCCCGTACTCCTCATGCGCTCCGTCTCTGCTGGGAATCAGCCACTCTGGGACAAGCCATGCACATAAACAGTATGGTCCGCATGACTAAAGGGACTTAGATTTTCACCTAACTTCTAGGGTGGTTGGGGGAAAATAAGTGGGGGTGGTTCTTCTGGAGGACCAAGTATTTTTTTATAGATCAGAGTAGATCTGGGCATTCTGAGACTGAACCTTTTCAATAGCTCCTACGATGGCTCTGCTTCCCCCACTAGCCTGTGGCTTCTTCAGGGGAGTCCACATCCCTCTCGGAGCGAGGTGTGCCAAAGCAAGTAGACCCTACCCAGTGCTTGCTTGTCTTGGTATATTCCACTTCATGTTGATGAGTTACTACCGATTCTTCTAGTTTTCAGTGCCTTAAGACTTTTTTTTAATCAATGCCTCTTTGCTTTGAGACAGACTGTATATAAATGCTACTTTAAAAATAACCAAAATCAGGGCCGGCCGAGTGGTGCGATGGTTAAGAACTGGCTTGGGACGCCAGAGGGTCCCGGTTCGGATCCCACATATGAGGGCCAGTGACACTGCCCTCCACAGCTAAGATGCTGAACAACAGCTCAACCTGGAGCTGGGCTGCCGTGAGTCACCGGCGACGATGTAGGCTGCAGCCCCTGTGGCAGTGGGTTGCCATGGGCTACCGTGTGTAGCCAGCAGCCAGCGTGAGTGGCCAGCAGCCGCAGTGAGTGGCCGTCCAGAAGCCGGCGACGGATCTGCCTCACCCGGGAAGAGCGCAATGATGGTGCCAACTTGGGCCAGTGAAGCAACGTCCTCCACAACTAGACTGAAGAACAAAACGACAACAACTTGTCTGTTCTCCTTCCCCCAATTCCCCAGCGGTGTTCCCATCCCTCCAATTCCCCAATAAAAATCTTTAAAAAAAAATAAACTAAAGTATACACATGATTTGTATTCATCTTTTGCTATCAGTATATACTGAATATTACACTTTTAATACAGTTTTCTTCCTTTCTTAAAATGTGTACACATTTCTCTCTCTCTCTCTCTCTCTCTCTCTCTCTCTCTATATATATATATATATATATATATATATATATATACTGTATGAATTTACATATATATATTTATATATACTTTACACAGTTTTCTTATATATTTTCAACATTTTTTTCTACAATCTTGAAGCAAGTTCACTAGCAAGTTTAGTATTGTACCTGAATGAGATATAGTTAAGACTAGTCATGAACATGGTAGATAATAAAGGGGGCCTTAGGAAGTATACCAGCATAAGCCAAGTGCCTAAGCCACTGGTCTGGTAGACTGCTCGTGGACATCACAGGCAAAGGACCATTCCATCTGATCAGAACTTTGCACATGAATTCGTCATGGCCCTTCTCCATTCTCTAAGTAAGGACTTAAATGCTAGTTACGCCATGCATACCAAGATGTTAGAGCAACTTCGAATCTACTTTTGAAAAGCTGCCGGATTTCAGCAGGCCCCTGCGGCCAATAAGGAGAATGTAGTAATGAATCATAGATGTCCACTGAGTTTCTTTCATTAGTGATGAGAGTCTTATTGGACCATCCAGGGCAAAAGTATCATTCCCGAGCTTGGATCCTGGGGAGAATTTATGGTTCACTGAAAAATTCTTTAACTTCAACTAAACAACATTGCTTCTCTATTAATTACTATAAAACAGTGAATCACCCATTATTGATATGAATTTAAACTTGAGTTAGGTTAGTTTTGCTTATCTGCTGTGGACTCTAGGAAACTCAGTCTCTGAGCCTGCTCCAGCCCAGCCCTCATAAAGTAGACACAGCCACTATTGCTCCAAGGAGAGCAATTGCAATCACTAGGCAGAAAAGTAAAAATGTTAGCCACAGCCAGGGAACGAAAACTATATTTTGAATTCTGTCCTTTACTCTTGGAAAACAAACACACAAACAAACAAACAAAAACAGTGATTACTTTGGTGGTAAAACTATCTGATATTACCTCTGTACTTGAAACTGAATGCATACAAACTTGTGTTATTCTATAGCACATGCCAAATTTCAGAATTA
Organism: Hipposideros armiger; assembly: GCF_001890085.2. Taxonomy (NCBI): domain Eukaryota; kingdom Metazoa; phylum Chordata; class Mammalia; order Chiroptera; family Hipposideridae; genus Hipposideros; species Hipposideros armiger. Next base: position 1,500,497 of record NW_017731639.1, read on the forward strand.
AATATTAACAGTCTGGAGTTTTTTTATTCAGAACGAAGCATATGTAATTTCTTTCAATTTTAAAGTACATTTTTATATTTCTAATTGTTTAAGCCAGTGTGTATTATCTAACATTGTAAGTAATGTTTAGATGTAATATGGAAGGCTATGAACATGTGTGTATGAAATTCCATGGCATGAAAAAGTGTCACTGTGTTATTATTTCAAAATATCAATTCAATAAACAGAATCTATTTCTTTGCAGACAATTTATAAAATTCCTCTTCAGACTAATGGAAAACATTGTCCATATTAATTAACAGGTAGAGTTAAAAAATGCATTTAAAGTGCCAGATAATTTAAATTGTGCTATTCGGCCACCTCTGCTTTCAATCATATGAATGGGTAACAGCTTAAATAACAGGTGAGTGGGCAGATGGTGTGTTTAAATACTATCGACCTAACTTATTTGTCAAGATACATAAGAGAAGGTAGAGGACTTGAAACCACTCTACTTGCTTTATACTGCATGTGGGTCATAGGCACTGGAGGGCTCATTTGCAAATGTTTAGTCTATCAAAAGCACAGTTAGTACCCTTCCAGGCCGCATGCAGAGTACACTAACGAAGGCACACCCAGGCTGTAGGTGTTGATTAGACATGTGTGCTCAGAATGAGGATCATCGCACACTGCTCCAGCTAAATTGGCTCTTTTTTACTCTAGATGTGTTTAATGAATTCTGTAGGGCCTAAGAAATTCGCAAAATTTACATTTAAGTAAAAAAAAAATTAACTTAAAATTTAACTAAAAATTTAAATTTTCACTAGTAAAGTGAACTAAAAAAAAAATGCTGAAAATCCAGGAAGCAGATATTCACTTTTAGACTAGCTATCATTAGCTTTATACTGATGTTAATATGCTAAGTTAAAAATTAAATGAAAACTCTCCTATTGATTGATAGTCAATATCTATCTAAATTTGTTTGCAATGATATAACATTTTCTCTTCTTTAATAGTTTGCCTTTGAGACTTCCATCTACTTTTATGGAACCATGAAGCATATTGATTTCCATTTTGGAATCTTTGTAACATATTTTCCCTACATTACTGTTTTTCAGTAACAATGCTCATTGTCCAAAGGTCTTAGCTTTTTAATTTGATAAGGGAACTTATTAGGAGATGGTGTTTTAATTACAAAGAAAGAATTGATACAATGGCTGACACATGCATATGGCTGCCTATGAGTAATAATATACACAATGGAATAGCAGTTGGGGAGTGTGGTTGAGCCCACATGTGCAAATAATTACAACAGGGAAAAAAGGCTTGGATGAGATGGAGGGGGTGCTTCTCTTTTTCCTTTTCCAAACGTTCTAGATTTGTTCCGAGCTGAAAGTTTGGGAGACATTATTTTAGATTGATTACCAAAAACAGGGTAAATAGGAATATTCATCTATAAAATCCTCATTTATTGTACCCTGGCATGCCTCCATATCCCTTCCAGCTCCCACTCCAGGTAGAGAGAGTCTTTTGCAAAGACTAAACATATATACTCATATGTACCAATTATTATGTGTTTTCCTAGGTAAGAAATCT
>NW_017731639.1:1502325-1512445 GCF_001890085.2 Hipposideros armiger
TTCCTCTTAAACGACAGTAATCCTGGTTCTTCTCCACTTAGATTGATCCATCTCTGCAAGGCCGTAAGGTCTCCTCAAGTCTAAGTTAAAGGCTAAACTCCAAAATTTGAGGAACAAATATGATTTTGTGGAGGATTCACGTCCCTTGATCATCTGGGGAGAGTCTTGTATGCAACTGAACTGGCACCCTGATTTCCAGAGCTGTTAGAAGAGCATCCCCTGTTTTCTTATCTTCAATGTAAACTATGTCTTCACTTTCATCAGCTCTTTCTTCATTCCTTCGAAGTGAATGAAGAGCAATTCCAGTTGAAGACTGACAACTCAAAAAACAATACATACAGAGTGACTGAATATGTTTGAAACAAAAGAAAGCAACATAACAAAGATGGAGATAGAGATTGAGAGCCATACATATAAATATGAAACAGATGCAAAAATGTTAGCAGTGATTCTTCTCAGATCAAAGAAAAGTAGGTGGCTTATATTCTCTTCTTGATGTTTTGTGTACTTTCTGTGAAACCAATGTGTTTCTTCTGTAGGCAGGCAGAGTGGTGTGAATGGCTGTTATGTTTCACACATGGGTGCGGAGGGTAGCAAATGCAATAGCATTGTGGAGAAGATATTCGGAGAAATAATTTCTACACGAAAAACATGCACACAGGCTCACAGCCAAATGAATACATAACAAAGAAGGTTAGGAGGCAATCTAGTTTTTGGACTCCTGTTCTTTGCATTTAATTTGTTTTGGAAATGTGCTGAAGAGGAAGAAGTGTTTTTGCATTGAGTCTTAAAATACATACCCAATTTCAATGCAATATGCACATGTGGCTGTCTATGAGTAATAACATACATACTCTAACCCCATGGGCACAGGAAAAAATCAGTTACATGCTTTTGTATAGCATTTGTAGTAAAACGTAGGTAAACAAGGCATTATCATTATACTTATGTATTATAATTGCCAAGGCAGCCTACCATAGTGAAAAACAAAGGATTTGGCCTCTGATAAAATTGGTTTTAAATTCAGGCTTTTCTGCTTAATGTCTGAGGGTTTGGGGGAAAATGGGTGATTCTGTTTAAGAACAGGGTTTTTTTTTTGGTTTTGTTTTGTTTTTTTAAAACTCTAAAATGGGAATAGTAATGACATTAAGTCGAAGATGTATATGTAAAGTGCCTGCTTCACAGGTGCTCAAAATGGGCATATTTTTTGTATTACATCAGTGAATAATTAAGATCTCTTTTTCTTTATCAAAATGGCATTTTTCTAGAATAATTAATGGATCACAGACTTTGTGTACAGCATGGAATAGTACATTCTGAAGTTACACTGGCAATGCAGCTGTCTGGAGACATAATTTTTCCTACTTTTGTCTGTTTGACATTTTACTATTCTTCAGGGAGGAAACACCTCGCCAGGGATTCCACTGTTCCCGGGAATGCAGTTTCTAGGGGTATTTTTTAGTAACTCAAAGATCAGGCTGGTATATAAAACCCACCATCAGTAACAGAGCTGATATGACACAGAAAGTCCTTAAAAATAAGATTTACCATCTTCAGCTCCTGGAGCATTTATAATCAAATGGTTCGCTTTGTACTTCATGATCCAGCTCATTTTAATAAGTATGGAAAAGTAAAAGCAAAGAATAAAATTAGTTGTTTTCCACTCCTGATTAAACACTCTTGCCCTTGTAAGGAACATGCTGAAATCTCTGGGCATGGAATATCCTAGCTTAACTTTCAGGTAGCTCCTGGGATGGGTGTTGCAAGCTCATGATAGTGTGTGTCTCACCTTAGGTGGTGTGGGTGATGTGTGTCCATGTACAATTTTGCCCAAATGAGAATGTAGATACAATGTAAATAAGTAGAAGTGTGTATGCTCCCCTGCTTTGTTGTATTAAACACTTTATGTAAATTTATGATCTAGAAAGTAGGAGTAACAATATCTACTTCATAGAAAATGAAGGAATATAAGTATTGTACTTAACATATGTCTAGCACATAGTGGGTGTTTCACAGATTTTGATTCCCTTTTTCCTTGTTTCTCACCCTCTCCAATATCCCACCATCAAATTATTAAGTCTCAGAGAATTTCAAGAGCTCTCATGGGAATATGTTTCTTATCAAGGACAAATATTAATTAAAAAATAGATTCCAATTCATCCATCTTTTGTCCTATTTCAACATATTGATTCTTTTTATTTTAATATCCTTGCCAGCTAACTCCTATGCCTGTATAATCTGCGGGTCTGCTTTTATTTTTTAATCTTGGTTACTGGTCTAGATGATGATATTTTACCCCAGAAGGGGTTATGCTTTTTACTGTTAGACATAGAACTTAGACCCTTCGATCCCAAGGTCAGTGTCCGGTTTGAGCTGATTTGAGGATTTCGTTCATCTCAGTTCACATCTGCATCACTCCCATTCCTTACACGTGGCTTCCTGGGCATGTGATTGAGAGTCTGGCATATGTTTGTCCACTGAGCAATGAAAGACTACAGGAGATTAAGTGATGCCCTTCAGAGGTTTGAGTTTAGCAGTTTAGATTCTTACCCTACACAGCTTCAAATATGGGAACAGTCTTGATAGGGAGCCTGGTCTGTGCTTGTGGCAGCTCACCTTTACTGGGGCCTTGTTTTCTCATCACTGAAAAACTGCAGGAGAGCCCCTTAGCCTTCCATTCCACCCCTAGAACCTAGCAAATATTTCCTGGGGAAAACTGGCTTTGTGTTTGCAGGTCCTTTAGTTTCTCATCCATCACACCAAAACCTCTATTGTTTTGTCCTTCCCCCAGTGGAGTATGCTTATCTAGGCCAAGCCCTATCTTTGACCTACACCTTGAATACACAAAACCCCTTGGGGGGGGGGGGAGAAGAATAGCTATCATCCCTTGGCTCACCTAATAAAGGGTCTCCTTTCAGGGATTTTATTTTCCCTAAGTCCTTGTTGTCGCCATAGCTTTCCACTGTCTTTCAAAATATGATTTTACTATAATGTATCTACTTATTTCCTAGTTGTTGCAATGGCTTAATATATCAGAGCCAGAAAAGGAAATCTCAAAGATAAATAAATTTAAATTTTAGATAAGGTGTCATTTTTACAACTACATAATTGGAGTACATAATTATAGTATCAGTTTGCCTGTCTAGCAGCTCTTTGTAAGAATTATCTCTGAAATTTGTGTTTTTCCTCCAGCAATGAAGGGAAACCTAACAGAGTTGATCTAGAATGTGCTGCTTGAAGGATTTCATAGACTGAACTTTGGGGTAGGTTCAGAAGATTATTGTTGTCAGAACAAAGATATTAGGAGTGACCGGGAGCAGTTAAGAAGCTTGGACCCATAGGGAAATAAATCAGGGTTATATCACAGCACGGCAGATTATTCAAGAGATATTCAAGCTAGGCTGATAACGATCTGTAGCCAGTCAACTAAAAGCCTTACATGTGAAATAGAATCCAACTCTGAGCTTTACTACCAATGGACATCATAGCTAAGCACTGGATTTTGTGTTATATTAAGTCTAGAGGTAGACTGATTTCAAAATAGAGGAACACAAAATGAGAGCTGGATAACTATTTACAATGGCCAAGATATGGAGGCAACCTGGGAGTCCATCAGTGGTTGAATGGATGAAAAAGAGGTGATATGGTAGTTACAAAATAGTCATGGGGATATAGAGGATAGCATGATAAATGCTATATCCCATATACAATGGGATATTACTCAGTCATAAAAAGAATTAAATCTTGCCACCTGCAACAATATAGATGGACCTAGAAGGTATTGTGCTGAGTAGAGTAAGTCAGACAGAGACAAGTGGCATATGATTTCACTTACATGTGGAATCTAGAGAACAGGATGCATGAACAAACAAAACAGAAACAAGCTCATAGATAAAGAGAGCATTTTGATGGTTGCTGGATGGGAGACTGGGAGGATGGGTAAAGAGAGAGGGGATTCAGTTACAAATCGATAGTCACAAAATAGTCATGGGATATAGAGTATAGCATGGGGAATATAGTCAAGGGCATTGTTATAACTATGTATGGAGTCAGATGAGTACTGGGTTTAGCAGGGTGATCACTTTGTAAGTTACAGTTGTCTAATCACTGTGTTGTACACCTGAAACTAATATAATAGTGTATGTCAACTGTAATTGAAAAAAAATGTATATAAAATATAATGAAAGCTGGATGTGAGAGCTGGTCTCCATAGAACTTCATTGCTGATGGTTGATTCATTTGTGCACTATATATATATAATTTTTTTTTCTTCCCCAAATATAAAGGTACTTGCCTCATGGGGTTGTTTTGATATCTGAATTAGATTATATATAAATGCTTAGGACAGTACCTACTAAATAGCAAGTCATTATGTGTATTTGCTGTCATTATTAACACCAATATTATCATCATCTAAAGTTAAAGTGAAATAATCACCAGGATTTGATTTGCCAATCCAACAGAGTTGGGTTATGGCCTGTATTTCTTCACTAGTGAACTTTAGCAAATCCTTTATTTATATCACTTTACATCCCCACCAGAGAAATGCATATGATTATTTATTATTACTTCTACGATAAAATCATGATCATTTCTACAATGCAAAATCAATATACTACTCAAAATACTGCTAAATAGATTTGTCTTTTAAGGCCTAGTGATTCTTCTCTACATAACCACAATGAAATGTTCATTTACACTGGTAAGGGCACTAAAAACTATTGACCGTATGAGTTATACACATCAGATATTGCAAAGGACCACACACATTTCTTTAGTGAAAAACATCACCAACTTTAGAGCTTGTCCTACTTTTAGGAAAACAGGAGCTATTGAAATGAGAATTGGTGTAGTCTCGGTGGCAATATGCAAGTATTATACTTGGATTAACCAATTATGTTTTCTTAAGAAATAATTCAAAAAAATAAATTTGATGCCTTATGTCTCTTTGGTTTCTAAGACATAATCTAGATGCGTGCTTTGTAGGGCTGTTGAATGAGGAACTGTATGCTTTGTTGTCCTGGAGTTCTCTAAATTCCAATTAAAAGGAAATAGAGAGCAGTGAAAAGCCTATGTGTATTAGTGTTAATGGTTTATACTAGCAATGTAACTGGGTATCCAAAGACAGGGGTTATCATTTGTTGTCTTAGCAGCAACAGTGATACCTTCTAAGGGCAAGTCTATGTATTTATTTGCAGATAGACTATGACAGAGAAAAGATGTCTTTATCTTTGCTTCAACATACTGAAAGCAGGTCAAAGAACCAGACAAAAGAGCTGGTACACATATTATCTGGCTCATAGGTGGTTTTATCTGATTTATAGGCATGTGCCTGCATAGCTGAGTAAAACAAATATACTGAGTGGACGACCACTCCCATTGGGGTGAACCATTCGTGCTCAATTATTCTGATTTCAATTAACTTCAAGCATAATACTGAGAATTAAAACTACCTTCAGTGACAAACTTCACTATCTTCACATACATTAATATGAATTCACTTTCCAGAAATATCTTGTCCTGGATGATAACAGTTTGTTTCACGGACCTACTAAAATTCAGTTTGGCTCTGATATCCTTAGATCTAAGATGATGATAGTAAAGAATTGATAAGAGTTATTGCACAGTTTAAGAGTCTTAAAACAAAAAGGAATATAATTAAACGTAAATGAAAATAGAGGTTCACCTTCACTTTAGAGCTACTTAAAAATAAGCTAAAAAAATCAATTTTAACCCTGGCCGATGTGTATTAAAAGTATATATGATTAAAGACTTCAAGTCAGAGCTCTGTGTCAAAACATGAGTAACACCTAGAATCATAATTCACATTTTCATTGTTTTCATTAAAAATCAGTTTATTAAAGGAAATTAAAGATGCACAATTTTTCATTCCTTTTCATTAAGGGCAAACAGTACCTATCAAATAATTTCAAATGCTTGACAAAAATTTAGGTCTTTTAACACAGACTCTTTAAGTAGACCAACTTTAAAGTTATAAGCCAAAGGAAACATCTCAACAAAGGTCTGAAAAGTAAATGTGATATTTTAAAGTAGCTAAGGATTTAAGATGGCGGGGGGGGGGGCGGGGATTACATTAACAGAACTGAGGGGCATTTACACAGTGGACAATCCACCTACCCAAATATCCTCCCTTATACAAAAAAGTCATGTTCTCTGTTGGGCTTCTCAAGGCAGTGAGATGTTAATTTAAGCTCATCAGTTAGCAATAGAGAATCAAAAAGAACTTCATTCCCAATATGCCAGGAAAGTGGCAAGTTATATTAAGTAAAATTTCGTACTTTTCCATAAAGGGTGGTGAGAAACAAGTACACCATGCGATTTTAAGGCAAAATGAAACAAAACAAACAAAAACCCCCAAGTAATGGAAGAAAATGTTCATCATTCACAGTTGGAATAATACTTTAAAATAACTTAAAATCATTTATTTTGTATAGATACCATATGCATACATAGGAATATATAAGCATTCTTGGCAATATCCTTTGTCGTTCACAGATTATTTCAGTTTTGCTTATGACTCTCCCTTTTATAATAATAGTAAAATAAATTTTAAAAATAAGTCAATATGACATGTTTCATACAGTTAACTTCAGTGATGGTGGAACATGGATAAATGACATCCACGGTTAATACCAAAGCTTTAGGTTAAGGGACATTTCAACTTTCCAACTGTCCAAAAAAAAGAAAACTGACAACTTGGATTCTCCTTGCTATCTGAAACACTGTTCATTTTACATTTCTAGGGCTAAGGAAGCAACAGACAAAAACAGAGAAAGAGAAAGGTGCAGGGAGAAAGAATGACAGCAGGACTGCGGGTGGGGAGGGAGGGAGAGAGAGAGAGAGAGAGAGAGGTTGATTGATCTTGGCTGTTTAGATATCCTATCCCCACCCTTAAGCAGAATATGTTTATGGGTAAAATAACAGCATGTCAAAGCCCAGTACTCATGCCAAAGAAGCGATACCCTTAGCTGAGAAAACACATCTGCCCATGTGTTTTTGAGCTTGAGTAAGCCATCCCAATAGATAATGAGATATGATTTTGAAAATTAATGGGTCAGAATCACATCCTTTGTAATTAGGTCACCCAAGATGAAAATCTGACTTCATCCGTGTTCCCTGTAACAGTAACCTTTTGCTCCCCCTAGATCCCAGAAGGCAACAAAATGATTCAACCTTACTAAAATTTCACCTCCAGTAATCCATTATATCTTAACTTACACATTAAGATTTTAAAACCTCCATCTGGTGGACATAACTTGACCCCTTTTGATTTATAGGCAACCTGTTTTCCCAGGTAAGCAAATTAGTTTCCCTTCGACCACCTGGCTGAGGCAGGCACAGCTGAGGCAAGTCTGCTCTCTAGTGAGCTGCTGCTGCACTGCCAACGGGCCATTAAGAAGGAGCAATTCAGGGTGATTTAATGCCTAGGAAATTAGAGCTTAAGTTACTCACAGAAACCAGAGGCTTAGGGAATGACTCCTTATCCTTATCAATGGGGAGATCTGAAACAATGGCTATGTCAGTAGTGGGGGAGTCAATCTCTTTGCCTGACTTGAGGGGTTAGTGGTGCTCTTGGTGTTAAGGAAGAGGTACAAAGCCAAATTCCAATTATACCCAGAGGTTAAGATGCGTGATATTATAGGCCAGGGTTTCTCAAAGGGTGGCCTGTTCATCATGTGCATCGGTGCAATCTGGGGTTAGGATGGGGAGGATGTCTGCTGAATAAGACAGTTTCTCCCTAGTCTTCCTGTTCTTCTGAAAGTGATTTTATATATAAATGGACATACAAAAGGAACAACAGAGTATAGTTAGAGAATTGGCTTTTTTTTCCTACTTTCATTTGTGTGAAAGATTTTGATGTGAAGATGAGGGCATATAATTTTGTTGAATACGTGAATACTGACAATGTTTAAACTTTACCTGAACCCTGTGTTCCTGGAAAATAGCGAAGGTTAAAATATCTCCTCATCCCTTTTCCAAAATACCATCGCTCTTTTGTGTTTCCAGAAATGGCCGGCTGCCAAGGACACTGCGGCCTCACAGATTCCCACCTCCACCCTTCATCAGTAACACAGACAAAAGTCATTTCTATCATTCTACATGACACCCTTAATGCTTGTGGATGAGTCCCTTGTCTACCTGCCTGTATAAAACCCCACCCCTCTTCCCTTTTTTTTGAGACTTTCCCCATGAATGAATGTTTTCCCTATTTTAATAGCCTGATCAAAATAATCTTCTTAACGGTCCAGTACATTTCATCTTTCAAAATAGCATACCAAATCATTGTTGTTAACACATATTTGCAAGAGAACATATGGATGATAAACTTGCAAGAGTCATAAAGTCAACACAAATAGGAGCCATGGAGCACATAGCATTCGTGACAATATCACTTTGTCATTTACTGTGCAATGCATAGTCAGACTTGCATGTCTGAAAGGCCATTTTAGCAAGAATCTAAAAATGGTTTCAAGAAATGTGAAGAAATGAGACAATAGTGGGTAGACCATGTTGCAAACTACTTAAATTTCTAGACCAGGACAATGAAGCACCAATAAAGAGAAGGACAGAGCCTTTAGAGAGGTGAAGGAGTTAAAAATTCCGGGATTTTCCTCTGTTATTCACCATATTGGAAGTTCTAGAACAATGAGGTAAGAGAAAGAAATAAAAAGCATCCAAATTGGGAATGAAGTTAAATTGTCATTTTTTAGTAGAGGGCATGATTGTTTATATAGAAAACAAACATAAAGACTCCACCAAAAAACTATTAGAAACAATAAACAAATACAGTAAAGTTGCTGGCTACAAAATCAATGCACAAAAAATCCATTGCATTCCTATATACTAACAATGAAATCTCAGGAAAAAGAAATGAAAAAAAAAATATATATATATATATCCCTTTTGCAATTGCAATGAAAAGAATAAAATACCTATGAATAAACTTAACAAAGAATGTGAAGGACTTATACACTGAAAACTATAAGAGATTCTTAAAATAAATTGAAGAAGACACAAAGAAATGGACAGATATCCTGTGTTCATTAATCAAGAGAATCAACATAGTTAAAATGACCATATTACCCCAAAGCAATATGCAGATTTAATGCAATCCCCATCAAAATCCCAATGACAGTTTTTTAAAAAATAGGACAAAAAAGATCATCAGATTTGTATGAAACCACAAAAGACCCCAAGTAGCCGAAGCAATCCTAAGAAAAAAGAACAAGGTTGGTGCTATCATACACCCTGATTTCAATTTGTAGTACAAAATGACAATAATCAAAACAGCATGGTATTGGCGAAAAACAGACACATATTTTAGTGGAATAGAATTGAAAACCCAGAAATAAACCCACATATATATGGGCAGATAATTTTTGACAAGGGAGCCAAAAACATACAATGGGGAAAAAAAGCCTCTGTAATAACACATGATGCTGGAAAAATTGGGAAGCCATGTGCAAAAGAACGAAAGTAGGCTGTTATCTCTCACCATATACTAAATTAACTAAAAATGTATCTAAGACTTAAACATCAGACTTGAAACAATAAACTGCATAGAAGGAAGCTTAGGTACTACACTTATGGACCTTGGGTTCAAAGAGGATTTTATGAATTTGACTTCAAAGGCAAGGGAAGTAAAAGCAATAACAAATGAATGGGGCTACATCAAACTAAAAAGCTTCTGCACAGTAAATTATCAACAAAACAAAAAAACAACAAAGTGAATGAGAAAAGACATTTGCAAACAATACCTCTGATAAGGGGCTAATATCCAAAATATATAAAGAACTTGTACAACTCACTAACAAACGATCTAATTAAAAAATGGTCAGAGGATCAGAACAGACACTTCTCCCAAGAAGACATATAAACAGCCAACAGATACATGAAAAAATGCTCAACTTCACTAGCTATTAGGGAAATGCAAATCAAAACCAAAATGAAATATCACCTCACACCTGTTAGAATGGCTGTTATCAACAAGACAAATAATAACAAGTATTAGAGAGGCTGTGGAGAAAAAGGAACCCTCATACACTGTTGGTGGGGGTGCAGATTGGTGCAGCCACTATGGAAGGCAGTATGGAGGTTG
>NW_017731639.1:1513375-1519706 GCF_001890085.2 Hipposideros armiger
TTGATAAATAAAATGTGTATTTCAGATTCCATACATTTGTCACATAAATGAGTTTTATGTCAGCCAATGCGAACAAGGGAACACAATCAGCTTATGAGATCAATTTATATGCTCAAGAGAAAGATAATTGGGAAACTATTGAATGACGGAGAATGTTCTTTCAAACATGTTGAGTTTGACGTTCTGAAGTAATTTAGACGGAATTATTTATTAAAAATAAAGAATTTTTGTTTCATTTTAATAGTTTAACATGCTGACAACTCATAATTTCCATGAGGCTTGATTAAATGGAAGCCAGAATCCCTGTGTTATGACAGAGAGAAAGGAGAATATTTTTGAGAGCTGCACTTATTTTTAAATTTGGCTTTACCAATTTTCAATTGAGGTAGACGATTTTTGACAAAAAAAAAAATCTAACTTTCTGATTTTTTTTAGTTCCAGGAAATTGCCTAATAAAGTAGTTAAAAAATAAATAAATAAAAACAGAATCAAAACTTTAAGTTTTCTTTTTCTTTCTTTTTTTTATGATTCCTATTACATTCAAGGGTTACAAAATGTGTAGAATGTGGACTTAATCAATTTTTTTGGCAAGAAGCATGTGCAGGAGGTCATTTTAGTAGGTATATTAATCATTTTAAAGCTGGGAGTTTTATGAACCTCTGTGTAGCATATTATAATAAAAGGATTAAATGTATCATTATGAGAAAAAGGAAACTTTGCTTTACTGACAAATTGTAGCCTAAGAGAAGAATGAAACTTTTCACTTTTACAGAGTAAAAGTAAATTATTTTAACTTTTTGTGAGGAATTGTTACGTAAGTCATATTCTCATCCATGAAATCCAATGGCTTTTAAAAATCAGAATAATCTTTTTCTTAATTACTTAAATTTTATTTGAGATGAAAAGAGGGAGAGAGTGAGAAAGACAAATTAACTGTTCAATATTGTACACGTGGTCGATGTCAGGCAGGATGTAGGGGATTATATGCTTGTTGGGGCTTTAAAAGAAGTGTAAATTACAAGGTTTCTACCATACACAAGTATAGATGGGGAAACCTATGCTCAAAGAGTCTCCACGCTTTGCTTTTGGTTCAACTGGTAACAACTTTAAGAACTGAAAATTTAACTCAGAGTCCTAATCCCAAACCAGTGCCCTTAACTCTTTGTTAAAAGCACATTAAAATGGGCCAGACGGGATGAGTGGCACATTGGTTAAGAGTTGGCTTGGGACACCAGCTCTGAGCAGCAGGGTCCCGGTTTGGATCCCACATGAGGGCCAGTGACACTGCCCTCAACAGCTAAGATGATGAACAACAGCTTGACCTGGAGCTGGGCTGCCGTGAGTAGCCAGCGATGGTGTAGGCTGCAGTGAAGGTGCAGTGAAGCTGCAGTGGGCTGCCATAAGTTACTGTGAGTGGCCAGCAGCCAGCGTGAGCTGCCAAGAGACACCATGAGCGGCCGTCCAATGGCCGGCGAGTGACTGCCTCACCCAGGAAGAGCACAATGATAATACCAACATGGGCCAGTGAAGCGATGTCTTCCACAACTAGACTGAAGAACAAAAGGACAGCAACTTGTCTGTTCCCCTTCCCTGATTCCCCAATGCTGTTCCCTCCCCCAATGCATCAATAAAAGAAATCTTAAAAAAAAAAAATTAAAATGACCCTTTTTCTTTATTTTCATCCCCAGATAACAAGATTGAGGATTTCATAAGAAAGGGAAAATTTACCAATGTATTATAGTGTTAAAATAGCCTCTTTTCTTCAAATGGAAACATGACAAAAATAAATGCAAAGAGAGATGTGAAACTGCTTATTTATTTGACAGAAACTTACTGAGTAAAAGTCACCTTTTTCAGGCCAAGAGAGGGTACAGGCTCAGAGACATGATGATATCCCTGTACTCAGTTTTGAGTTTAAAATCAAACTTGTTCTAGGTATAAAAAATCAAGGCCCTGTGTTATTTTTCACCATGATTATCGAAATCTAACTGCTAGATGTGAAATGAAGATGTGATCTTTTACAAAACTTATGTATTTAACTTTTTGTGAAATGTTTTGTGAGAATTATGTAAAGAGCATGGGTCTGGGATCAGCGAGGTCTGAACGGACCTCATTCCACTGCTTCCGGTTTATATTATTCAAGCTTTAAGGTGCTGACCTGTAACATGGAGCTAAGACAAGTACCTGCCCCTTAGTGTGTTTACAAGCCTTAAATGAGGTGGTATACCTTAGTGGTTAGCAAAGTGCCTCGCACTTTGTAGTCATTTTCTAATAGCCACTAAAGGTTATATAATACTATTAGCAGTAGTTTGTGAAGTCCAAATGGAAAAGTTGCAGCTAATGTTTATTTGCTACTAGAATAAAATCAGGAATCTGACCTTCCTATATTTCCAGTCTTTCTTCTTTCATATCCATTTATCCTCTTATAGCTTTGCCCACTCCTTCAGATATTTCTGTAGAATATATATATATATATACACACACACACACACACACACACACACACACACAAACACACATACAGAGAGAGAAATATATAGAAATATATAGAAATGTGTATATATATATATATATACACAATGCAACATTTAATATAAGATAGTACATAATATATGCTATATAGAATATTTTATATATATGTATATTTAATTTCTATTGAAGTTTTGCATTACCATTTATCTCCTCATCTACTTTTCTTATGTTTCTGATTATTTTATAAGCTCTTAGAGGACAAATGTTACAATCATCTTATTTTGGGGTAGATGGTTATAGTTCTACTTGGTATCTCATATATTTGAACAGTGAATTGATTTTCAATTTTTGGACTAAAGATACATTAGAGTTGATTTTATTTTTTTAAAAGATCACAGCATGTGAAGACAGAGCAGATCAATGGTAATGTTTACATAGAAAAATCTTAAAGAGAAAAAGAAAGACTGCCATCACATTATTTTAGTGTCACCTTCCTGACATTTTTCTGCCCTCAACTCTTCCTTCATCCTTCTCTCCCATGTTAAGGACGAGCACACCTAGGCTCCATTTTATTTATGTGTGTAAAGTATTTTTAGTTTTGGAGATAATGTTGCCATCGTTGGAGCCCACAGTGGAAAAGAGACATGAGAAAAACCAAGGTTCCGAAATGAAGCCATCAGTCACTCAGCTATCAAGAAGTGGAGTCGTGTTATAAAGCAGGAGTTGGTCCACTCGGCGCTAACCAAGTCACACGCTGAACACCGAGAACTGCAGTGGAGAAAGACTGGCTATTTTATTGTTGAATGGAGCCATGCAGGGGAACGGGAAACTAATGATCAAAAGCTCAAACTCCCTGATGCCATGTAAGTTACAGATTATATAGGGTGAAATCACAAGACCCCGTGGGTTAGGGCGTTGGGGTCCTGTTGGCAGCTGATTAGTTGGAGGTGAGATAAGAGTAATAAATCATTTTATAAGATCCTGAGAACAATTCTGAGGTCTGTTCTGGTGTCCCTCTGTCTGGTTTTATGGGGAAGCAGTCAGGGGGTTGTTTCACCTTAAGGCTCAGGAACTGAAACATAACTTAGGTCGAGATGTTATCTTAGCCTGCCATAGGTCCAGACCTTGTGACCATTAGTCAGGTCCAGGATACTGTCTTCTGCTGCCTCAGGAGTTGCTCTTATGGGGAAAGGCTGGGTCTCTGAGTGGTACAGTGAGAGGAAAGTGATTTCTAGAGCTAGGGTTTAAAACTCAATTTAATCATTTATAATCTATGACATCAAGTATAATTATATATATATATATTTTTTTCCCTGGGGATATGAAGTACAGCATAGGGAAGATAGTCAATGATATTGTAATAGTTGCAATAACTATGTACGATATTAGAGGGGTAGTAGATTTGGGGTGGGTGGTTATCCCTTTGTGAGAGGTATAAATGTCTAATCATTATGTTGTCTTGTATACCTGAAACTAACAAAAATTTTTTTAAAAAACTAAATTTAATCAAAATCATAAGGACCCTCAGCTTCAGTAGCAATTAAATTCCCTAAAAACGGAAAACAATTGCACTCTTTATGCATTATTTTCCCTTAGCACTAATGATTCACATTGAAGAGTATGTATATATTTTGAAAACGACTGGTATTGTAGATTAATGGCATGATCTATTTGTATTTTCTCCATTACTTAGAAAAGGGGTAAGTCAGGTCCAACGTGTAGCTGTTCCACCCATAGCTTCAGTCACTGATTTCTGAGAGGAGGTGTTTCAAGGCCAGATGTAAACAAGCTAGAATCCAGTCAACCAACAGAGAACAATGACAGCCTTTGTAAGGATGTTGAAATTGCAGCTGTAACTTCTTGAAACTCTATTATTTTTCGTACATCATAGATGTCTTAGAACAGGTTGAACTACTGTCACAATCCAGGGTCGAAATAAGTAGAAATAAAAAAGAAACAAGCAAAAAAACAAAAACAGGAAAAGTCTCTTCATACCTTCGCCTTTACCCTTCCAGAATACTGAATGAATGGCTTGCTCCTGATTCAGAAAGTGCTAGGAAGAGCTTCCACAATCCTCATAGAATAAATGTCATTCAAAATTACATGCTCCTCATTTTCAGTTTGTGCAGAGAAACTGATTACCTAGTAGCTTTTTGTTTTAAATGATCCTTTCATCAGTCTCTAATCTATGCTGAGAAATACATTAAATTGAGTAAAAGTAGGATTACTTTTAAATAATTCAAAAATAAATACGATATTAATTTGGAATAACAGGTATATCTAGATTAACATTCTTTGTAAGTTAGTTTTCAAAAGTATCTTTTTAACTTCTAAAAATAAGGTGACCGTTTTATATATAATTTGGAATACAAAAAAAAGAAAAAGATATCCATAATCACATCTCTTAAACTGACACAGACATTAATGTCTGCATATTATTAGTTTTCTTTTGTTGGATAGTTGAAATCATAGTGTACATTAATGTTTTAAGAATTGACAAAAAAAGTATATTGGTTTTAATGCTGATTTTTCCCCCTTTTAATAAGAATACATTTCCTTGTTACTACATAGTCTTCGTTAATATTAATGGCTCATTATTGATATAAAATATCCAGTAAATATGTCAACGTTTATCTAAGAATACTCGTGTGGTTGCATATGTGTTTCTAAATATTCTATAAAGGTACCAAGCAGCTATCTTTTACGAGTTGCTTATGATGCCGTTGCAATTGGGGGTGGGGGAAGAAAATTAGAAACGGACATATTTTTATTGCTCCTTTATGAGAACATCTGCTTATGCAAGTCTATTTTATTTCTAAGTTAAAAAAATAGAATTCCATATATTCTATCACATGTATGGTATCTCTTAAGATGTACGCTCGGAGCCACACAGATAGGACATAGACCTGGTAGAACAAATATCAACTCATACTCTCCCAAGAGAGTCTTTCCACCGAATATTATTACTAATGTCCATTATCAGATTAAAACATCTCACAACAACGGGCCATCTCACAATAACATCAAAGTACCCTAATTCCATCCTCTAGAAATTCCATTGCACAACCCTGGACACCCTCCTTTTCGGAAACGTTTTGTAGGTGGCTGTTTTGTCCAAGTAAAGTGAAGCAGCCAAGACATGCCAGAGATTATGCAGCTACCTCATTGGCCTCCTACAGCTCTCTCCATGAGGAAAAGCCTCCGCACTAATTGTCTCCCCTAACATGTGGTTCCTCCCCTGTGACAAACAGTGCATTGGATTCTGTGAGTGGTTCGATGGAGCAGGAGGCACTGACTCGATGCACCAAACCCCAACTGCTAGTGGTAAGGGGTACTTTTCAGATATAGGTCCTTATACAAGTTTTTCTCTATGATGGATTATTCCTAACAGGATTAACAGTTCCCTGCACATAATGACTTGAGGGGGAAAGAGTACATAAACGTAGAACACATAAATGAAGTAAATATACAGTGGAGCCCAGATTTAATGAGGCTTCCAGCTTCGTGGGGGTTAGCTCCTGAATCTGGGCCAAGAAGATTGTGTCTAATAGAAATTCCATAACATCTTGTAGAGTGCTGTGCACAAGGCCAGCTTTAGGCTACATCATCGCTTGGATGAGGGTTGTCAGGAAAGCAGCTCTATTCTAGGGAATTTTCTCTCCCCAGTCAGGCTCTAGTGCCCTCTTTTCTCTTCTTTTGTAATCCCCAGGTCAAAATTGAAAAGTGAAGAGCTGATGACAGTTTAAAGTGTTATACCTCCCCGGCAGAAAAGAATTTGAATAGGCATTGAAGCTTGGAGCTAATGGGTGAGGCTCAGATGGAGAACTCACAAGTATCAGGAGATGCTCCTTTCATACAG
>NW_017731639.1:1534109-1538805 GCF_001890085.2 Hipposideros armiger
AGCAATAGCTACATATCTGTCAACAATTACTTTCAAGTAAATGGATTAAATACTCCAATCAAAAGCCATAAGAAGGATGAATGCATAAGAAAAAAAACCCAAAAAACCCTTACATATGATGCCTACAAAAGACTCACTTCAGATTGAAAGAAACACCCAGACAGAAAGTAAAAGGATCAAAAAAGATATTTCATGAAAATGGAAACAAACAAACAAAAAAGCTACAGTAGCAATGCTTACACCAGACAAAATAGATTTTAAAACGAAGGCTGTAAGAGGAGACAAAGAAGGATCTAGTAATATCTTGTCTGGGTGTTTATCTGAAGAAACCCAAAACGCTACTTCAAGGGGACATGTGCATCCATATGTTCATTGCAGCATTGTTTACAGTGGCCAGCACATGGAGGCAGCCTGGGTGTCTGTCGGTGAAAGACTAAATAAAGAGGAGGTGGGTAAGAGGAGGAGGATAAACAATGGGATATTGCTCAGCCAGGGAAAGGAATGGGTTATTGCCAACTGTGGTGGATGGATGGACCTGGAGGGTATTGTGCTGAATGGAGTGTCAGACAGAGGAAGACAGATGCAATGTGATTTCACTTATATGTGGAATGTAAAGAACAAAATTAACAAACAAAACAGAAAAAAACTCAAATTCAGAAAACATGTTGATGGTTGTCTAATGGGAGGGGGTTGGGGGTGCAGGTGAAAAAAGGGAAGGGATTGAGAAGGGCAAATTGATTATAACAAAGTAGTTATGGGGATGCAGGGTATAGTATAAAGAATATAGTCAATAATATTGAAATAACTATGTATGGTGTCAGGTAGGTAGTAGATTTGTTGGGGGTGATAGATGAGAGGGGTTTTGGGGGCAGGGCGAAAAGGTGAAAGGATTAAGAATTACAAATTGGTAGTTACAAAATAGTCATGGGGGTGTAAAGCATAGGGAATATAGTTAATGATATGGGATAAACTACATATAGTGCNAAATTACTCATCTAATGAATTTTATTTTTTTTCAGTTTTTAATGATTCTTCAAGTTTGTTGACATCTTAAATAGCATATCAGGTTAAGTATATTGATATATATAGCAATATATATATATATATATATATATATATATATATATAGTGATACAGTAGAAAGAAATCTCATAAGCCTCTCTTCCCTACAGCCAAGACTCTATTTTGTACCTACTGATACACAAAGCTAATAGAAATTGATGCTGGACATCACTGCGCTCCCCAAAATAGTGTTGTCAGTACAAATCTGTGCTTTCTAGTGGTGAGATGCTGGGAAAAAAATCACCCCATTCATTATTCTGGACAGATGAGAAGCCTCTCCTGGGAAGTCTGTAAAAATCTACTGCAAAGAATAAAGCTATCATATACCGTCAGCAACAATTTGCCTTGGCAGGAGATGGACAATGTGATCTAATAGTCCCTTTTATTTCTAATTTCTATGATTCTGTGTTTTCAAGCTTTATATAGTTCTCTTAACCCAATTCTGTTACATACTGAGCCAGAACCTCCCAGCATTTGCACTGCTCCCTGGGGTTATCAGGCACTCCTGGAAAATACATTAACACTTGGATCAGTAGATTAACTCTTTTATGACGTATGTGTTCTGAACCAAACCCCTGTGTTTACATGCAAACTATGATCGTTATTATGATCATTATTAGTTGATAGAGAGGGTGTTTTTCTACAGGTCAAAAATCAGCAAGGAGCTGGAGCTATGCCTAAACTGCTCTTAGTATTATATTTTTAGCTCTAATGGCCACTGCCTCCTGAATCTCAGGCCCTCCCCTGTCCTGAACCCTGCTACATAGATCTGGCTTAAAAACCCAGGCCCCCTTAGTGTCTATGGGATAAAGGCTAAATTCATTAAGATGACAATTCCCACCCCAATTCCTACACGTTTGGGGAGAAATTACTTATTGAGCACCCATTTGTACTAAACACTTGTCTAGGGCTGAGGAGACAACAGTGAAACCTCATGTGGCTTACTTTTAACAGGGATTCAAATAAACATGATAAGCAAAATATAGAATATCTAGATAGTGGAGAATGCTAAAGAGAAAGAAGGAAACGAGGCCAGTTAACATACTGAATGGAGGAAAGGTTACTTTCAGTGGGGTGACCAAGGAAGGCTCCTTGTAATTATTGTGCTCATCACATTGAACTATTTATATTGTCACTTGTGTGTTCTTCATTCAGAGGAACAGCCACCAACATGCATCTTTACATCTTAAATGCCAAGTAATATTAATATGTATTGGTTAATTAAATGGTACACTATAAGCTACACACCTTCTGTTTTTAAAGCCTCGCTCACCTATATCTGATCTCTTTCTAAGTTTAGGAAAGACAAAATTGAGGCTTATTCTTAGGTATTTGTTTTTAAGGAAACCACACAATAGAAGTTCAATGATGGCAGAGGTATTGTCTGCTTTGTTTACAACAGAATCCCAAGCCCATAGGACAAGGTCACAATAAAGGCTCAATATTTTTTTTGAATAAGTGAATGAAACTTTTGGGCAGACGAAAATCCAGATGTGCAGTCAAGAGAAGATGAGATTAGAATAAATTTCCCCTTAACAGTTATGTGCTATGCTGCTATTTCATAGTCTGAAAGTGTGAAGAGTATATATGAGTTTGTCCTTCTCCATTGAATAAGGTAGGCAATTCTAAATCCAAGAGAGGATAGAACAAACACTTCCCTAAAAATGTGGGATGTATGGAATAGATACCTCATTAGAGATGTGCTAGAAAAGAAGAGTGACTTCTCGGGTTGAATTACAAAACAAAACAAATAGAAAATAAAACCACAGGCTCTTGTGGAAAATTAAAACAGCATTCCTCTACCTAATTACTTGGAACACAAAAATCCCCAGTGGAAGGGAGAGGGGTCAGAATTTTATACTTCTAGTGGCCATTATTGCTCTCTTAAAAATAATATCAATGAAATTCAGATGGTTTCTTCTGGAGGAAATTTTCCATGGGATGATAATAGAGAGCTATGAGGAAGGAGAAAGGAGGCTGGGGATACTAAGGCATGGGGGTGGAGGGAAGGGAGGGTGACGTTTGTCTATTTCACATTTCACCTAGTTCACATTCTACTTAAATTGCTTACATGCAAAAAAAGAATATATATATTACAGAATGGAAACATACACTAGTGACTTAAGCAAAATTTTCTAAATCTCACTACTTAAAAACACAAAACAACAAATGAAGTATGAAGAAATAGTGGTTAACAAGTCCTTTAGCAATTAAGAATTCCAAATCAGAAGACCTGGGTTCAAGCCTTGGATCCCCCTTTACTGGTTATCAATTCTCAGACCTAACAGCCTCTTTGAAAAGTAATTTTGTTATCTACTCAATGGGGATAATAATATGGGTAAGAGGCATACCTCATAGGATTTTGTGAAAATCAAGTGGGAAAGAGAGGTTAAAAAGTGGAAAAATATTTATGCAAATAATAGTTATGAGCCAAATAATAAAATAGACAACTGCCTCTCATGTGCTGATTATGCAGGAAATAAAAATGAGGAATGTAAATGATAATATATTTCTCTTTGCTACCTATATATAATGTCCATTAGAATTTCTTTGTTTTATAATAATTTTTAAATTATGCACACTTCAGGCTATGTTTGGTCCCCCTCAATAGTGTAGTATCTCTAGTCTTCCTTACATTATCTAGAATTAGATTTTTTTTCTTTAATATGGTTTTAAATGCTGGTTATATTCAAAATTATTTTGGTTGTATAGATAATTTTTGAAAGACTACTCTATCAAAATACTTCATAAAAATATCAACTATTTATAGTTGTTTCAACTCCTAAATTAAAAACTATGGTTTTGCATGTAGTAGCTTGCAGTAAAAGAAAAAGTATATGTATCATGGCTGTGTTAGCTGGCTGGTGTTGCATTCATTATTTTCAACTTGTAACCAAAACTATATATACCCCCACAGCTTACTGGCTGAATTAACATATCTTTACTATTCTAGGAAACTCTTACCCAGAGAGGTGAAACTGCAAATAACTTTATTATTTGTATCAGAAATGTCCTGAAGGTACAGAGCTATGGGGCTGTCGAAAAAGTCTTGACGCATTTTTGAAACGAAAAACAGAAAAAATATGTCATGACTTTTCCTGACAACCCAATAGTTTCAGAAGGTAGCTCAAATGTGCTCATCAAATCTACAAGACTCACTTTGGAAGCCCTGCCTTGCTGTGTCTACCAACTTTCAACCATTAGGCCAAGGATTTGCCCAATCTTAATCAAGATCCTGCTCAAAAGTTTCCAAAACCTCAGTAATGTTTTGCTTCTCTCTTCCCTCTCCAAGATTCTACTATGATTCTGTAATTGTAGTGATTGCTTACTGCAATAAGCAATAAACAAGACTTTGCTTCATCGCCAGGTTATTTTTGTGAGCTATAGTCAGTAAACTGGAATTTGGAAATCTTTATTAAGAGATTTAAAGAATTAGCAGAATTTTATTGTTGTTGTTAGAAGAATTTTAATAAATGCAAACATCTTTTGAACTGAATTGTAAAAATAAGAAATCAAATTATTATCTACATAAAGTAGGTCTTTTAATGCTTGACTTATACTTCTCAATCATTGACTCAATGTTCAGTTTCATACAGAAAAGAAATACTTGACAAACTAAAAGTCTGAAGAGGGC
>NW_017731639.1:1539902-1543159 GCF_001890085.2 Hipposideros armiger
TTTTTTTTTTTTTTTTTTTTTAAGCTCTGTAAACTCTCCCTTGCTTCTGTAGCTCAGGGAGTAGTACTAGAGAAATTTGTCTTCTTTATCCTCCAACAAGTCTATGGAGAGTTGCTGTTCATTTAAACAAAATAAGTAGAAGAATTACCACCTGAGACTTCCAATTCTTAACCTATTTGGATTTGATGGGTGGTCACAGTTAAGAGGACAAAGGGCTTAAAAGATGGAGAGATGCCTGGGAGCACATGTAAGTATTATAGTTTAACAATAACCAATAAAACTCCTAAGTAGATATTGGTGAAAATACTATTTTGAGGTCCACTAACAGCTTACCACTTACTAAAACTAGTGGCAGATTTACCACAAAAGCAGGCCAAGCTGTCCTAGAAGGTATTAATAAGGATTTTTAGTATTGCACAGGAAAAAAGAGCTTTGGTTCCAAATAATCCCAAAAAAGTGGTACAAAAAGTTATTTTAATTATCTAAATAGTATGTCAAACAAAAATGTTTGCCTGGACCCCAAATCACTAACTTCATTAGCTGCATGATAGAGGTCAAAAAGAAAATCCAAGACAATTAGAGAAATAAAAGAAAAACTAAACTTATTGTTCCTGCCTCTCCCCAGTGCCTTAAGTCATTATTGTAGTGGTGAGTTAGAAGCTTATTAACTATTTCAGGCCATTAAAATATTATTTATTGAAGAGATCCAAGATGGTGGAGTAAACACTGTGCCTGTGTCCTTCCATGAACACGTTAAAATTACAAATAAATTACAGAACAATCAACCTGGAGAACCATCTGAAGTCTAGCCAAACAGAAGTCCTATAAGTAAAAGTATAAAGTAGTCAGGACGAGACTAGTAGGAGAAGCGGAGAAAAGGAACGGGCCCCATACTTTTGTGTGGCAGATGAGAACTGAGGGATATCTCAGCTGTAGAGGTTCCCCACAGAGAAGTGAGAAACCTTAGTCTCACACCAGCCTCCCCATCCTGGAGTACTCATGCCAGGAAGAGGAGCCCATACATCTATCTGTGAAAAACAGTGGGTATGCTGACTATCTGGTGGGAGAGAAGGCTGTGGGAAACCCAGGCATCCTCTTAAATGGTCTGTGCATGGACTCGCTCACTCTCAGGCACTCACCTTGGTCTCCAGTGGAGGAATGGTCACTTGGGGAAGTGTTGGAGTCATGCAGGGTTCTAACTGAGGTGTGTGGCTTGGAAGCAAGGTCTGGAAGACAGTCACCATTTTCCCTCCCATGCAGCCTGAATGCAGACACCATCTTTCCTATATTGAGCCCTCCCCCACAGGCCAAATCTGAATCTGATTGGCTTGGTGAGTTCCACTGGCGCCCCGCCTCACCCAACTTGCATACAGCTGGAAGCACTTTCTCTCAAGCAGCCACATCTGACCACACTGCATGATTTCTTAGAAAACTATCGGAGACTGCGAGCTCCAGGTGGACAGAGACTGGCCTTATTGTGCTCAGAGACTTTCGCTAAGTAGTTCCACGCTCAGCACTGGCACCGAACTAGTATTTATTTTAACCTGGTGCCTGCAACTTTTCCAATTCTGTTGACTCCCTGAGACACTGCCTCACCTAACTTGCATACCACATGAGGCTCTATCAGGGGCTGGACTTTAAGGAAGTTTTAAGCAGGTGGCAGCAGACCTTGGGGTGTCCTGGCTTCTTGCAGAGCTACCTCAGGACTGGTACTGGAGGCTGACATCCTCGGTTGGCAGTGTGGCCTCTCCCACATGCCTCCAGATTTAGTACAGGCAGTGAACAACTGTGCTTTATAGCATGAATCACTTTATAGCTCCTANTTTTTTCGTCCTGAGGGTTTCTAGAAGTTTCCCTGAGATATGCTTTGCCTGCATTTTACAAATCTCTTTGACCAACAAGCATCTCACTAACCTGTGCTCACTGACAGAAGATGGATTTTAATGCATGTGGGGGCGCTGGATGTGCCTTGAGAGGTGACAAATGAAAATTGGCCTGTCTGGGAAATTTCCAGAAAATCTGCCAATCTTCATCATGTGTTTTTTACACGTCAAGCAGAGGTCATAAATTAGAGGTTTATTGCTAGATCTAGCCTGCAGATATTTTGTTGGACCCATATTGCATTCTAAAACATTTTCAATTAGTAGTTCACATTTAAAAATTAAGAAATTTCATATAAAACTTACATACTGGAAGTCACTAAGAGAGTAAATCTTAGCAGTTCTCATTACAAGAAAAAAAAATTCTGTAACTATGTATAGTGACAGACATTAGCTAGATTTATTCTGACGATCATTTCACAATATATACAAATATCAAATTATTATATTGTATGTGTATATTGTGAAATGATGGTCAGAATAAATCTAGCTATCAAATCATTATATGTATCAGGTATACAATATAGTGATTTGATATTTATGTATATTGTGAAATGGTCGTCAGAGTAAATCTAGCTAATGTCTGTATATACAGAAGGTGCCAAAAAAATGTACATACATTTTAAGAAAGGAAAACTGTATAAAATTATAATAATATATACCAATAACAAAAGATGAATAGAAGTCACGTTTGACTTCTGCAATTACAAGAGGTGCCCAAAGTGGTTAAATTCAGCATCCAGACACTTCTGATTACGGTGAACTACTGCTTGAGCAACAAAGATCAAAGTGTCCACTTGTATACATTTTTCTGGCACACCTGGTATCGGCTGATACACAGAAGAGTCCCTGGCCCATAGTAATTAATATGAGTACTAGCAACACTGCATGCTTTAGTCGGCCCATCAGCTTTCTAGTCTTCCTACAAACCCATCTGCCCCTATTTCTTCAATTACTTTGTAACTTGTAGATATTTGAATTTTTAACTCTTTGAATCATCACCATATATATATTTTTTCCTGAAATGAAGTGGTGGATATATTGTAGGCTAGCCAGACTCCATAAAGTATAATAAAGAGACAATTCAAAAGTAAAAACAGAACAAAACAAAACAAAACAAAAAAAAACTCAAAGTTTTTCTTTAATGAGAAAAAGCCAACATCCTACAGATTGTTAAAATATCAAAATTACCATTTGGAGACCCAGATACAGATTTTATAATTAAGTTATATGCCAAAGTCAGCCAGATTAAAAAAATTGAGACTAACATTTCACCATAAATAGAAATAGCTTATGCCAAGGCAAGCTTTTGTTTACCATTTTGCTATTTTTAGATTTAGTTGTGGAACTCTGAGGGCAGAATGTAGATATGTGTCT
>NW_017731639.1:1543478-1545173 GCF_001890085.2 Hipposideros armiger
AATGGTATTACATGGAGACAAACTATTTAGTTCCCAGAATATGCTTGTGGGGAGGGGTCCATTGCATATTAAATTGGATATTCTTCTAAATATCTACACCTCACAGCTTGAAAACAACAGGCATAAAGAACAGTAAATACTCAAAATCAAATCTCACTAGACAAATAGAGAGATAATAGATATGCATATTTACACAAGTACATATCACCTTGAGCAACTCACTTAACTCTTTCAACTTTAGTGTCCTAATTTCTAATAGTGTTTTGGTAAGAATTAAATAATACAGCTTAAGAAAAACTCATAGCACACAGCTTGGCACATTGTAGGTATTGAGTATCTCTTAGCTCTTATCCTTTCTCTCTATTAAATATTTGACATTCTTAGATTCTCAATATATGTGAAAACCTGAATTCTCTCAAAATGTAAATGAGGGAACAATCACTCCACAGAAAGGTTCATTGTGGGGTCACTTTAAACTGCAAATAGTGCTAGTGCATTTAATATATTGCCAATTGCAAATTTCTTACATGTGCACATCTGGTCAGAAGCCTGTCCTGCAAATAGGGTGAGGGCCTCTAGATAACTTGGATTCCAGACACTTTGCATCTGATAAAATACTTTTAATTGAAAGTATGATTTAAAGCATGCTGACACTTATTAGACACCTGAAAGGTAAATGGCTTTGGGAATATGGGATCAATGCTATAATAATCTGTTGGGATCACTATAATAAGATTTTTTTGTTGGTTTACAAGGGAACTATGTATTGAAAATATCGAGTCATGCAGTTGCACAAAACTGTCCTGCCAGGCTTAATTGCTGCTCCATCTCCCTGCTTTTCNTTGCAGAGCTACCTCAGGACTGGTACTGGAGGCTGACATCCTCGGTTGGCAGTGTGGCCTCTCCCACATGCCTCCAGATTTAGTACAGGCAGTGAACAACTGTGCTTTATAGCATGAATCACTTTATAGCTCCTACCAGCTAGCTCCTGGTTGGTCACAGGCAGTGGGTGACCTGGGCCTGCCTTGGAGCCCCTCCCAAGAGGCCCCAGAATCAACACACTTAGAGGTTGGCTTCAGACCATAGCAGAGCACCATCCAAATAGCCCCACAAGTGGCACAACCAAAGGGTGGTCTCAACAGGCACCAGAGCCCTCAGGGGCAAATCCCACTTATTGGGGTAAGCCCCTACACAGCAGATCATAAGCTGTGGATGTGGCTAAACCCCATAGCCAGTCAGCCTGAGGGTCAATCCCACCTACTGATGTGCCAATAGCAATCAAGGCTCAACTATAACAGGAGGGAACACATAACCCACACAAAAGACACTCCTGGAGCACCTGGAGCAGGTGACCAGGACACTGTGTCGAGGCCCCACAGGGTACCTATGACATAAGGTCACCCGGCCAAGACTATGACATAGCAGATCTACCTAATACAGAGAAACAAACAGCGAGGCAGTTAAAATGAGGAAACAAAAAAAAATGCATCCCAAATGAAAGGACAGGAAAAAAACTCCAGAAAAAGAACTAAATGAAATGGAAGCATACAACCTACCAGATACAGAGTTCAAAACTCTGGTTATAAGGATGCTCAGAAAACTTAGTTAAACTTCAACAAACAGATTGCAAGCATAAAAAAGGACACAGAAACCACAAAGAAGAACAAGTCAGAAGTGAAGAATATAATAACTAAA
>NW_017731639.1:1549303-1550599 GCF_001890085.2 Hipposideros armiger
CTTTGAATTTCTATTGAAATTTTTTCTTACATATTAGAAAATACTCCTTATCCTCAAACAAACACAAAACCCATTTGTGACTAAAGTTTCCAAATTGGCTATTTGTAGGTTAAAAGTCTTCTTGGTATTCTGCCTGTAAAGGTACTTAAGCGATCTCAACACTTCAGTTAAATGAACATTTATCAAATGCTTACTCTGTACAAGACTCTTAGACATTTGCCATTTTGTCTGTCTAAAACCACTTCTGCACATTTTCTTAGAAGCATCTTCACTTTCCTGGGGGAATTGAGCATCCCATTCTATATGTGACCCAGGCCATCCAATCAGCACAGCCTAGTTTCCTGGCTACAGAGACTCACTCAGGGCATGCTTATGATACAAGATCGGTCCATCAGAATCAGTAAATGTCAGCCCAGATGCTGTTGGTGCAACTACTGAAAGTGGGTACTCCCATTGCTGGGCTTTCTTATAATTTAGGATATAAGCCTGAAGTTCCTCATTCTCATCATGTCGCCATGAGAAAAGAAAGTGACTGAAATAAAGCCAAAGAAAGATGAAAGCAGATCCCATGAATGAAGAGAATCCCTGGCAATATTGTTTTAGCAGCTAGATCCAACTATGCCTGAAGCCATAACCTGTGGACTTTTCTCTGTGAGACCAATGAAGTACCATCTTGCATGAGCTTTTAGGATAATATCTCTTACTTGTAACTAAAAGGCTCATGACTAATACCTAACACTAGTCATCTCAGTTGTA
The DNA here is from genome assembly GCF_001890085.2 of Hipposideros armiger. Classification (NCBI taxonomy): domain Eukaryota; kingdom Metazoa; phylum Chordata; class Mammalia; order Chiroptera; family Hipposideridae; genus Hipposideros; species Hipposideros armiger. The sequence goes on from NW_017731639.1 coordinate 1,550,060, forward strand.
TTGACTATGTAGAGTTTTGAAAAAGAAAAAAAAAAAAGATTTGTGACCCAGTAAGAACGACCGTTTCACTATCTGATCAGTCTGCTCTCTATGAATTTCTTTGGGATGGATATCAATTAGCTACCTGACGTAGCATGAAATGCTGGTGATTTCCACTCAAGAAATATTTTACGTGTGCTTAAATGTGTAAGAAAAATACCTGGTTCTGGGACTATACAAAGACGAAACGAGTCAAGTTTCTTACTCTGAACACGCAAGTCTTGAGCTTAACCTGACACACAATTATAGCAAAAATCGACCATGAATGAAACTAATGCCCTTATAAAAGCAGCTCCAGATAGATCCCTATCCCTTCCGCATGTGAGAATACAACCAGAAGTCTTCAACCGGAAAGACAGCGCTGGTCCAACATGCTGATACTCTGATCTCAAACTTCCAGATGCCAGAACTATGAGAAATATTAATATAATACATTTCTCTTATTTATAAGCTACCCAGTCTCTGGTATTTTGTTATAACAGCTCAAACAGAATAAGACAG
>NW_017731639.1:1551594-1575825 GCF_001890085.2 Hipposideros armiger
CAACAGTTTAAAGAAATGCAAAAATATACCTTTAATTCTATTCAATGGCAGGGACTGCTGAAACAGACTATATCGCGGCACTTGGGTTCAGGTAAATAAAATAACAAGGTCTATTTTTCATGAAGTGGCTGCATTAGTGAACTTGCCCGAGCTACCGCTCTGATTTCTCATGCATTTTTAAAATCTTATGAAAATGTTTTCCAGTTACATGTCATTATCTTTTACTTATCCACCCATGGTTTACGGACATACAAATATCAGGCAGGTGAAATCTTCTTTCTTCCTCACTTCCCCCACTCTCCTTCTGCCAATGCAGGCCTCCGCAGTAACAAACAAATAGGTCTGTGCCAGGATTGGTTAGGCAGCTGAGCCCACACCGCTGAATAGTTCCTACAGCACAAACACGTGGATTCTTTTGCTTCTCCCAGGGAACAATGAGCAAGTGCATCTGTAGGAACTCTCCTGCCTGCTGGGCGCTCAGTTAGGAGTCCCTGAATATCAGGCACAATTATATTCAAGTGTAAGTACAAAAAATCATTTTGACTCAACCATAAATTATTCTAGCTGCCATGTTGTCTTACCCACTCTCTTTTTCCTTTTCACTAGAGGTGATATTTGTGCAATGACTCTGTGTGCGCTTACATAATAGTATGATCAATGGTGTATTTATTTACCTATCTCGCTGGTAAGCTCCCTACATAATAGGGAATGTTTTCTACCTGTCATTATTATGATCATCTTCAAACACAAGACACTAGAGCCACTGTGTTTGTGAGGCCTGGAGACGGAAACTCATACAGAATCTCTTGACTGGTCCATCCCTTTACCACTGTTGTCTTCTGGGTGGCCTGTCAGCCTTCACGATAAGACTCAATGCTACTGAATGCGGGAGAAGAAATGTCAACCGCTGCTTTTTCCTTTCTAAAATTACATATATTCTGTATTTTTCTAACCTATCTTAATGTTAGTGCATAGGCTTCCTTCTTTAGTCAGGATATTAAAGTATAGAGTCAGTGATTTTTTTTTCCCTATTAAATTATTTTTAAGCATTTCCATTAAAATAAGAAGCCAAAATAATCAGCCAGAGATAAAGTTGAATTAGAGAACAGGTAGTTACCTTTTTTTTAAAAAAAAAAAATCCATTCCTATACACTGGTATGTATAACACTGCAGTTTTACAAAGTGCTTTGCCAGCATCTGGCCTATTCTGCATAAAATTCACCCAAAAGTTATAAAATGTATAATTAATGATGCAACCCTATGTATAGTAGACTGACACCTTTACTAACTTAAATCTATCACTTATAGTATAAAGTAAACAGAATAGGTTATACAGATAACTAGCATATGAGGCCACTCAGAAGAAAAAACATACAAAAAGTGAAATGTCACATTCTCTTTTCTCTCATATTTTATATTTTGAGAATTTTAAAAAGCGCTAACTGCAGTAACACTTTGAAAAAGTCATGTCTGGTGGGATCACTTTTTTTTATGTTTATTAAAAGAAAAAGAGCCTTTGTTAGCGTGCTTTCCTTATTACTTTAATTTCATGTTGGCAGATCTCCACTCTCAGACCCCTGTAGACTTACTGGTCCTGGAGAAACCCTTTCTTCTTCGGTCCCCTGAGTAGGCTAGTGACAACTGAAAACACGCAGGTAAAACTAACACAGAATAGTCGTTTCAGAGCCAATATTCTGTGGTGACAAAGACATGCCGGCAGGTTCATTTGTGCCGCTTGTTCCAAAGAGCCTTTTCTACAGAGTCCTTACCCCCACTTGTATAAAGCACTAGAGATTATTAGGGAATCCTGTTGAGGGATAATTTCATTTCATCTTGTTTCACTTCCCGTTAGTCTTCTAAAGGAGTGTTTACATGCTCTCTGCTCAAATTATAACAAGTAAACAAAACTTACATAAATCAGGAAGTCAGTAAATTCTCATTCCTTTGGCAAAACGGAATCATCTGTTTTCTTAGTGAAACTCAGACCAAAATCAAATGCACTCAAACAGCCTAATAATATAAACCAGAGCAGTGGACATTCACAAAATCATTGATTGAAAAAGACAGAGAAAGTAGTGAAGAAAGTGTGCTCTGCGACAGGGCTGTCTTTAAGTATATTCATGGTATTAAAGATTTATTATGTTACTAATATTCACATAGCATCCCTGTGAAGTCAAGCATTTCCCCGTTTTGTGTTGAAGAAACCAAGGCTCAGAGATAATAAATAATTTGCCAAAGCTAAATAGCTCCCAAGAGAAAGAGCCAGAATTCAAACTCAGTCCTGAGTCTAAAGTTCAGGTTTCTGTCCTATCATATCTACATACGTATATTGAAAAACAACAAACATTATGAATAGTTTTTGTACCTAGTTAGAATATGTTGAGCAGCTAGAAATTACAAGAAAAGACAATCTGTATATTATTTAAAAATCACACTCATGCCTATAATTTTAAAAAATCACCCCATTATTAGTACAAACTTTAACCTTTTCTCCTTATATAGTTATTGGCTGTCACCACGAGTCTAGTCTTAAGTAAAATAAGAAATAAAGAATTGTGAGGAGAATTTGAAGCTTAGAAGAACAGAGAAGACACAAACCCCAAATGTTGTCATTTATAAATTAAAAAACAAAATTATGTGATGGAATTTTGACAGTAAATAGTAAAAACAGGTGCTTCATTATGCTTTTCTATATATCAAAAATGATGCAATACTGATGGCCCCAAACTGCATGAGGGACTGCCACAGTTTTAGTGAAAAGTCTATAACACTTCTTATCCCTAGAAGGTCCTGGCATAGATATGAATATACTTACAGTGCCTGTGAGAAACCAAGCTATTTTATATCACGGCACACACCTGCACATCCCAAACAAAACAGTGAAGAAACCTCCTCGCACATGCCACCGATCCATAAGCTTAGGAATTAGGAGATGTGTATTATAAACCAAACTCTCTCAACTGCTAACAATGAGACCGCCACCAAATCAGCCTTCTGTGAAAGACTCATTGGTGAATTTAATACATTAAAACACCCATCTCACATGCTTGAATAGCCACGAGGGGCTCAAAGAAGGTAAAATTCATGTGAACATTCTATAATTGTAAAAACTATTCAAATATGATTGTTACTGTCACGGTTGTTTATTTCTGAGATTCCCACTATGAAACTGCTGGCTACCAGGAGGAGCACCTTCCTCCCCTAAGCCACCCATCCAGAACCGTCTTCTTCCATATAGAGTGAGTTTTCATAATTAAATGATTGCCCTCATGGCTGGCAACTTAATTCTATTACTGTATTTTGAGAAATCAGTCATAAATAGGAGGTTTCCTATACAGAAAGCATATAATGAGATGAAAGCATATACTTCAAACTCATGAGAGATACATTAATATTCTGACTTTGACTAAAGATTAAAAAAAAATCAGGTGGAAGAACAGACATTTAGGTAAAAGTATTTCAGAGTAAACAGATGAGAAAATCTAAAATAGCACCTTTTAATAATTATATAAATATTCTCTTATTAGATTTTGGAACGAGCTGGCTTTTGTTAATAATAAACAACCACCAACCACAACTCTGCTTGTTTTTAGTTTTATTAGTTTTCTAAAAAGTAGTCTTTTTGTCTCCCACTTAAAGAGGTCATAAATACTGAGTTCTAACAAACAAAACATTGGGCTCCAACCCCTTTCAATTTTCCTGCACCAACAAGTCATTAAAGTGCTTTAAGTTAGGGGACTTTTTTGTATTTAATCTACATATTCGTGTTCTCGACCCATTTCTTACCTCCCAATGCCATTCAATCATGATTACGTTTTAAGCTGCTTAAAAGAGATTTCTGAGATTTTCAACCTGTTTTGTGGGGTTTTTTTGTCCTTTTTTCTTTCTGAGTTTGCCAGAAATGTGAGAACTCAGGCTGAGCCATAGCTCCATCTCCTGGAAGTGCATATCACTAGCAACAAGAGGCGCCCGAGACATGTCCTCACTGAAGCACTCATATGCAGTCTGTGTGCAAAAGGTTTGTATGTCTCACTCACTGAGGGAGATTATGCTTCACTCAATCAGAAGAAGAGGAAACCTTCAGTTACTGAGGGAAATGACGTAGCTTGGACACAATGAAAAGTAGCATAGCTCACGATAACTCATCTGCTGAATGCAGGTTGCATACACCAGAGAGCTAGCCTACAGCCAGAGGAGAAAGCCCTATTGTCCTATCAAAATCACAGAGTATTTTATTACATTCATATTTTGGAAAACTTCATTTAGTGCCATTTTCCATTTTAAATGTAAAGTTACAACTTACTGGCTTCTGGTTACTATTTTCCATATTGTATTTTCCTATTAGGCGTCTGATTGCCTATTTTTATGTTAGAAAAATAAAGCTTGGTTATGCCAACTTTATTTCTAATTTTACATATTTATATATCTACTTTAAGTTTTAATGTATATGCTGACTTACATACTTTATTTTGCAATAGTTACTGTCCATATAGTCCATTCCTGCTTAAAACCAAGAAAATGGGTTTTATTGCTTCCAATTATTTGTTCCATGTGTCTCTCTCTCCATGAAGATAACTTGAGGCTATGTAAAGTCTGAGGGACTTAGCTTCTGTCCAAATATATAATAGAATCACCTAGTCTTCTCAGTTCTGTCACACACATCATTACTACTTTTATTGTCACATTTGGAAGTTAGAAAGATGTAAACTATGGTATTTTACATGGATCAGTTGTTTATGTACAAAATATTCCAAAGATTCAAGTAAGCAAGGTCAATGAGCAATTGAATTTATTTTATTTTTTTATGTTTTACTTTCCTTAATATGTTTTTCTCTTCCATGCTAGCACTCTCCACAGAAGCTGGACAACCGCTTTCGGTCTATTCCATGTTCTTTAAAGTTGTGCTGCATAGAGATTGAGATCAGTTTACTGTATAATCTGTTTCTGATTTGGAAAGAGAAAAAAAAAAAATATATATATATATATATATATAACTATTAATAGCGGATGAACTAAAGTCAGCACTCTGATTATTATAAAATAAACACAATGCATACTATAATACAAAGTTCCAATTTATTTAAAGTGATTGGGAATATGGCCTTTGGCAAGATGAATGTTGTGCAAAAACTAAAATAACCATACTCTATTTATAATAGTTTTTAAGGTATTAAATATACATATAGACCACACTTATAAAAATTAGCTCACCCATAATATAATCTCACTTTGATGCTTCAGAAGGAATATTTGGGGCCTCAGAAACATTATGATGAATACCAAGTATCGGTGGCAAGTACCAAAGGATTTAGAAAATAGGAGACATACTAATTTTGTTTGGGAATCAGGATACATTTCTTTAAAAATATTTCTGCATCTCTGTTTCTGTGCTTAAGATGTGTCTTTTTTTCCAAGAAAGTGAAGTGGAGAAAATGTGCGTGCAAGTCTGGGTATTTCTTTGGCGCTACATGGATTTTGGATCACATAGAAACTTGCTCCCCAATGAAAGCATATATCTGAAGTTCCCCCATCTCATGTGCGCTTTTGCTCAATTAACGTTCTTCATCCAATGGCCATAAAGGAGCATGCATTTTAGATTAGAGTTTTCTGTGGGCTTTTTGATGATGGGCTTACAGCCAAAGCACTTATCCTGCTATTCAGGATATATTTTAGAAAACCATGTAACTGCACCTAAGAGTCTTTAATTGCTAATTGTTCCCACTAACTGTTTAGTATATAATGCAAACAATAATACATGATGTCAGTTTGAATTTCAAGGTTGTTATTCAATCTCAAGTTTCTGCTGTGTTATGCTCTCTTCCTGTGGTTAATGATGTTTGAAAAACCCTCAGTGGAGTAACAATCCTGGCATGGGTAAGGGACAAGGTCTGTATTAGAAGCATAACAATAAAAAAAATTAAAAAAAAAGAAAGAAAGAAAACAGAGGTTTGAGTAATAGCCTACTGTAAGTCTGAGTACAATATTGAGTACTGTTCAGAATGAAATGAATGGCGGCTTTTTTGCTTCCAATTACAATATACATCTCAGTAACCATTCAGAGATTCACTGCACTGTCGATTAACAGTGGAATTTGGAATCCTTTTTTCTTTTTTGGAATCCTTGTCTCCTGCATCTAAAAGAGCTCCATTATGCCCTGGGAATCACTGTCTCTAGGTCTTATTCTTAAAGGACTGAGACAAGCTCTCATAATTTCTGAGGCGTGCTCTCACAGGTGCTCATTGATCCGTTCTCACTCCTACTCTGAGTGGCATAGGCAAGAACAGGGAAACCTTCGTATAGCAGGCAATGGAAAAATGCGATGGGGCCAAGCTCCGGCTAGCTAATAGTCTTTCAAGCACTTCTCCCTCTGTGCTGTCTGCAGTTTCAGTAAGATTTCCGGCACTTGGGGTTTAAAAGTCCTCTAGCTCTTGGGAAGCTGGCACCTAATTGGTTCTTCATGTTGCCAAATGACTGAGTGTTTTCTTCATTGACTTGTCTTCTGCCAGATTCTGGAATGGAGAACAAGTGGGATAAGAGAGACTGGGGAAGAATAAAACTCACTCAGAGAAAGAATTGAGCAGGTCTGGGAGTCAGGGAGTGAATAGGGGGAGAGTACAGAAAAGCCAAGAAAAAAAAATGAAACACTATAGATTGGGCAAAAGAACAGGGAGACAACATTAAAATGAGGTGGTGGTAGGAAAAGAAGGTCTCCTTGTGTCTGAGAAATATTTAATGGGAATATCTAGATATATGTGTGTGTGTGTGTGTGTGTGTGTGTGTGTGCTATCTGTATATGTTGATACATGCAAAACAATGTTTCCTTCTTCCCCACTTTCTTTGGTCACAAAAAGCACAACAGGGTATTTGGTTCATCACCCCCATTCCACACTGCTCCTTATTATCTAATTTTGGTACATTGCATACTGCCCATTCCTTCACTTTTCCTTGTCTCCATGCCTTTCACTTTGGGATTTAGAAGCTCTTCTCATCAACGTATAGATGCTATTTCCCTTCGCCTTAAACCTGGTTCTGCCTGTGACTGGTTTTGGACCATACAATGTGGTGAAAGTGGCATTAAGCCTTTCTTCCATGTTTCTACTTGTCCTCTTGGAATCCTGCTCAGCTAACATCTGAACAAGCCTACTGGAGGATGTGCAGCAGAGACAAGTTGCCTTGGCAGAGGCGATTTTAGACTAGCCACCTCTCCATTGCCCTGGCTGCAGACTCAAGATGAATGAATGAAAACAGAAGTACCCAGATGATCTCTACCCAAATTCTTATTCAATTCTATTGAACCAATAGAATTAAGCATTCATTAAATATTTGTTAAGCCACTAATTTTGGGGGAGTGATTTATTATGCGTCAAAAGTTAACTGTTGCGATAGCCAACTTATATTCTTGGGTAGTTTAATAATTTTTGTGTAGTGATAACTATATTATTAAATCTATATTTAAAATCACATTTTTCTTAAAATCATCTTATATAAATCTCCCATGGACTCTTAGAATCAATCATATCTGTGGTTCAAGATACAAGGTGGTTTGAGAAATATCAATCTGTAATTCTTGCATTTTTTTCAACTTCCATTAAGACTATGTCTATGGCACAGCATAAAGTCAGTTATCTGTTTATTTGCTCAATACAGACAATTGTTTTATAAAATATAAGGCCTTTTGGTCTTGAATCATAGCAGGTATTTTAAAACTTGGAATTTTGGTAAATGATGTACTTGGGATAAAAAGTTACCAATAAGGACCATCAAGATATATGAGTTCTAACTCTAATGAGTTTCTACCTACCCCCATTCATATAAGAACCAAAACTCCTGAAAGAAATATTTAGATTTTTCATGTTATAATAATACAGAGATCTATTTTCATCTCATCTGTGTTCTTCATAGTGCCTGAATAATTCCAGAATTCAATAACTACTCAAAAAATTATTAGTTCTACCAACATCAGGCAGTCAAGCAGTTTATTCATCATCAGAAAGCCTCTTGACTCCAAATGGCTCTAGTAATATACAGAGATGGTAATGACATTGCCTAATTCTGTCATGCACACTTAATTTGATTTTTTCTCTATGATTAAAATGGAAATTACTCACAATTTAGAATTGCTATTCAAGAAAAGGGCTACAAATTCTACCTGAGTTTTAGAAATGATACCATATACTTAAGAGGGGAAACTTGGTAGAGTTTATCCCAGTTGAAAAAAAAATGTTGAAAATTGGTTTTGAAGAGCAAGAGTACTATTCAATGGATAAAACTGTCCTAAATTCCAAAGGTTTCTGTTTCCATCGGGATTTAGGCAGGAAATAGGTGGCACACTCATACTGAGTAATCGGGGAAAGTGAAAGCACCAATTGCAAACACGTGGGCAGGAGTTCCGCACTCTGAGATTAGCAGTAGTCGGGAGCATTATCAACCCTCTCAGGAAGGAGCAGTTGCTAAACCCTAAAAGAGCTGTTTGGAGAGGGCAAACTAAGAGGCACTGTGGAGTCCTTTAGGCAGCCAACACGAGGTGATCTGTCTGGGAAGGAAGCAAGATACACCCTGGCCTCATGCTCTTTCTATGCTTTGATCTGTCAGTGCTGCACACTGTCTACACTCAACAAGAAGCCAAGAGAAACAGAACTCATCAATTACATTGATTCAATTCAGCCACCTGAGACATCAAGCAGTGGAGACGAAAATGGAGAGTGGTCCAGAGGGACAAATGGAAGATGTCCAGCAAAGTTCTTTAACAAAGAATGAAAGCTGAAAGACATTTTAAGGAGCTTTTAATTCACTGAGAATAGTGGAATATCTAACTTAGGAAACTACTGTCATATGTGTTTTCATTTACAATGGTATAGGGAAGGGAATTATAAAATATTGAAAATGACCAGTAACAAAAACAGGGCAGGATGCAAATACTTATTTTATCTCTAATCAATTTTCAGAGTTGCATTTTTATTATCACCTATTTATTTTAATGCCATTTTCTTTGGAATCATCATTATTTTCTAAACATATAATCACGAAAGTAAAATAATTTACATTTTCTGCTATAGACATCTATAGAACTCTTTAAATTCACGAAAGGGAATGAGTCAAATTGTTTTCGGCATCGTTTTGGTTCTGCCTGGAATAAGCTGCTGATCTCAGGCAAGTGGGCATACACTTTTCCCCTAAATTTTCTATCAATATAGTAGAGATTATAATAGCCCCTACCTCATAGGGCTGTTGTAAAGATTAAAAGAAGTCTTACAAATAAAGCACTCAGAACTCTGCCTGACACATAGTAAGCACCCCCAAAATGTGACCGAGTGGTAGCAGTAATGAAGAACATTGATTTCAAATTTTACTGATTTTTAATTTCTATGAAGATTCATCTGGGTCTTACTTAGTAAGACTCTTAATGTGACTTGGAACCAGGTGACATGGACTACCTTCCCTAAACCCTGAGTAGGCAATAAGCTTAGGAAAGAAAGATGAATCTGTTTAATCTGCGGCTTTACATGATTTTAAGAAAATCTTTTACGACTTAGCATGGTTTGGCAAGCAGGATAGAAGGATCCAGAGCCATGTGGAAGTTGACTTCCCCAGAGGAGAGTTCACAGTGCGCCTGTTTCTTTATTGAAAGTACTCACAAACAGACAAAAGACACACCCATTTGAAAATCTCAGAATTAAAACATATTCCCTATCAGAATGCAGGATTTGTGGATTTTAAACTCAGTGCTTTAACAATTCCCTGAATGTTCTGATAACATATCAGACCTTCATCTAAATCCCCTCCTCAGGTCAAGCTCCAGCCCCAGCTCAATTCCAATGCTCTCTGACTTTTGCAGACAAAACACCCATCTTGATAAAAATAGATTATTAGCTTTCTTTGTTTGGAGGCAATCAAATACTATAAGAACTGAAAGAAATGTGCTAAAGACAGATAATCAGCTAATTGAAACTTTCTCCACCAAATAGCAGAAGAAACTCAAAGAATATTGATTAAGGAAGAGAAATGAGGGTAAGTGTACACATACTTCATTGGAACTAGAATTTCCCATTTGAAGGTTATTGTGAGAATGGTTATCAACTTGTTTGGATCATCTGTACTTCTCTCCCAAATCAGAGATAATTGAGAGTACTCTGTGGAATTCTCACTCAGGCATTGATGTGACTTTTTAATGTTCTTTGCAAGTTTTCTTTGAGCTGAAGTCAATTGTTCCAAGATAGAAACCCACAAACCACCTTTGCTCCCTGTTGATTTTTGTACTTCACTATCTACTCCATCACTACAATTTCGGCGCCTTCCATCTACTAAATGAATTTGATGAAATCAATGAGAGTGTTACTATGACCATTGTCAGTGATGGGTCTTTCAAATTGTGTGAAATACCAAGAGCCCAAAGAGTAACAGAAACATGTTCTGATAGCTGGAAAGAAAGAATAAGAGAAATCAAAGTAACAAAAGATAAACAACACTATGTATAAATACAACAAAAGAAGAGCACAGAACAGAAAGGTGGGTAAACTGGGGGTGGGTGGGATGGGGGGATTGAAATTTTGATGTCTCCAAATCTGAGGAAATTCAGTCACCACTAAGCCTTACTCAGTAACAAGAATAAAGGACTCTTGCCATACCAACAACAGCCACAACCATACCTTTCCCTTATATAGCACTTACTAGAAGCCAACCATTATGTACATACAGTGGTCACTGTAATTCTATGTTCACTTATTTAAACTTTTCAACAATTTTACAAGGTAGGTACTATTCTTGCCCCATTCTACAGGTAAAAACACTGAGAGAAATAGAGGTTAAATAACTGGTTAATGTCAGACAATCCACCACAGGGTCTAAATTCTTAACTATACTTTACAGTTTTTATGAGTTATAATACATTATAAATTCATGCAGTGATATTTGAGTGTTTATTATGTGTATAACCATTAAGAATGGGTGTTACAAAGAAAACACACACAAACGCATGCATATACATGCACATAAATAGAAGAAGGACACTTGAAGACAAAAGCTTTATTATTATAGATGAAAATATCATATGTAAGCGAGAGGAACTGAGAACCATAACAAGGCAACATATTAACACAATAGGCTGCATGTTATGCCAAAATAAGAAAAGGAAAACTCTGCCTCAGTTTGGATTATATGGAGGATTACTGGAGGAAGTGAATTCTAGAGCAAGATTTTGAAAAAAACATTCTAGAAGAAGGGTGATCTTTAGAAAGTTACAACTGGGGAACTGGAAAGTCACATAGAGAAGGGATACCATGTATCAGGTGTACGACTGGAGGAAATTCTCATTTATGACCCAGCATTCCCCCTTATTAGCTACTTAAATTTAAGCAAACACATTCACCATTCTGGGTCTCAGTTTCCTTATTTGTAACACGAAAATCCATATTACAGATGAAGTCATGCCTCGTTCATAGTGTTTGTTGTAGGGATTTCATGAAGGATATGAAGCCCTTACAACCTTACCAGGAAGAGTAGCCCAGTGAATGGAATCTCGCTATTACTAAAGGAAGAACAAATTGAGTTGGCTTACATTGAAAACAGCATGAAAAACAGTAAAAAGTAAGATTTGAAAACCCAGGGCCTAGAAGAGTAGGTAGGTGTGTGTGTGTGTGTGTGTGTGTACACATACATAATGACTGAGTGGGGAATCTAAGGGATTTAATTACATTGGAGTTAGGAGAGGGTCTATAGAACCTGGCATAGGAAAAGTTTAAATAAGTAGGTGATGGCATACTGTTGGTAATAGCGGAACAGTGGTGATGTCTGAATGGCACTTGGGAGAACACCATGCTATCATGCTATTCCTCCTTACTGGTAAAGGTACATTTAACGCATCTGGGATATCACTTTCAGATGTTTCAAGTTTGCTTGAGAAAATTTATCAAAGGTTTAGAACAGCAGTTTGCAATTTACATTTCTTATGGTCCAAAGACTCCTCTTGGATAGATTTAGGCAGGGAAGAGCCACAGGGAGGCCAAAATGGCAGGGTCAGTAAATTTCCAACTCCAATTAGTGGGAATTTCACTTTTATTTGTTTTGTATACTGGTGTTACCCTTACTATCTCACTTGGAAACAGGTTTATCTGCTTAAAGTATGGAATGTACGGACCCAGAATACCTTGAAACGCAGATTTATAGAATCTTTGGGAGCAAAGGTCCACAAGGATCACCTAGTCCAGGGGTCAGCAAACTGTGGCTCATGAGCCACATGCAGCTCTTAGGTACGTTCAGTCTCAAAAGTTTGCTGACCCCTGGAAAAGCCAATTCTGTCCCTCGCAACTATTTGAAAATTATTCGAGTGCCATAAATATATATTTTTACAAATAAGGAAAACTGAAAGTAATATTATAAATGAAACTATGATAGTTTTATTTTCATTTTCAATTTTACTTCAGAACCACATGTACGTACCCAAAGAGCCGCATGTGACTCGTGAGCCACAGTTTGCCGACCCCTGGCAGCTCTTCTGTCTTAAAAGTTTGTCGATCTCTGACCTAGTCCAACCACCCATCTGAGCTTTGAGTCTCTCCCTTCAGCAAGATATCATCTAACAGTGCCACTAAAAAGCATTTATTCAGCAAACATTAATGAAGCATCTTCTATCCTGAGCCAGGCCCAGTCCTTGACATTGAGGATATGATGACAGATAAGAACAAATGGTTTTCCATCTTCATAGGCTGACGGTCTAGACATTTACATGCCAGGCATTTAAAGAGCAATTCTTGTTGCGGTAAGTTTAGTGAAAGACACTGAGTTGTGTTGGAATCCCGATGAGAAAAACCCAAGCACATCTTGGGAGACTCCTTGAGGAAATGGATTTTCTACTGAGACCTGAGTGACAAAGAAGGTTTAAGTGTGGTTTAGGCTGAATAAACAATAATTTTGGAGGGAGAAAAGCTTGGAAATTTGAGGAACTGAAAGGAGGCTAGTAGATCTGAAGGAAAGTGAACAAAGAGAAAAGAGCCAAAAGATAAGACCAAAAAGTTAGGGAGGGACCAGCCATTCAAGTCCCTCTAGGTAGAATGATCCTATGTCCCTGATTACTAGGAACAGTCCTAAGTGATACCTGTTAAAATTGTTCCTGTAACTCTCAAAAGTATCCCAGGCTGAATGATAAATTACATGGTCACCCTCCCACTAAGGCAAGCTAAAGACTTGGAACTTAGATATCTTAAGTCACTGACATGTTTTCTGGAGGTGGGATACATATTCTAAAATTGCATTTATAAAATAATCACTTTGGACTGCAATATGGCAAATAAATTGGGGTAGAGACATTAGTGGATGAAGATATTCAGTGGTTCAGGTCTGATATTGGTTTGTGAAAGGAGAGATAGAGTTAGCCTAAAAATATTTAGGAGATAGAATAAAGGAGGCTTAGTGACTGGTAAGTGAGATAGGAAAGATCTTTTTTTTCTTTTTCACATTTTAGCCAATGATGGAGTTATTTCCAATACTAGATGGGAAGAGGAACAGGTTTACGGTAAGATCCATCGTTTTGGACATGTGGATGAGTTGCCAATAAGGATGTTTATTCTCTCCTGACTGAAGATGCTGATTAAACATATTCTCTATATGCCCGGAACACAAAGAAGATATCTAGCAAGTGGTAGACATACATTAAAATATCAACATAAACATACAAATGAAAGTCATGGAATAAAGGGAATAGTCCAAGTGGGGAGTATAGAATAAGATAAAGAGATGATTAGGGCAAATTCTGAGGAATTCCTATGTTTAATAATGAAGTAAAGGCAGAATTAGACAAGGAGCTAAAGCTCTAGATGAGAGAAAGGAAAATGAGATAACACGGAAATCTAGGGTATCAAGGGGGAAGTGGCCAAGGGTGAGAAATTTCTAGAAGGTTAAATACAATAGTGACAAAAAAATGAGCAAATCAACACCATGGACCCTTTAATGTAATGGTAGGCATAAAGACTGACTGAGGTGGTGTGAGCTTAGAGTGCAAGGTGAGGACATGGAATAAACTTAAGTCATTAGAGAGGAGTATGGTGGAAAGGAAGTGAGAAATAGGACTATATTTGGAGAAAGACATGGGTCAACCTAATAGACAGGGGGTTCATGTTTAAGTGCTAATGGGAAGAAGCCACTCTAAAGGGAAAAGCTGAAGATGTAGAAGAGAGGGGATAATTGATAGTGAAAAGTTATTGAGATAGTTGGGTGCACAAGAATGGGGAAACTCTTGACCTTTGGAGCAAGACCTCCCCTAATAGGAGAGAAGAAAGGGAGGCCAGGTGCTGAAGCGTCAGGTTTGCAGAATTGGTGGTCAGGATTTGAAATAGTGTCCCATGTTCCTCCTCTCCTAGGAAAATTGCTAATCTCCTGAGGCAGAATGTTTGGTCACAAGAAATAAAACAACCACAGTGAACTCACCTTGAGTGGCAGAAAGGGACGGAGTACACTAGATAGAGAGAATGCCAGACCGTGAGCACTAGAGAATTAACGTTTCATTTCATTCATCTTTAAATTCCTAGGATCTAGCTTGATGCCTTGCACATAGTAGGACCTGAAATGATTGCTGAGGAAATGTGCTAGCTTGCTAACCTCAACAATCAGTTTCTGTGCTTTGTAGAATCCTAAACGTTCAAAAGATCAGAACAGAATTCTTGAAGCAACCAGGCAATTCACAATGGGTTCTTGGGAGCCCTGTGGCCTGGGCCTTTTAGTTAAGCTCTTAAAGAACCAGCTAGGTTCTCAAAACACTCACCAACATTCTCATAGAACTCTGAACATATGTTTTCTGTGGCAGTTATATTGTACCACAATTACATGGTTGCATGCCCAACAACCTTCCCTGCACATAGACTGAGTATTTTGAGACAGAAACTATGCCTTGGTGTAATTAATAACATTAACTGCACTAATCTCATTTATTTCTCTCAACAAACATAGATACTAAAATTGTCTCCATTAAATACTTGAGGACACTAAGGCTTACAAAGAGGTTAAGTAACTTGTTTACATTTATATACCTTCTTAGCAAATTTGAATTCCTATCTAGGATTGCCTGACTTTAGTTACCAGTCCTCCTCTTAGTCTTTCTTCCTCTCTCTTTCTTTCTTTCCCTCTCACTTTCTTTCTCATCTCTCCTCCATTTCCTTCCTTCCTTCCTCCCTTCCTTCCTTTCACCTTTCAAGTTCAACAACTAGCATGGTGTCAGTCTCAAAAGTGACATGGTGACATTTAGTGCATATTGTTTAAAGAACAACTAGATGAAGGATGTTCAAGATAGAATCTACACGGACCCTCACTAGGCTGTTATGTCACCTCTAACTGACAACACACACCAATGATCCAGGAATGTGCCATTTTAAACATTTTGAAAAGCAAATCAAACCACATTTCTTTTTACAGTGACATGCATTTGGCATAAGACTGATCTTTTCAGGGAACATTCTAGGAACTGAATTTAAATACATGGTTTACTTATTGACATGAAAAGGATGAAGTAAAAATCACTAATACCAGCCTTCTGGGTATTTTTTTCACTAGTGATATTGATAGCAAAACCAGAGCACTTGATGGTAATTTTAATAATGAAATGCACAGCCAAAGTTAAAAAGAAAACAAAAAACAAAAAAACAAAACCCTTTTTCTTAAAAAATGAGAGAGCAAGATCCTGAAATATCATAGCATGTTCTTGGAGTTTATTTCACATTCTCGCCATTTAATTTATGAAGAGAAAAATTACTGTGATAGATATAAGTTGGCAGTTGTGATCATTAACAGCGAGCTATTGCCCATGGGCATGCAATAAAATGTAGTACATATTGATTCCTTTTAACGTTAACTATTTTGAGGTTGTGATTGAAAATTACTGTTGAATTGCAGATAACACTAGCTGTGCTCCACACACGATAAATATTGTAAACTGGTTATAAAAGCAGTTAAGGTATTATTATGTTTGTGTCATTAGATTTACTTTACTGACATAAACAGTTCAAAACAACACACATTTATATGTAATTTAAGTACTATCTATTCAACTTACTTTAACAAATAGAACCATACACAGTGCTTTATGCAAATGAAGGAATGCAGGCTTCTTTCAACTTGACTGAACAACCATCACTCTTTTATTAAAGTACTTTTCATATCGTTTCAGTGGCACACTTTCAAAATTAACTTCTTTGTATGTGAGAGGAATTACTCCTCCAAGGAGAAAAAAACAAAAAGAAGAGAAAGAAAGAAAACAAAAAGAGGAATGAAAGAAAGGTAGGTTTATTGCCTTTGTATTCTGTGAAAGAGATTAAATAAATTCAGAATCAAGCATCAGAGTGCTTCCCAAGCAGAAAACGCCTCCTGGGTAACTGGGTGAAGTTTGTGTTAAAACAATCACAGAGCTGTTTCCGCAGCAGCATCAGTTTTAACAGGGCGGCCTATGGGGGGCTCTCACTGGAGTCATTTTAAGGTAAAAACTCTGGGTGGCGTCCAGCTTAGGCTGCCACACCCCATGAAGTTCTGAGGCGGTTTGTTTGTTGTACATAGTATCTCTGCTAGGGAGAGTTCATGGGGAAGACTTTCTTTCGGATCCATTCTTTTGAATGCTCACCTCAGAATTTGGCATGCAAAAAGTGAATGAAAAGTTTCCTTAGTGTTGGTGAAAAGCCAACACATATTCTTAGCTCACATTTACCCCTTCAACTGGAGAGATGCACTTCCCTTCAATTCACACTTTAATGGCACTTGAGATAGTGCTGTCTTACTCTGTTTTCCTCTGTGTAAAGCTTGTAAGTGGATGATTTGGGTCCAAGATCTTCTCCCCCTTGAGTAGCCTGCCACTGGGTAGCTTGGGTACCTCCCACAGTGGGTTTTCATTTGAGAGATACCAATGTGTCATTCATATCACATGTCAATCTTTGAAAGTTGTTGACAATTTAAGGTGTACTCTAAAGGTGCCTTTTTCACTTGAGGAGAGGGGTCAATGATGAATGTTTCCATACATGAGAAAATAAACATATTTTCCTCTACCAAAGCCCTCACTTCTGTCAGAGCCTGGCTTTTTAAAACACGAAGTTGGAAATTAGGACTCTTATGATGAACACAAATAATGTATGGATATAATCCATAATTAAAATTCTCTGAAAGAAAATGCTGGGGAATAATGGAAAAGGTTTGTGTAGATAAAACAGCTTCATGATATATTTTTCCAATCAGAAAGGAGATATTTGATTGAATTATTCAAGAATTCCAATGTAAACTCCACAAGAGTAAGATCTGGGCTTTTCCTCTTTCCCGCAGCACCTCCAATGCCCAGCACTGGACACACAGTGCCAAACAGGCAGCCCATATTTGGGGAAAAAAAAATGATACTGAAGAGAAAATCAGTTTTCTAATTTTGAAAGAAACAACAACTGGGCAGTAAATACTTGTTGTCTTTTGCATATGATTTTTTGTTTGTTTATGGGTACTTCTGCAAAAGCTAATTTGTAGTGTGGAGATCATTTTGAATGGATGTGCATGTATTTTGATACATGACTTATGATTATAGTTGTCAATTGAGGAGGTGTCAATTGTTGTCGGCTGCTTCCTTCCTAGCGCCATATTTTTTGTAAAATAAGAATTACTCCTTGTTCGCTCTCTGCTGGCTGCACTTTGCTGCTTGACTTTTGAGCTAAGGATGGCTTTCCCAAGTTATTAGAAAGTGTGTTCACCATGTCCTTGAAGCATTTCTTTTTGTCCCTATTCAGTCAGAATGCCCATCTTCAGTTGCCCACCCGGAAATTGCTTTGATAACCTGCTGTCAGCCATTCTCTGTACAAGACCAACCTATTGAAACTGAATTACCATAAGTATGACTTTCCTACCAGTGTACTGACAGTGCTCTGGGCCCTCATTAATGCATTTCATTTTGCCATTTAATTTTAAATATAGCATACAGGGGAGAATAGCCTAGAAACTGGATATCATATCAATGACAGGCCTGACCATAGCTCAAAAAAGTAGAATCGTCAGCATTCTGCCATGCCATGAGTTCTAAATTAGAATTTCAGGGAAGAAACAAGAATTGGTCCTATCACAGCCAGTCTTTCCTTTTCTCTCTACTGGTGCTTTTTAAAAAAATTCTAATTCTACCTTTTCTAACACCTTTCTTTTCCCTCTCACCTTACCATCCAACATGGAGAAAGAGCGATGTGAAACAAACTTCTAAACTGTCATCATTGCAGGTGGTTCCTTAATTAGTATTCAGAAGTCAGCTGTCCTAGGCTCTACCATTCTAAGGGAGAAACAACATAATCTTTTTAATCCTTCAATGGTCAAAAGTACTTAGTTTGAGTATACTACTTATGACAACCATTTTATTTTTGTATCTCTATTCATATCTTTCTTTTTTATTGAGATATAAATGATGTATAACATTATATTAGTTTCATGCATACAACATAATGATTTGATACAGGTATATATCATTTAATGATTACTGCAGTATGTCTAGTTAACATCTTTCATCACACATGGTTACTTTTTTTTTTTAAGCGGGTGGTGGGCTGCATTTGGCCTATCAATAAATTTATATAATATATTATATATATATATATATATATATATATATATATATAATATATTATATATATGTATATATCTTTTATCTATTTATTTGTTCCCTGTGTTATGTTGGATACCAGATTGGGAAGAGGGTCACAAGATAACATAATACTTTTTCTTTAGTATATAAGTAGATGTGAAATTTTTTAAAAATGAGAGAAATGGAGAGAGGAATGAATGGTAAAACAATGGATCAGAATTCTGTTTTGTAAGAGAGAAAAATTAGAAAAGTGGAAGTAACTATCTTATTTTCTTACTCTCACCCACAATCACCTGTTAAACTGTAACAGTGGCTTTCTGGTCTTATTAAGAAGTTAAAGGTGAAATGAAAGATCAAACAAAGATAATCTTGCCTCTTCTCAAATGCAAAGCATGAAATAAAAAATTTGAGATTCCCATCCTCAAGAATGATAAGTGAAATTTAACACATTAAAAAATTACAAAAGACAAATACATGGTTATCTAGCACCAACGGAGAGTGTCATCCTAAATAAAAACTTTTTCAAGTAATTGAAGGTAAGCTTCTTTAAGCACAACCATTCTTTTCATTTTAACTACCTCTGATGGAAATCTTGTTAAAATGCATGGACATGTCTCAGTTTTCTTTAGCAGAGAACACTGAACATAATTTAACCTTTCCTTGCTGCCCTGGGGTGATCACTATGAACGTCAGCTACTGCATTTTGTTGTAATATGACGATGCCCTCAGGGACTGCTGAGTGCACATACAACTGTCCCACTTGACACAATGTGAGTTCAGACTCCTGGTCTTTCAGAATATTAATTTAATTTCATTTTTAGAAAAACATTTCAGGCTTTTAGATACTATTTGTTATCATTTTCAGATGGACCCCACTTGTAGCAATGTTCCCCACTTAGAATTTGCTGTGAACTGGTAAACCATCTCATCAGACTGTGTGTGTGTATGTGTGTGAGTGTGCATGTGTATGTACTCGCACACACAATACATATAACATATATATATATATATATATATATATATGCATTTATACAAATACATGATTTGTATAAAATTTGGTTCTGAGAGAGGGCCTAAAAAGCTCTTGTATTAGTAATTGCACAACTGTTAGTTTACTTTGTGGTATATGTTTACTCTATTCAGAAAACCTGCTATTTTCTCTGCTCTCTCTGATTCTTAACTGTGTTCCGCACATCCAGGCTTCTCAAATCTAACCTACCTCTAGAATCATCTAGGGAACCCTGCTAACAATGCAGATTCTGATTCTATCAGTCTGGGTAGGAGTCTGAGGTTCTGCATTTCTAAGAAGCTCCCAGGATTGCATTCTGAGTAGTAAGACTTGATTTTTCAAGTAATTAGGTAAGTGATCTAGACCAGGAATGGACAGACTATATAGCTTGTCGGCTAAATCCAGTCAACTGCCCATTTATATATGACCTGTGAGCCAAGAATACATTTTCCATTTTTAAATGCTTGGGAAAAAAAACAAAGACAAGAAAAATATCTTATGACACACGGCAATGGTGTGAATTTCTGATTTTCGTGTCCATAAAGGAAGTTTTGTTGGAACATAGCCACACTCATTCATTTACTCATCATCTGGAGGTGCTTCTGTGCTACAAGAGTTGAGTGGTTGAATCAGAGAAGGTATAGCCTTCAAAGCCTAAAGTCTTTACTCACTGGCCCTTTATAGCCTGTGATCTGGATGAAAATGCTTCATATTCGAACAACACTTTCTCATTTACCGAGGGCTTTATTTCCTTTGGTGCTGCTAGTGGGTGCCATAGATACTGCTGGTGCAGGACCACCCTGTGAAGTCATCCGGCTCACGGATTCCCCAGGGGTTGGGAGGGAAGACTTCTTCAAAGTCACACAAGGTAGCATATAGGCTAGAAGAAACCCATCAGAGATGACAAATAACTAGTTCCAGATCACATGCCTGACAAGAAAAGAACCAGGACAGAGCATAAAGTCAAGTGCTTTTCCACTGCACCACAAGGTGATGTCCTAGTAGAATTATTGTAGTGACATTTCCAGTTTTTTTCTTCAACTGAATTGTTTCAAAATTAATGTCATTTCAATCATTTCGCTATAAGTGATGGCTTTTTATTCTGATGGAAAAAATATCCTTTAAAATGATACAGTATGCCAAAACCATTTCAACTAATATTTTCTTCCAAAGTTTTAATATCAAAATAAAAATGAAAACAGCAGAATTCACAGTTATTGAGAAATATCTATTCTTCTTTTAGGTTAACATAAGTCTACTGGCTTTTCCCCAAACACTTATTTGATGTAAAATAGGTTCCATTAAAACCCTAAACTCCACTCTTTGGAATTAAAGGGCAGCTTTCAAAATAATAGTAAATCTTGGGCTCATCATTTGTTATTGTTATTATGAAAGATATTTTAGATCTATTTAAAATATTTGTTTAAATTATGCTTTAATTATTTAAAAATATTTATTAGTGGTTTATAGCATCTAATACAATATTTTCTCTTCCATTCTGTGATCTATATAATTGAAACAGTATGACTTTACAAATAAGAATGAACCATGGGAATAAAATTATTTCTTTATTAAATTTATGGAAGTAGTTTTGTCTTTATGTTGACAAGGGATGATCTGGATTTATCTTCTTTCATTTCCCACCAGTAAAACTAAGAAAGCAAGGGAATCCCTAGTTTCTGAAAGGAAGTATAATAGGCAACACAAATCTTCCTTTATTTGATGCAAATCTCTCTACTCTATTATAAGGTTTCTTATCAGATTTATCCTCCATTGGATGACACGTTAAAATTTATTAGACTGAAATATGAATAGAAAGAAAACTAAAATAAGAGCACAGAGAGGCTGAAAGTTTGGCTAATCAAAAAATATTTTTAAATGTACAATATTGACAATGTACGTTTGCCAATGGACAGCCAAATTATTTGTCAGGAAAATTTTGTTGTTGGAAATGAACTCTTTTGTTTTCAACATTCTCCTATGGAAGAGTGCAGCAGTGTTATCTTAAGGATAATTTAAATACAATCTAACAATTGAATGGTTATATGTAAAGCCTGTTTGACTTCCTTCCGTGCATTGATATTCTCTTGCTTCAGATGTTCTTGATATCTTGTTAGAATTTGACATGGGTAATTGGCATCAACATTTTGGAATCTCAAAATCTGATACTTTTACTCATAATGGCATTTCTAAGAGATATATATTTTATTCCTTCATAATTGCCTTCCGGTTGCTTTTCAAATTTGCTTCTTTACTCACTTCATAGTGAAAATGAAGGGCTGTTGTCTGATTGTGGTCACTCACATGCTTTTTCCACCACTCCTATGCCAAAGTACTTCAGTTGCCAAGTAGCTGTTTCCTCTGCCTGGACTGACTCTCTCTCGCTCTCTCTCTCTCCCTCCCATTTCTCTCTCTCTTCCATCCTGGCCCAATCACTCTATGCCTCATGTGGTAGAGACTGACAAGCTGTTTACCAAAGCACCGCTTTTTTCTTCTGGGCAGGTTACATTCCCTAGCTCCGTTCCACTTAAGTGTTGCCTTGGTACTAAGTTCTGACCAATGGAATATGAACAAAAGTAATGTGGATAATTTCCAAGCCTACTCATCCTGCCCTACCCTCAATGAATCCCCATCTATTTCTGATTTCTCCCTATACCTGGCTGAATGCAAATAACTCCTAGAACCTAAAGGAGGGAACTGTTAACAACAGTTGCCTGTGTCCTTATATCACCTCTTAGAAGAAAGCTGCTCAGGAAAGACGCTCTTCCAGGAATACCCATTTTAGACTGTTGCGCAAATAAGGAAAAAAAAAATTGAAGTAAAAAAGACCATGAGACTTTAGTATCCCTTAGCGGCTTAAAACAACAAACATTATTATCTCATAGTTTCTGTGGGTCAGGAATTCAGGCATGACTTAGCTGAGTGCTTGCGGTTCAAGAGGTCTCATAAAATTGCAGTCAAACGGTAGGCCAGGACTTATTTGAAAGCTCCACTTCATGGAGGAGGGGGTCTGCTTTCAAGGTCATTCACATGGCTGTTGGTTGGACTTGGTCCTTTGCTTTGTGGGTCTCTCCACAGGGCTCCCTCACAAACGAACAGCTCACTTCCCCCAGGACAGGCAATGAGAGAGAGAGAGACAGAGAGAGAGAGAGAGAGACAGAGAGAGAGACAGAGAGACAGAGAAAGGGAGAGAGAGAGGGAGAGAGAGAGAGAGGAAGAAATGGAAGCCATTGTTTTTATCACCTAATCTCAAGAGTTCCATCCCTGCAATACTCTGTTAGAAGTGTTATGCAAGGTGTGGACACTAAGGTAAGGGTCATCGGAAGCCTTTTTGGGAAGCTGACTCCCATGTTTTATATGTGGCCTTGATTATCTGTGTCTTTTGGAGCAGAATTAATCTTGACTTTTTCCCTCTTGTGATATACAAACATGCTCAGAGACATCAAGTATGAATGGGGACATTTGTATTACATGAAAATACCTAGTAAAGAGTTCAAAGTGCCTGAAAATTCAGCCCATGCTCCTGAGTCTTAAACCCACCAAGATACCATATAAGTTAGAGATGACCTAAATGGTGAAGTCCTCACTAAACTCAGAATAACAGAAAACAGTTCCAGGGAACTCATTCACCCCTGCATGTCTGACACATTGCACTATACATTGCTCTTGGTATTAACTCAGTAAATATCTGTTGATCAAAAGGAATAAGTGCTTGAATGATGGATAAATTCTAGAGATTTTAAATGGCTAGTTTGTTACCAAAAGTCTTATTTGGGAGAAATTATAAGAAATTGGATCAACAAATACTTGCAAACATCAAGCACTGATTCATATCTCCCAGGTCAAAATGCACAGGGAATTTCTAAAATTTTTAAAGTTTCTCTGTGAAGCTCATATATGAGTATATATGTAGAACAAGTAACTCGTAGATATTCTGCTTATGAACTTTGACTATAATTATTGGACTATAATTTGAAATCATTAAAATCATAATATTAAAACAACAAGTTCCATGATCATGTGAGAAATTTTCAGAGCTCTGTTTGTCTGTCATATATGCTCATTCAGGACAATATTCAGGTCACAGTTACATTCTTAATTCAAAGAAACATCTATGAATGGATTCAGCCTACCCCGAGAATGATATATGGACTTTGGTCAATTCTAGCTATTTGGATTAACTCCATGGTAATAAATCAGTTGCTTAGTAACTATTATCATGACTGAGAAAAAAAGCATCAACAAGAAAATTGTATGTATAGGCATGTGTATAAAGATGGATATGTCTTTCTTTAGTATTCTCTCCATTGAACTCTCAGTATTCTAAAGAAAATATTGAACTCTGTAAAGACATTGATGTTTACAAAGGTCACAGAAAACAAACATTGATACATTGTCCCAACTACAAAAATTTTCTGGTACCAAAGATGCAGACCTAGAAAACTTTCTATGTAACTAAATGTTAAAACATGTTACTATATTAATAATATAGCATATTAATAGCATTTTAATTAAAAAAAGAGATGAAATTATTGCCAATTTTATTTCACAGAAACGTAATAGTCTAAAACATGTGTGGTTTTATTTTAGTTGATGGTTAATTTGTAAATATTCACCTATCCTTGAATATTGGGAAATTACATTGTGAGAA
>NW_017731639.1:1576011-1631712 GCF_001890085.2 Hipposideros armiger
ATGAATTTGATTGTAAGCAAATTTTTAAATTTGATATAGATGACATATCCCTTTAATGTCATCCATATAATAAATAATAAATATTCTTGTAATTGTGCTATTAAGGATCTTAACCACAATACTAATTATGAGGTTATTAATCTTAAGGGCAACATCTAAGTATTTCTACCAAGATGGAAGATGACATATGGTAAATTGCCTCGGCTGCTTTTTTAAACGATAAGCTTTTGAGATAATGACGGTAGTTCATTAATCTTTGATTCCATGATGTCTGACACATCACATAATACATGTGTACAAATATGTCTTAAGAAACAAATGCATACATGAAAGGGAAGGAAAGAAAATAAAAAGAAATACAAAGGAAGGGAAAGAAGTGAGTGAAGGACAAGGTAAGGAATCCAAACTGATCCAGATCAAATAAGCTCTGTGAGCCAGTAACACATGAGATGGTTTGGACAGATTCCAGTAGTTAGGGTGATTTACTTTTTTTAATGCTCACCCTTATCTAAAGTAAATCCAAACAAACAAAGGAAACCTACTGCCTCTAAATAGTTAACTCCATCAGTCACCAGGTAAAAAGTACTACTCTTCCAAACATTATATATAGTGTATTAAATCAAGCATTTTTCATACACGTAAACTATATTTCCCATGAACATTATCATCTCCCAATACATTATGTATTTCTGATGATCAATAAATAATGAAGAATAACAATAACGACAACATCAACAAAGGCCCTGGAGACAATAAGGCTTGCACTCAGGCGAAGGTCTGAGCAAACAGATGGTTTCTTCCCTGTGCCCTGAAAGCAAACTTCCTTGCCTTCTATGGAACCACTAACGGCAGTAAATCCCTGAGCAATTGGCCTTCCATCAAAACAGTCTGTATCCGGTCTCAGGGAGTTCACAATGAGGGACTTTTGGCAATGGCACCTCAGTTGATCACTTCTGTAATGAGGCAATTATAGTCAGAGAGGTTGTCTGTGATGTAACCCAAGCCCTCATTTCTACACAGCTGTGCAGACCATCAACTCAGATTGTACCAAGAAGTCAATTCGGAGCCTATTCAGAATATGGGATATTTATTGGCTGAGGATGAGGAAAGCCTATTTGTTCAACCACACTGGCATTTATCTTTGTCGGCTCTGGGCACAGACACTAGACCATGTGCAAATAGCAGCACTGCTCCTGCCGGGCAGGCTGTTCTGAGCTTTTCTCTGAACCTACTCTCTTGGGCATTGTCTGTCACTCCTGTTTCAGGCCAGCCTGACCTAGGGTTTTGCTTTCTCTGACTCCATTCTCTGACTCCATCAGCTTACACACACCAACCTTTTAACTTTTGTGACTGCCCAAATGGATTTTTCAGGATTTGGAAGTTTAATCAATATATAAGGATGAAAGGATTGCAAGGAGCAGTGAGGGCCCAGTTGACATTAGATGGCATGAGTTTTTAATAGATATGTTCCTGACTTTCTTCGATAACCTTTGGCCATTTGGAAGAAAAAGAAGAGATTAAGTAGTGGGATTTCCTCAGGGCCAAAGACTGGCACCATGGGCAAGCCAACGAGGCCAAGGGTTAGGATGGTGTTACGACACTATTGCGATGCCTGCCCATAGGTCACACGGTGGGAAGAGCCAAGTAGACAAGGCAAAAATGATGGCCTGGGAACAAGCAGGGGCCCAAATAAATAGAGAACACAATGAAAGTAAACAGCATGCTGGGGATAAGGAAGTCAGAAGGGTACTGGGACAGAGGGCTGTGATTAAAGGGGGGATCAAACATAGAATTCAGGAAATAATATGGCTGTGAACGGTGAGAAGTTCTAAACTGACCTGGTTCTCTCCTCCTCTAACCATTAATAAACAGTTGATATTGATTTCAAGTAGTGAAGCTGGATGTAGCGGTGGGCATCAAAGAACGGTTCCTTAATTTATTTGTACTGGAGGGGCTATGGCGACCAAATAATACGGAAAAGCCTGGCTTCAGGTATGTGAAGGAGAAGAAAGAAAAATAGGCTCGAGTTCGGCGTATGGTTTTCAAAACGCATGCACTTCTGTTGTTAAATGTGTACAATTATTTGATTAAAACCCAATTGAACATTACTATTAGAAGTCACAATGGAATTTACAATTCTTTTTTTTTTCCTGAAAGAAAAATATTCAGATATTTTAAATAAAGTAATTGGAGGGAGGCAGAGGGAAACTTATGTAGGCAGAGCAGTATCAAAAAAAAAAAAGAAAAGAAAAAGATATGTTCTATAAGGTGAGGGAGGGGAGAAAGGCAATGCAAAGAGTGGACATGTGACAGGGCAGGGGAACTCTGACTTTAGTGAGCCGGGATGTGTTTCTGAGGACCACGCTAGCACAGCTTCCCACTCTGGGTGTGAAATATCTTGTCTAAAGTCAGTGGAGAGCTCTGGGTCAATGAAGACCTGAATGTCTACAGCATGGGAAGATTACAGGGGTCACTTTAATAAATGGGATGTCAATAGAGAGGGTGGAAAAGAAATTGCAATTTTCTAAGTGCCACAATTGGAAGTGCAGCGGGCAGGAATGGATATGTTGGAGTGGAAGCAGACACGATCCAGAAATGGGAGAGATAAGAGACCAGCTCTCACAGGCACTCTCACCTTCTGATGTCTCATGGTGGTTGCGGTGGAGACAGATACGGGATTCCTAAAAGACCAGATGTGGAGCTTGACTGCTTTTCTCTGGACTGGCAAATGCGGTGGGAAGCTCAGCTCAGAACGGGGCCTGAGAGCAGAAGACTGTGTTTTACTTTTATCTCTGCTTTATCCTACTTGCTTAGCCTTCGGAATCCTTTTAATCCCTATGGTTCTTTTTTCTCCTAATCTATCCCAACTTTCAAAATATTTTCACAGGATTTTATAGTTATTTTCTTCTTAGTACAGTCAACAGGAATGAGACCCTTAATAAAAAAATAATGATGTATTTAGTAGCAGAAGTTAAATGACTATGATAAATGCTTTCCAATAATCTATATGATATTAATAAAACAGGGCTCTATAGAAAGATGGTGAATGGATCTCTCAGTTAATTATTGATAGCCAGTGAAGCAAGCAAACATAACCCAACAACAACAACAACAACAAACAACAAAATTATATTGGAAACATTTATTTCTAAAGTTCATTAAACACTTATTTGAATAAAACGGTTAACTCCAAAAGCATGCTGGGTATCATTTCCAACTGTCTCTCATTATATGTTTGTTGTTGAACCTAACTTCATACAATTAAGGTAAGGCTTTTTCAAATAATAGATGCATACAGTAAAAAAAAACAAAAAACATTTTTTGATGCATTCAATATAGATATAATATCTTGCTATTCTTCAGACTTTCATATGTAAGCTATGAAAACCAAAATGATAATAAATGGAAAACTCTGGAATTATCTTATGAATCTGAAAGACCTTAGAACTTGTTTACTCCCTCATTTTTAGTGATGAGAAAAATCTAAAACTAGAGTTTACCAATGACTGCATAGTTGGTTGAACACACAGGACTGAAATTGGGGTTTTCTGTCCCCACAGGACAGGGTTATTTCCATTTTACTAGTGAAAAGTAGTGGGAGTAAAGTTATTTATTGTTAACTGAACTTACCAAGGAAATAACAAAACACATTTGACAAAGCAAGTGCACTAGGAGGAAACTGTAACTTTTTCCCTGGGAAATGATCAGTTACTCTCTTCAAACTCAATTTTCCACTCGGAATGTAAAGCGAAGAGGCATCGATCTGCTGTCTGTGACGTTCTTAAGTTTTAGACATTCAATAAGTCACTGATGGTGCAAAAACAATATTTAGTTAAACCAGGGAGTCAATTTCAATCTTAATTCTTAAAAAAAAAAAATTCACAAAACAGGAGAAATCAATCCTAAGCATATATTTAATCACACATTGAGGGAGGCAAGCTGACTCCTTTCAGGGGCAATCAAAAACACGGTTATCAAATATATTTCTAATTGGAATTATAATTTAAGGGCTGATATAATCATCACTTATTGAAATTTTGTAGCACTCACCCAAGACAGTGGGGCGTGTTCACAGAGCATCAGTGCAGATACCTAATTTCTTTAATTACTGGAAAGACATGGGCTATATTCCTAACACCACAAGGAGACAAAAGCTAGATAACAGATCTGGGATCAAATTCCTCTCTTAAAATGAACGCATTATAATGGTGTGAACTTCTCTGCCTTTATATAACATTCAATCCCTCTTGAAAGAAAGTGTGCATCCATGTGCTAAAATATGCATTGTAGTTGAAAATAAGGAGAAACTGATTGAATAAAGAGAAATCAAAGTTCTTAAAAACACATCTCTTTTGTAAGCATGAACATTATTCACAAAGAGGTGAAACCTAATCAAATTTATAAAGTGCTACATCATTCTACATAATTGATTATGCACAGATTTATTTTCAAGATACCCAACTGTTAATGTGCTAACAGCAACATGGACTTACGGAAAAGCAAAAGGAAGAACATTTGGATTTTGAAGCCGTTGGAGAACAAAACATAAGTATCTACATTTCTATAAACCCCCGGGGTTGCTTTAATTGGCTTATTTATCTTCAGTTTTAATAATGTTACATTAATTGTTTTATAAAATCAAAGTTAAATAAGCTCACCTGTTTCATATTTATTTGCATTGCTTAAGAATGACGGAAAGATAATTACAGATGAAGTAAAAAAACTTACAAAAACAAAATGTTCTAAATTCTAAAAACATGAGGCTGTTAAGGCATTAAGTGCAAACTTCATATCCAATTCATTAATAAGTTCTTCCAGTTGTTTCTCCAAACAGATCCCAAATCCAACTATTGCTTACTACCTTCACCATCTTACTAGCTCAAACCACCATCATCTTTTCCCCAGACTATTACCAGAGTTTCCTGTTTCTATTAACAGTTTTGCCTCTCAAAAGCCATTCTCCATGTAGCAGAAGGACTGATAGCTAACTTCACTTAGCCTGTGAAAGGCGATAGCTAAATTATGGGGACATTGTCAGCCAGTTGCTAACCACAGCAATTATTAAAAATTAAATTATATAGAGAGACAATTAAATTTTATTACAAACAAAAGTAATTACTCCAAACTCATCGCTTCATTAGTGTAGTAGTATATTTTACTATTATCTAAGCTCATACGATTATTTACATCTACTCTATCTGCATGGTACAAATCATATAATAGTGGGCTGCTGTGAATCCCTTCTCTACTCCACACTTAGTGATGTCGTATCCATGGCTTAAAATTAGCCACGATGGGAGAATTTACACCACAGAAGTGGCAAATGTTACAAGTCAGTCAGGACTTAACCTACTGTTTTTGTTTTGTGTTTTTTTTTCTGATCATCTAGACTTAACAAAAGTAATGGAGAAAAGATTAATAATGTAGATTATGCTTAAGAATGAGCTGAGTCTATAGTCCTGGTATTTTGAATAAGACAGAAATCATGGAGGGAATAGTCTTCCAAAATTTGGAAAGTATTATCTGTTTCAGCAAAGTAGTACCTCAAAGAATCAACAAGAATAAAGTTCCAACATGCACCTTTGTTGGTTCAGTTTCATCTTACTATTGTAAATAAAAATATCAATGAACTTTCATGTCAGAATGATATGTTTTTGAGAACCTACTGTATTCTAAATACAGTAGGTTCTCAAAAACATCTCTTGAATGGATTTATTAATATAGCCTGAAATCTCACTTCCTCTCCTCCCTCCCTTCCTCGTTACCTTTCTAAGTGGTATTGATTATCATTATAACACAGGAATCAGGACCAATTCTATTCCTACAAATGCCTGAAACACTGAGCACACTTGGCTGGCCCCTTCAAATCTTTTTCATCTATTATTTCTGCATTTCCTGCACAAAAACACCATTATCCCTTAACCATCACCTAATGGCATTCCTAGAAACTCATTGAGAACTTTATTATGAAAGTTGAAAATGAGACTAAATATAGCATCTTTTTCCTGGGACAACTGCAACCTAAAGGAATGTGGGGGCCTTCACAATATGATGTTTGCATATTTTCTTTAAAACTTAAAAACTGCAAATGAAAGTCTGTTGTGCAGATTACTGTTAAATTGTGAATGCCAGTTAAAGTCTAATGGTTAATCTTCATTAAATAAGCAGTGCTTCATATACCATGCAAAATTATCTGCCACAGCATTAACAAATGCCAATTAGTTAACTAGTTAAACAGACATAATACAGACTTCCAAGTTTATGGGGAAATGAACAGGCCTTAACTTTAATAGTATGGAATATTCTTTTATTTAAATTTTATGACTCCTCATCCGGGTTTCATTTAAAATGTCAAAATTGTAATGGTACTGACATTCATTTTATAATAGTGTTTGAAACATATGCAGTAAAAAGGGTTGTAATAATAATACTACAAATTACATGCTTATTTTTCCAGATCATACCTAATAGACTGTAATATCATTTTCAGTCACAGTTCACCGGAGTTAAATTTAAAGCATAATATTAAAGTCAAGGTTCCTTCACATCTAATTAGACATTAGAAACAAATGTGGCCAGGTCTGCATTCTGTTAAATATATGCAAATGACCCCTCAGAGGCGATGGAACCATTGAATGACATTAAAGGTAAAAAGTAACCCACTCTAAAGGTATACAATAAATTACTAGAGATTTAGCTTCGGCATTGTGCAATATGACATCTCAGTTTCTGCAGGACACACTGAAGCATAAATTGTACCCAGCTTGTCTCCCATTGCAAAATATTCAGGACAAACATAGAATATTTTATGCTTAGAATCCTAACTTGTGGAAATTATGCCAGCAATTGAGGCAGTTCAACAAAGCACCTATCATTGGGGTATGGATAGCACCATTGCAAATTTTGGCAGAGTCATTTATTTTCAGGAGCAGCAGGGAAACATTAAAAAGAATGCATTTTGTTCATTCTTTGGAAATTCATATAAATAAGTCTTAGCTATAGACTGACTTTAGAGGTGAGAACTGTGTTTTTTTTTTTTTTTTCCTTAAGCCCATCCTCACTAATAGTTTTACTGTATTCATCCTCACAAGTGGATGGGGGAACTAATTCCCTGAAGTTCCATCACATAAAATCATAGTTAGATTTTTCTCTACTTCTGCTATTTATCATCTTGCTAAAAAATGAAATTGGGAGGTAAAGGTGATTTTTATGACATTCGCCAGCCTGTCATATAACTTGGCATGCTGACTGGAGTTTTCCAGACAAAGCCTTCTGATTGGCTCCCTGTGGACCAATCACATTCTTGCCTTGTGTTTATGTGCCCATTTAGAAAAGAAAAGCAGTAGAGGCCAGTGATATAGTATTACTTGAAAATGCTTGTCTTGAATATTCCTGTGCTAGTCCAAACACAAAGAAAATTGATTCTTGCTCTTAAGCACCATGTATGTGGACACTGAAATCATTGTAATAAGTGCTTGATATATAAATACACATTTTTAGTGAATAAAAAATTATTAGCACCATCTGATATATTAGATTAGAACTTTTAAAAACAGAACTTTGAGTTTTGTTTATAAACTGCAATTAAAAGGAAAGAGCTTAAATGATGGTAATTCACTCTCTTGAGGCCCAATCTTGAATGATGGTGTAAGCATTTTCACTATCCTGCAAATCAGCTGGTTGCAGAGGAAACTGTATTAGATGTATTGTCATAAAATTGGGTTAATTGAAAAGTATGGACACCAATGGACCGTGATTTCTTTCATCTGAGAACCAAGAAAATTGTATTTCTTGATATTTCTCTGTCAAGATTTACCCACCAGGGCAAATCCAGCACATAGAATATTTCAGATTCTTCATTTCTCTTGTGACAGACCCAGGATTAAACAAAATATGGAGAACAGGAGAGCTGGCATGTTATCTTCCTTGACCTTGGTGGATAGGAATTGGGGACATAGAGGACAAAGTTACTACCACTACAAACTTCTAAAGTACAGTTAGTTTAACTTAATTCCATCTATAATCTGTATTAATTTAAGGATCATCTTGACCACCTTTCAAAGTACCTAAGAAAAAAAAATGGAAACTAAATTTGTATTTTACCCACTGAACTCATGACAGGAATCACATAAAAGAAAAGCCTAATCATTTGCTATCACTCATCAGTGAAGAATTCCATGCTCACAACAATTTGGGCAAACCTTCCTTCAGAAGGTGAAACAGAACTTTCCATATCATTTCTGTTTCTATGAAGTCTTGATTTTTGTTTTAGGACAACCAATATAACAAATGAATTCATTTCAGGGTTTATATTTCTCCTGGAAAATTACTGCTGGGTAGATGTAGGGAATAAAAGTGCTATGAATAAGATTTAAAGAGAGAGCTACCCTTGCAAAAAAATATTTAGTTCTGCATATCTAAGCACTTTCAACCTGCTAGCGTTTTGGCACATCATCATTTCTCCAAGAGAACAAGGATACTAACATTAACATTTGCTCTAACACCTGATGAGCTGGACATGTGGGGAGGCTTCGAACCTATTTACAATTCCAAGATAATGTATGGAAACCTGGGTATAAAAGAAACAGTGAAAAAGGAAGGACTGTTTCCTAGTGAGCATGATGAGTAAAGCAGAAAAGAGTCTGAAGAAAAGAGGACAATAATTGCCCAAGCCGCACCTGCACAATTCCTTCTGTGTAATAGACCTGAATAAATATGCAATATTTTCCCAAGGAAAGATAGTGTTTTTCAAAGATGTCGCTAAGAAGTGAGACACACTTTTGGATATCACTTAAATGTATTGGACAGAATACGAAAATACAGTTGATTCTGCAATATTCGAACAGTACAGAAACCAGAGGACATGCTGGTTCTCATTACAGCTCCACCAGTCACTGCCCCTGCCCACCCAGTGTGACTTCGCCCCAAGGAGATAAAGTATGACCAGAGGCAGGTCCCCTCATCTCTCTGGATGGGTTTCTTTATTTTAAAAGAGAGAAGGACCCAGATATATCGGGGGTCTTCTTCTAACACATGATTATTCTAGTAGGTAAGGGATCAATTATTCAGGAAACTCTGGACGTAAATCAGGAAGGGGCTTAAAAAGTGAGAGGATTCTCAGCCTCAGTGGCATGCCCTCTCCAGATAATAAAATTTTAAAAGACTTTTAACAGAGACTCCTTTACATTTCTTAGAAATAAAAATAGATCAAATGTTAAAACAATTAAAGAGCCATTATTGGCTACTGATAAGAGCTATTTAAAAAAAAACACCAAACTCCTTTGTATTCATTTCTTGATGGCACGCAGGGATCAGGGAAAGGGAAAGTAGAGATAAATTCCACTGCAATTCCCAAGCCATATTTGAGACTACAGTTGCAGCATTTTTCTTTGCAAAATCTTGTTCAGAGCTGATAACATGGGGAACAATAGATTGATGTTAAGTCGCAGCTCTTTGTTTCCCAGGGCCCTCCCTCTGGCAGAGCAGCCAAGGAGCCCAGAGGAGGGGTGGGGAAAGAGATGACAAGCAGGGAGCTCACACCTTTCATAATGGCTTGTGAACAATCAAGAGCTGATGGTATTAGTGAAAGGTTATTATTTGAATTAATCATACAAGTTTAAAACAACTTGGCATTTCAAAATGTTTCTGGGTAGGCGTAGTTTCCAAACTGCAACTGTGGCGGAGTAAAAGGCTTAGCTTGTTGGGAGCCTGCGAGCCTGCCTGTGCAGGGAAGCGGTTGGTATGTTTCTGGAATGCAGCCTCTCACCCCTTCAGAGTCATGCGGGTCCTAGACAGACCTGAGCAATGCCATGATCCCTTCTACTTCATGATTTGGAGAGAGAGGAAAGGAGGGAGGGAGAGAGGGAAGAAGCAAGAAAGGAGAAAGAGAGGAGAGCAGAGAGAGATGAGAGAGAACCGAGAAGGGGACCTAAGATCTGGCTTTAGCTCTGTGCTAACTGGTGATCCAAGCAAACCATTTCTTTTCTCTTCGTTTTTGTTTTCTCATTTTTAATAATGGTCTGATTTACTACATGGAAGTATTGAGAGAATCAAATGAGATCATACATGTGATGATAAGGGAATAATTCAGTGATATGAAAGAGTTGAAAAAAGCAGACAATAGTAGGTAGCGTGAGTGAAAAATAAATGTGCCTATCTCTCGTTTGAGTCTGAGTAGTGGTTTAATGTAACAAACACTGAGTACCTCCTGGGGGCCAGGCCCTGATCCAAACCCTAGCTAATCAAGGTCTAGGGAATACAAAGATGGACAAGACTGTCTCTGACATTGAGGGCCTTGTAGTCTAGTGGGAGAGACAGATACTTTAACAAACCATTTCGACGAATTGTGGAAAATGGTAAGCTGAAGTCTGCATAGGTTGATGGAAAGCCACACAGGAGACCTCTAGCCTGATTCTGGCTGGGGCCTTGTGCTTCAGCTGAGCCTTTCAGAGTGAGTATATAAAAAGAGCAGTGCTCTGGCCAACAAACGAAGCAGCCAGAGCACAGGCTTAGAGAGCACGTGGGAGGGGGCTGTGTGCCTCGGTGCCACTAGAGCATGATGTGGGACATAGCTCGTGTTGGGCCAAGGCTGGAGAAGTAAATAGGGTCAATTCATGTCATCTTACAGAGGAGTTTAGACTCAATTCTGTAACAACTGGAGAACATATATGCACACTAGTGACAGAGTTATACATGCGGTTTCTGTTATATAAACCCATTTTAAAAAGATCATTCTAGAAGCAATAGAGAAGTGTTAAAGATCTTCAGAGCAAAGACTGAAGTATACTTTGTTATTTAGTGTCAAGACACGTGTCATACCCCCTCCCTCATTCAATCATTCTAAGAGCTCACCAGCCCCAGAATACATACTGATAGTCTCTTTTCTATCATTTATTCCTCTCACGTTCCAAAAGAGTGAGGCATCATCATTGATAGTTGTACATGGGCTATCCAGCTGTTATATTAAAAGTCAATATGTTTGATACCAAATGCTAAATAGAATTGGTAACCAGGGTGTCAGTGACGAAGAGTTACAAGTAGGAATGTATATGTGTGTGAACGTGGGTTTGTGTTTTGGTCCCTAAATTAAATAAACTGGAGAATTAAAAGTAAAGCAATATTTTAGATGCACATCATTAGGCAAGGATATTAATGACAAGGAGGATAGTTATCTTTTTGGTTCATATATTTAATCACAAAATTTTGAGATGGCAGCATAATTGCATTAATGACTTTTTTGTACCTATGTCTTTATTATAGTGTTTTTAGTAAAGGTACATTAATGTCACCAAGTTCTCCAGTTATTGTCTAATAAGTCTATGAAACACACACACACACACACACACACACACACAAAACCAAAACATAACAGTTTAATGGCCCCATATTTTAGAGTTGGTGGTGTTGTCTATTGTTGTAAAATGATTCATGATTTCTTACAACCTTTTAGTATGAAATAACCCCAAAACAGCAACATTTAAAAACTCTACTTCTTTTCCAAGGGACTGTGGGACTGTTAAGGAATGAATTCATCAAAGGTTTAAAACAACTGCATATTTGTGGGGTATCACATATTTAAGGACAAATCATCGCTGGGACATTATTAACTGTACATGTCTGTGTGCTTTCTTGCAACATATCTTTAAAAAGAGGTTAATTGTGATATGTACTATAATATGAATGAATAACTGTGCAGTTAGCAGTTCAAAATGTGTTAGCATGGTAAAAAAGGAACAGTGAAAAAAAAATGTCTGAAGTCACTTTGAGAAGCAACTTTGTGTGAATGACTTTGAAAGTTGAAAAAACTTCTCAGGGATATCTACCAAGACTGGAGAAAGAGGAAATATCTAATTACACCCCCTCTCTCAGATTCTATTGAGTTGACTTCTTCCTGCCTCTATAATATCTATCAGTTAATCAACACACATTTATTATGCACCTTGATTCTCCACAATCTGGAATGAACAACTTCAGCTGAGTGGAGGCAGAAAAACATTTAAAATGAGTTAGCTGACTATTTCAACAATTAAAAAGGCTGTGGAATATCTATACCACTCTGAATTTTAGTCTGATGAGCGGGTTGTTTCATTGAATGTTCATAACTATATATTTAACACAGTAAGATGGAGACCAATACCTCTGTACTGATGGATGAAATAGCTTTCTATTTGAACAGTTTGTAATCCCTTTGCCTGCCCAGACATAATGATATTTCAGGCAGGAAAAATGATCAGAATATTTGGAGGTCAAAAGGCTTAGGCTGACATCATATCACAAAAATTAAAATGTCTTCACTTAAAATCATCTCTGTCACTTGATTCTTGCTAGGGATGTCCTCAATAGGCACAAAAATTTATTTTGCCACAAATACCACCTCCAGGAGGCTTTAAACATTGGCTTAGAGCTGGAACATTCCCCTGCCAGGGATCTCTTTGGAAAACAGCTCTTCAGGAAGAAGCTTTTGTACACTTAATCATCAGTTTTGTTTTGCTTAAAACAGAATAGCAACAGCAGAAGTCCCTACAGCCTGTGTGATTATGTGGAATTGTCAGCAGTGGCTGGTGAGGGGCATCATGCTCTCTCGGCTTCCTGAACAGAATCTGACTGGATGTGCGTCTTTCACTGACTCTGAAATGGACTCTTAGGGCCCCACAGCATATTTAAAGTTAACTCCAGCACTGTTCGCTGAATGGTTCTTTCACTTGGCCAGAGACAGTTTTTCCTTACCATTTCTCCCTATATTGCCCATGATCTTCTATTATTGTGTTGTAAAATTGTGAGGAATAGAATTAAATACATGGACTAAAGGATCTCAAGAGGTGTTTATACTTACACACACACACACACACACATTTGACTGGTAACTACAACTAATTGTCTTGAAAGCTATAATCTGTTGCATAGATTTTTCATCCTCTGCTTCTGGGTTTCATGATTGCAACATAAAAAGAGGTCTATTAAATGCTTTCACATAAACTTTGAAAGCCATAATGAGAAGGGCTATGTATGCGATCAGGTTACTTTTGTTACCTTAAACAGGTCTGTTCAGGGTACACTGTTTTGTGATTAAATTCTATGTTAGGTGACACTGGAAAGAAAAAACTTTCAGCTTGCTATCATAGAATATTAGCCCTATATTCATATAACACAATGGCAGTACCTTAAAAACTGTTTTATAAATCTATCTCTAATATCTCTAACTCTGCCAAAAACAACTTGACCCTTTAAAACAACCATCTAATTCTGAGTTGCAGAGTTGGTACAAACATCCTAGAGCTAGCTGCTAAGTCATTCTTTCCTCTCTCCAACAAATAATTTTAGTTTTTACTTGGTTGTAGGCCAATGATTAGCACTGGGTGTGTATACATAAATGTAATTGATATTTGTGTATATACAAATCATGACTATTAGTGTTTTGACGTTACATTGAAGAAATGCATGTTGCCAAACACAGCTCAAGCCATGCAAATATCCTAATTTTAACCATCAACAATAATCTTTAGTATCACTTATTAATCTGAAATTATTGGGTTGTCGGAAAAGTCATGATGCATTTTGCAATGAAAAACATAGAAAAAAATATGTCATGACTTTACCCACAACCCAATAGATTTACAAGAAACAAGTACCAGTGTCCTTTTGGATACCAGAAAAGCACAATTACGTAAATTCATGAGGTGGAAATATCAAAGCTCTTTATTTTGACTGGCTTGGTATATGCCCACTGATTTTCAGACATCTCTTATCTCAACATAATTTTCAATTCAAACTTTTTGTTTAAAATTTGGGTCAAAATATGGATATCTTAAAAGAGATAGCTTCTAGGTGTGACAATGAGTATAAAAATTAATAATCTCAAGTTTAGAATTTTCACCCTTAAATAAATATTTGCATACTAAATTTTTCTTGATAAGAAATCAAGAAAATAGTTTATTTAACTAAAATTTTACTGAAGCAGTAGATATTTCAGTCACGGTCACAGTAGATCTATGTTACACATTAAGTCAGGTCTCTCCCTCAGCTCTCTCTCTCTCTCTCTCTCTCTCTCTCTCTCTCTNTATATATATATATATATATATATATATATATATATATATATACACTCATTTTCTAAAAGGAAAAATACTATTAAAATTGTAATACTGAATATATACCGATAACAAAAGATGAACACAAGTCACATTTGACTTCAGTAATAACAAGAGGTACTTAAAGTGGTTACCATCAACATCCAGACACTCCTGATTACAGCGAACTACTGCTTGAGCAACGTTGACAAATGTGTCCACTTGTACACATTTTTTTGGCACCCTTGGTATATATAAAACCAAGTTTGACTAGAGAGTCATTGCTGCTTAAGAATCCTATTATATTTCTCTGCTCAACTTCTATTTCAGATCTTTTGTAGGAAAGAAAAATCCTATTTCAGATCTTTCTCCACATCCCTGATTACATCACCTTCTTTTCTCGTCATTCTCAGCAGATGTCCAGGCCACCAAATTCTCAGAGAAAATAGAAGCCATCAGATGAGAAATCACTCATTTTCCCAGTATCAAAAATACACTTGCATTGTAACCTTTTGTCATTCATTTTCTTCAATAACAATAGAGAAGGTGTACATTTTTCAGGTTAACATCAACTATACTCTGATTTGGTTTGCCCTCACCCTCTCAGGAAACTTTCACTCTTCATTATCTCTCAGCCCCCTGTATCTTCACCCTTTTTTATAGAGTGATCTTCCCATCAACATGTAAACAAATACTCATCTCTCTCTGAACCTCACTCCCCTCAACTCTAGCTATTGTCCTATTTTTCTTCTCCCTATTTATGGTGATCCTTGTCTAGAAAGTTGTTTATACTTATTAGTTCCATTTTCTTACCTTCATCACATAACAGTGATGAAAGCAGAATGTAGTGCTGTCATAAAATTATCCGAAAAGGCTTATATTACTGAAGTAATAGTTATTTCTCAATCTTCGTCTTATTTTGACTCAGATTCCTTTCTTACTTGGAATTCTAGTTTCTTCTTTGTTGCTCTGTGTTTCTCAGCCTCACCTGCTGGCTCCTTTTTCTCTATATGGGTATGTTCCTCAAAACTGTAGTTCTAAATACACACAGGTTTTTCTTCTTTAAATGCATTCTCTTTGGGCAGCTATATACCTGGCCGTGGCTTAAATTATCATCTGTACCCAGATCACTCCAACATAAAGTACATACACAGACTTTCCAGAGTTCCAAATCCATGTATACTCATATATCTGCTGATTTGACATCTCCACTTTCATATTAAAAACAAATCTCTAATCCGGCTTGTCCAAAATTGTCTTGACGATTTTTTTCACCCACACCAGTCTTTTAATGATATTAGTCTCAGTGAATCTACTCATTCTACCCATATACTGGAAAAGTAGAAGTCAATATACATCCATAAACTCAACCCCTTAAACATAATTATTAATTTTATCTCCTAAATGCCTCTCAAATATGACATACTCCATCTTTGCCCTGTTACAATAATCCCAATTTTAAGTATATTCGTAACATGCTATGCCTAATATAATTCTTCTACGTGGCCTATGCGCATTCACTCTGGCCTTTTTCAGTTAATTCTCCGCAATGCTGATGTGCACATATTTTCAAAGCACAATGCTAGTCTTCATTGGCTCCCGATTTTCTTAGTATAAAAAACATATTCTTAACATGGTCCATGGGACATTAAATGATCTGGCCTCCGGCTTGCATTCCAACCTCAGATGCAACGCTTTCCCTCTGTCATGTTTTCCACATAACAGAAAATTGGCCTTTTGGTCCTCTGACTGCACAGTCTCTTTTCTGTCTCCTGGGATTTACACATATTGTCTCCCCATGAGGATTACTTCTCTCCTCTCACTTTCACTTAATTAACTCCTACTAAGTTTATGTGTAACATGTTAAACTTATCTTTGTCTTCCTTCCTACACTGCTTTCCAAACTATGTCAGAGTTTCCTGAATAATTGTCAGATAGTCTTGATTTTTCCATGGCACTTTTCAGAATGCATCTATATCTGTATTTGATATTTTTGATAGCATCTTTACAGTTCATTTAAATGTAAATTAGGTAAGTAAAAAGGCTGTGAATATTTTGTTCCCTGTCATGACCCCAGTGTTTGGGCCTAGTGCAAAATATGGAAATAGATATTTATTGGATGGATAAATGAGTAAATGAATGGATAAATTGACAAGGGTAAATTAATGTTGATTGCTAGATGCTGATAAAGCTCTGTGCTACTTAATGTGAATATTAAATATTATTGGGTATTTTTGATAAATGTTATTGAATACTTTTGATTTTATGTGATCATAAATTTTTAAATATATTTGTCATTTACCTCTAGACTTGGTCTTTAGGGTAGGAGTGCATTCTTACTATCTCTAACTTTTCAGACGTTAACACTGAATTTATTTTACAGGGGTGTTGAATAAATGTCAAGAGGTGGAAGAGAAGGCAATTGCAGAGATTCAAAAACCATAATAACTCCATGCACAGTTGGTTTAATTTGTAAAACTGGGAGTGATATTAAAAAGAGAAAAGCCACTATGCCTTTCTTTAAAACAACAAAATCAATCAAACAAACAAAAACAGCAGTGGCTTGACATCTTCAAGTTTATTAGTTGTTTCATACTAATCATCTTGATTCCAGGTTGTTATTCTCTAATAATCTTAAAAGAAAAATAATTTTAAATGAAAGTGTGTTTCTGAGAGGAGGATGAATTCTTACCATAAGGGTCTGGTTATTGTGGGCGTTGTGAGATCTTTTTCTCTGATGTTTGCTAAGAATTGATGACAGTTTAAGTACAGTTCTGCCTGGAGCCATAGAACATAATTAGAGGCCTCTCCTACTTCTCAGTTTCCACTGGGAGGAGTGCTCCAGGAATTCTCCCTGGAGATGGCCCATAGCAACCGGGACAAAATAGTCACTCATCCAGGAACTTCCATCATCAAATGTTATGAAGTGTATTCCAAAGAAGAGCTTGTTATTTATCACTAATAATTGAATAATCTGGAGATATTTACAATTTATATAATCTAATCATCTTTTCCAGCACATGTTAAGTAACCATTAGAATTATAGCTATTTCCGTCCTTAGTTTGATATAAATCAGTCACCTATTTGTACAGTGGCCACAGGGTGCTTAAAATGCATTAGAGCAGAAGTTCTCAACCTTCCTAATGCCGCGACCCCTTAATACAGTTCCTCATGTTGTGGTGACCCCCAACCATACAATTATTTTCATTGCTACTCTATAAATGTAATTTTGCTACTGTTATGAATCGTAATATAAATGTTTTTTTGTTTTTCGATAGCCTTAGGTGACCCCTGTGAAAGGGTCGTTCGACCCCCAAAGGGGTCGCGACCCACAGGTTGAGAACCGCTGCATTAGAGGCTTGGAACTAGTAGTTGCCCCTTCAGGATTTATCAATTAATAGGACAGATAAAACCAGTGAAAATAAAATCTTTACAGACATATAGGCAAAAGTAGTACTTATAGAGAAGTGCAATTTTAGGGGAGGTAAACATGAAATTCTGTAAGCACAAGGGGGACATATTTAAGGACAAAATCATGAAGAAGAGGCTTGGAAATTATACAGAGAGGAAATGATATGTTTGTCAGATAGGAGGGGGGATTTATTTCAAGCACTCGGAAAGCTTTAGAAGACATCTATTTTCAAGAGTGGGAAGGAAGACTGTATAAGCAGACAACAAAACAATGAATGGGATTAGTGGGAATAGAGGGTACAGATTTGGTTTATATACATTCAGGAAATAAATTGATCCTTTGGGATGTATGTCTGGACTGCTTCAAGACATGCATCCAGTATCCTTGGCTAGGTTCCAGCCATTGTTCCCAGGAGCACTGTTCCACTCGACACTGCCTGTATCAGAGCTTCTGTGTTGGCATGAGATCAGATTCAGAAAAGTTCAGAACCTGAGGTTACAACTTAGTTCAGCCATACTCTGTACTAGCCGTGTGACTTTGGGTAAGCTACTTACATTCTCCAGGCTTCAATCTCCTCATTCATACAAAAAGGTGTTGAATTAGACTGAGGTTCTCAACAGAAGTAATACTGCCCCAGGGGCTTTTGAAAATGTGTGGATATGCTGTTTTTGTGTAACAACGTCTGGGTGCACTATAACCATGTAGTGGGTAAAACCCAGGAGTGTTAAACACCTGGCAATGCACAGGACATTGGGGATGGAGGTAAGGAAGTCTCACCTTGTGCAACAGGGACATCCTGTTTGTAATTGTCCAAGCCTATAGCCTAATTGCATTTAGTTATGAACACAATATTTTGGGCTAGGTTTTGATATACATAAAGGTTTCTAAGAGTGCAACAACTGTGTAATGAAAGATCGCACTCTGTTTTGTTTAGAATTTTACCAAAAGTTGTTCACCATTTTAGAAAATCCTATCACCAATGGTAATGTTGCTCATGGTACTTGATTACAAGAGTGCATTTACAGCTGTGCATTCACTGTGCCCCTGTGTACAGGTGCAAGATGCAATGAATTCAGTGTCTTCTTTGGAGTGGCACATGAATATTTCCATATTAACATATATATTCTTCTATTACAAATTAATTTCATTTTCCTTGAAATTACTGTATTATGGTATATTAATTTTTGAAGTGATGATTATATGCAGATTATATTTCCTATACATTTTATTTCACAGAGTTTTTATAATATAACAGTTGGTGTAAAAGGGAGCTTTGTTCTAATAGGATTGAGAGCCAGTGGATTGGATGATCTCAACTTTAAGTTTTCAAATTGATGGGTATGTAAGTTATACACTGATCTGCAAGGAAGGAGACACTCTTGAATGATTTTCACTAGTGATATGAAATTTGGTGTCTAAATTCTAGAAGAGGGGAATAACTGAAACAGACTATACATTTATTTTACCATCTTTCCACTTAATTCAATAGAGATGAGAGATAGACATTATAATTGGGAGATCATCACTAATTGAGCATCCACTGCTTCAGGTACTATTGAGAACTCTAAAGAAATGAAAAAGTATTTGTAGCCCCAATGATGATTTTTAGACATAGACTTTATTCTCAGAAAATAGGTTTAGATTCCTTTAAAAAATGGAAGAACTTCACTTCTACTAAAAAGTTAATTTTTTTCCAATTATACTAAAATTTTATTCAATATTAGAAGAGGAAATAGGAACTGAAGTATACTGATCTTTCAAAACACATGCCATATTTCCTGATTTTCGCTGCTTTGACATCTGGATAACCCCCCTTTCCTCTCTCCCTGTACACACACACATATCCGCCAATCATTAAAGTAATTAAGTCAGGTAAGCCCATACCAGCTCTCTCAGGATGATGTTGAAAGGTTTCTAAATAGGATGGCATACAAATATTTCAGTAGTATAATCCGTAAGTTCCATTCTATAGGACTTTTTAATTTGCACACGTCAGTCCTTGAGAGTAAAGCACAATAAAATAGACTTTTTTACAGTCAAATGCCTCAATTTTTGCTTCATATTTCACCTCTGAAATATGACCATCTACTAAAACAAAACTTATGGGGCAGAAAGGTTTTTTTCCTGTTTTGCAAATGAAGCAAAAGCATAACTATATGCCAGGATGTCTAGCAGCTCTGTGCTGGACATTTCTCATCCTTCTACTAATGTGACCTTCAAATGACAGAATTGGATCAAGAATAACACATTTTGATGGTTCTTGTAAAAGTAATGGAGCTGCTGTCAAAAACACCCAGGATGACAATGAAACTTGAATGCATAGTCAGTGCTTGGGGATGAGAGTAGGAGCTAATGTTTTCACTGTAAATGTTTCCTTCTTATTAGTGTTTAACTTGCAAAAATTATTGACATCCAGTTTCAAGTGATAAAAAAAGTATAATTGGTCCAATGGAGCCACTGTACTCAAAAGAAAGGTGAAACAGCCTAATAATGCTGGTTCATGGCATATTGAAA
The DNA here is from genome assembly GCF_001890085.2 of Hipposideros armiger. NCBI lineage: Eukaryota > Metazoa > Chordata > Mammalia > Chiroptera > Hipposideridae > Hipposideros > Hipposideros armiger. The sequence goes on from NW_017731639.1 coordinate 1,596,005, forward strand.
GATTCATTTATTCACTCACTCAAATATACTGACTGACTACCTACTCTATGCAAAATAACGTTAGTTGCTAAGGAAGATGAAATGGTGCATAAAGCTTTATTTACATTCAAAAATAGCTTTTGGTTGCATCTGAGGAGCTAGAAATAGTCAGTGGAATATATGCTTAATGTCCTATTTCATATGAGACATTTGTCCATTGAAGAGGGAAAAATAACTTTAGTTTTTGGAATGAGCATAGAAGGCTTCCTGGAAGACGTGCCACTTGAACTAGACCATGAGAGATGGAGTGATCATTTCAGTAAATGGTTTCCAGTCAGATGGAATTGTATAAAATCAAGAACTCCAAAATGTTCTTTGGGGTTAATCAGGAATGATTCTATTTGACTCTTGAGTAGAGCTGTATTAGGAAAGAAGGCTAGAAGTTAGTCTGGCGACAACACAAAGAGGAAAAAAGAAAGGATAACAAATTTGGGTTATATTTAGTAGGTAACTAAACACCAATAAGCATGTGCTCAAAGATTTTTTAGAAAGGCAAATTAGCATGGTGAATGTGACATTTCTGTTCTCAAGTATGTGCTCTGGGATTGAAAATTTTTAATAATTCTCTGTTATTTTTGCCACATCTTAATAATTCCCCAATCATGGGTAAACCTAACTGTGATCTCTCTCTGTTCCTGGTCCCTGAATAAAGGACATTGTTGCTTTGGAAAGGAGTCTATTATTACCTGAGAGTCTGACATGCTCAATAAACAATTTGAGCAAAATTCAACAGATTCTACCTTTCTCCTCACAGTTTAGTGGACCAAGCATGGCGCATTCACAGGCCTGCCATGGGCTTCTGAGTGGCCAGTGGTTACAGCGCTGCTTCACAGGGTCCAGAGAACAGATGGACCAATGAGGATCTCTCTTCAAGTGGTTTCAATAGAAGACTTAGAGATAAAGGGCAGCAGAGAGCAGAGAAGCCAGAAAACAGGAGGGGGTCAGGAGAAGTGGGCAAGAGGAAGAATATATAATATATATGTATATATATATATATAATATATATATATATATAATATATATATATATATATATATATTTTTTTTTTTAAGCAGAAGAAATCATGAGCCATAGAGAAGGAGAAGGAGCAGAAGCAGAGTATGCAAAGAAAGAGTTCACTAGTGGGCCTGACTGCTGTCCTTTGCAAGGGCTGCTTACAAGTTCAGCCCTTGACTGGCATCTGGGAACGTGGATATCTAGAGGTCTCCCAACCACCTAAAGTCTTGAGAATGGCTCACTGTGCCTAAACTGTTTGTACAAACAATATAGCATGTGCTTAACACCGGCCTTCCTTCTGGGAGTCTGGAATCTTGGTATATGACAGGCAGTGGCTGCTTACGTGAGTATCCCAGGAAAAAAACATAGTGCTATGTCTCTAGGAGCTTCCCTGGAAGACAAGACTGCACACATGTTATTGCAACTCATTGCTGGGAGAATCAAGTGTATCCCATATGACTCCACTGGGAGAGGACCACTGGAAGCTTGTGTCTGGTTTCCTTCAGACTTCACCCGTGCACCTTTACTTTGGCTGATTTTCATTTGTATCCTTTTTGCTGTAATAAATCAAGAGTATGACTATAGGCTGATTTTTGTGAGGCCCAGTGAAACACTGAACCTGGGGATGGCCTTGGGGGACCCTGACACACAGAGCTGTTATAATAACTTATAAGTCAACACAGAAGCATATTTATTTGCATAAGTCTGTAACTGAGGAAAAAAGCATAATAAAAACAGATTTGGATGTTAAGGACTGGTGTTTTATGCTAGATGGTGGCAAAACAGTGTTTGTCATTTTCGATATCCTAAATAATTTGGAATGACATCAGTTTTATTGCAGTCTTCTTCATGAAGACTCACTATGCAGGGATTGAAATCTCACATTCCTTTGTTTACAATAAACCCCTATTACTTAAGGTAAGACAAGCAGAGCTTTAATTCTTTTCTAAAAGAGCCTAACTAACAATTGCCAAAGCAAATTATATAATCAGGTAAAGTGATTCTGCTACCAGAGTCTTTGGTGCTACCCGGAAATATCTTGTGTTGGCAACCTTTTGCTTTATTGTGGCGTGTCTTCTAACTTCAAGCTTCAGCTCCACTTCTATGGTTCTTTGCAGAGTACCTTGATCTCTCTAAAGAAAATAAAGTCCATCTGAGGGAAGTCTTCTACCTCCAAACCTACCTCCAGGGACCCTATTTTAATTGTTTTACCTCTAATTCCAGAGGAAAAATATAGATCTATTCCTCTCCAAATGATATTGAACACTTAATTTCTACATTGATTTCTATCTTTTTCTCTTCTGCAACTGCTGATCCTCTCTATTACCTCCTCTTCCCTAATATTGTTCATTTTTCCTCTCTATAGTGTCTTTCTTCTATGTATGTACACAAATCATTCAAATTTCTTTCACCCTAAAATAACAAAACAATACAAACAAAAAGAAAACTCTTCATTTGACACAAGCTCTGTAAAAGTTTTGAGATGTGGTTAGTACTCAGCCTTCACTTACTTAAATCTTATTCATTTCTTGGCTCCCGCCCTACAACTTTATTCTAAGACCCATTAGCTACAAAATTCAATGACTTCTACAGTCTTAGTTAAGCCTGTAATAACTCCACTGACCACTTTAATTCTTGAAATGTTCTTCTCCCACCCATTCCCAATTCCCATTATCCATAATCTGCATTTTCTCTGCCTTCTCACATGTCCTCAGCTGCTTCCTCTGACTCTTCCTCTTCAGCTTGCCTTGCTATCATTGAGGTCCCCTCTTGCTCCTCCCCTCTGCTTACATGAGGTTGTGTGCTCTACATTTCCTCCAAGAGCTCCTACAGCACCCTCCTCTGATGACTCCTAGAGCTATGTATCTCTAGCTCACCCTCCTTCCCATGCTCCAGACTCCCCCAAATACTCCCTGAATATTTCCACTGTGATAAAAATTCTAAGATAACATGTCTACAACTAGATCTAGTATTTTGCTCTTAGATGTGTTCCTACTCCTTTATTTTTGATCTGATTAACAATATGACATCTACGTTCTTCTAAGCCAGAAGATTTAGATAATCTCAACTTTGTTTTCTCCCTCACACACAGCCAAGCAATCCCCAAATTGTATCAGTACCGCTGCTCCCATCCCAGAAAGCTTTCTCAAACTTGCAGCTCTTCTCCATCACTTCTACTACATCCTTAATGTATGCCCCAACAACTACCTCTTAGAAAATTGCAAGAGCTTCCCTTCTTACTCTTCTTGTCACACCCCACTATAACCTACTGTCTACAAATCATCCTAAGAAATGTAATCATGATCTTGGGCTTTTGAATCAGGTTGCTTTGGTTTGAGTCCTGCCTTTACTACTGTCTTGCTATGTAGCCCTAATCAAATAATGTATCTATCCTGTGCCTATCATCATCGGTGAAATAGAGTATTGATAGTTACGAAGGTTAAAAGAGATAACATGCAAAGTGCTTACAACTGTGTCTGGCATTTAATAAGAGATCAATCAATATTATATTATAATCACATATCATATCATCATATCATGTCATGTCATATCATATCATATCATATCATATCATATCATATCATATCATATTCTTTCTTATCTGAAAAACTGTTCCATCTCTGTTGATACCAAACATGTGATAATCTGAATGAAGCAGAAAATGCAACATCTAAGTGAAGATTACTGCTATTATCCTTAAAAGGCTAACTGCTTCCTTACCTAGGGTCTTAAAATACATGATTTCACATTGTGATCGAGACGATACCATACCATATACCATACCACTGGTCTTTTCCAGGAGAATGTAAGATCTAGATCATATTTATACCAGTATTCCCAGAATGAACGAGTGAATGAATGAATGCTTTTATGTAGCCCATTTTACCATGGTCCAAATTAGATATTGCATTTTTCTGAGGCATTTGTGATAGATAAAAGTATCAAAAGGTAACATAATATTAAGCAAAGAAATATCAAATCAGAATGTAAAAATAACCAATGAGTATTTATAATAAATACACAGGCCTTCTCTAAATCTTTCAGAATTTATACTGTTAAGTATGAGACATTCCAAAACTGTTGTTAGAACAACTGAACTACTAATGTAAATAAATATTTATTGAGCACCTACTATGTGGAAGGTGACACATTAGAGTTTTCTTACAATGCCGAAAATAGAATTGAATAAAAAATTTTAAAAACTAGAAATAAACAAATCCTAATAAAATAAAAACTATAAGTAATACAATAAATGTCTTAAAAATGTTCTCATACTCAGGAAAAAGCTGGAAGGATATATTAATAATGAGAAGGGGCATCAGACTATGCTTTTTGGAAGAGTCTGATGTTTGCCAAAAGCTTAAAGGATGAGTATAATTTGAACAGAGGCAGAAGGTAGAGGCATGGTGTTCCAGAAATAGGAAACAGCATATTAAAGATATATTAGTATAAAATTGTTTACCCTGGCTAAACCCTAGCAGTGGTCTGATGAGGTAGAAAAGCATTCATCTTGGGAATAGGCACAAAAGAGTGTAGAAGAAATGAAGAAGATAGGGTCACATCTGGTACCAGGTGAGAAATGTTATGAAGTATCACACCTGAAGCATGTTTGCATATGATTCACTTTGGAGCTACCATAATTGGCAACTGGAAGAAAATTCACTGAATATAATCTGTAATGACACTGTCTCAATTTGGGGAAAAAAAGGTAGATTGGCTAAGAGAAAACTAGTAGAGCTAATTTTGAGTTGTGCCATAAAGCACAAGATTGACAGACAATTTAATTCAAGATAGAACAGGCCTTGATATTTAAGCAAAACATTTGAAATAGCGCCCCACTGACTGAAGGGAGGCAGGCATTAGAAACACGGGCTCTTAACATGAAATGCTCACAGGGATAGTTAGCACTACCCTCCACGGGGGCAGCTTTGGTCTCAGAAATTTACAGGCAGTGCTTTCAAGCAGTCAATTCATTAAAAGCAGGAAATTGCTTAATTAGTTTAAAGTGACAAACACTTCTAACAATAAATGTTTGAACTACATGGATTCCAAACAAATTTATCACAATCAGAAGTTTTACTATATACCTATAATGACTAGAAGAGTAATTCACAATAATAACATGTCCAATTGTGTTCTTAACTTGTTTTCTTTTCTTCTAAAATAGAACTTACTTGTTTTAAAGGGTGTTGAATTTCCACCCATCCTCACTTTTAATGGTTGTATCATTTCAAGAGCATGCTGGCTAATTTCCAATCTGTTTTGTCCTATTCTTCATTGCCCAAAATGTATCTAGATGTATTGTGGATTATTATACAGTAGGGATACTCTTGCATGTTTTAGGAACCCATTACAGAGTCTAGAGTTCTGTGGGTCGCGACCCCTTCGGAGGTCGAACGACCCTTTCACAGGGGTCGCCTAAGACCATCGGAAAACAAAAAGATATTTACATTACGATTCATAACAGCAGCAAAATTACAGTTATAAAGTAGCAATGAAAATAATTTTATGGTTGGGGGTCACCACAACATGAGGAACTGTATTAAGGGGTCGCGGCATTAGGAAGGTTGAGAACCGCTGGTCTAGACCAATAACATTACCGAAGCTGCACACTTTTTTTAATGTATATAAAAATCTACACATTTAGGCTTCATTATGGGCTGTTTTGCAAGAAAAGACCACAGTTTATTAATATACTAAATAGGTGAAAGTTGTGTTATTCCCATAGACATATATTTTAGAAAATTAATAAGCACATGAGTAGTGAAATAACTAAATATTATCACCATGGAAGATCCCCACTTCTAAGGTCCTCTGATCTCCCTCCACAACCTCGTACGCCTTTCAGAAGGCCTTGACCCACCCTCCCTGCCCCAGAACTTCCCAATCAAATTTGAAGTAGCAAATACAGCCAATAAGATACAGATTCAGCTTGCTCCTAGCACACAAGTAATGAATCAGGCCAATCGAGAATAGTGGAGAGAAGAATGTTTTGCATACTGAGCATATCAGAAGCCTACAGTAAATACAATTAGTGTATTCAAGTTTAGGAAAAAAACAAAACAACAAAAAAAAAACAAAACAATTATCTTATAGTAAATTCCTCATTTTTCTAGAATTTAAGATGCCATTTTTACCTTCTCCAGCATCACCACTGGGAAGCATAACATGGCCAAAGGAAAGGGCAGGAAGCCATAACATTGTAATGATTTGCTTCATTTCCCATCCCCAGAAACGTTTCCTGGGAGAGGTCACTAGTTTAGTCACACATATTTTCTGTAGTGCCTGTTCATAGACAGCACTGAGCAGCAGCCACACCAACAAGTCTCACAACAGAAATCCCGATTGATTATATCCACATCATATTAATACATGGCCATCTAATTTAAACCTAAAGCAGTTTGTATAAGATTTCAAGTATTGAATTCTAATTGAGGAATATATTGAATAAATGGCAGCCTTAATAATAATTCACTTGTACATAGCACATTTTGTGTGTGTGTTAAAAATATTGTTCTAATTGGGTTCTAAATAGTTAATTTTTAAATTACCAGATTATAATGGTGTTTCTAAAAGGGCATTTATTGTACACATAAATATGAAAGAAATTCCTTATGATCAGTATAATTTCACTGAATACAAAGTGAATTAACGGTTATAGGCATGCAGATAGAATAAGAAAATGTGTGACTTGCTATTTGAAGTTTTCTAACCTGAGTTCATTTAGTATTTAATTAATAGTTTATTGAAAGATTTTTAGGAGTTTGATTGTCACAAAGCTTTTAGAGGGTCACTTTCCTGACCCTGATATTCAGAGAACTCATGTATAAACCACATTTGTAATATCACCAAGAAAGTTTCAGCAAATACAAAGAATTGCTCAGGAAAAAAAAATATATATTCCTCTTAGAGTTATTTTTATGCTTTGCATATAAAAGTAAAAATAAACAAATGGAACATTTTAGCAGTTTACAATTTTAGGAAAAGATCATGTAATTACTTACAAGAAATCTAGTAGTCAAAAGAATGAAATTCCATCATCACCAGCCTGCAAATTAACAACAACAAAACCTAAGACAATATTATTTTACTCAGGCCACTTAATTGAACAAGACAGAATAAACATGATTATATGATTTATGACTCAATGATAAGCATTTATAGCATTGATGATGATAAATAATAATGGTAACATAATAATATTATAATCCTTCTTTCCAACGATTAAACTGGGGCATGCCATAAATTTATCCTTTTTATAAAATGTGCTATTCTTTCACCTATTAAGCATTTCAAAAATGTCAATTTGTTTATATGCATGCTGAGGAATACAACCAGGAGATTAATATAATGATTGAGAATAAAACAGTGGAATTGTGTTCTGAACTAGCATCAACATATATTCAGAAACTCAATTAAAATTACAGGGAAAATTAGTTAATACATCATTGTAGCTGTCCAATGAGTTTTTACAAGTTATCTCTGGATACTCAAAAAAGACAATCTACAGCCTTTCAACAACCACTGATGTAGCATTCATAGTTTGGGTTGCAGTAAGCCCCTGGGGTGTTGCTTGATGCTAGCTCTACTGTTTTGACATGCTGCCCAGATGCTCCAACTTTGTTTCCGTGAGCTCAGAGCTGAGTCTGAATGCCTCAAAGTACAGGTGAAAAGAGTTATGGTTAAGGCAGTGCTTGAGTTGTAGTGAACCAGCATCACCTGCACTGATCTGCCCTCCTGGAACTTGTGTGAAAACAGCATGGCGGTCTTGACTGGACACTCATACGGCTCAGGGCAATATGGAACACATACTATGAAGTCAGGTGTTTGTCTCTCACTTGCTGTCACCATTGTTTTCTTTTCTTTATCATAGTATCTCAATGTACAATCATTTCATGAAAAAAGCTATAAATTCTATGGAAGGATCTATATTTTCTTAGCAGACGACCTTCTGTCAGGATGTTATCTGATAGGCATTTAAGTGTATCTGTGTCTGTGCTTATAAATGTATTATGTCAACAGCCTTAGGTTGTCCTACATATATTATCAGAAGATTTAACATTGAGTTTTCTTAAATTTCTTGTCTCCTTTACCCCTGGAACGTATTATGAACGTGATGGTACACAAAGCATAACCGCAGATCTTTAATCTAGGAGGAGTCTCTAACAATAAGATGAGCTTTAAAATTGGTAGCAGATTTTGTGCAAGTTGTATGTCAAGATACTTGACAGAGTTAAGTAATATAATTGTAAAGTTAAATAACAGAAGGGAGAGGCATTAAGAGGCAAAGAAAAGATAGAAAATTCATGTTTTCAGATGAGATCTGTGAGGAGGAGGAGAGTAATCTTAAGTAGGAGACATAAGAACCCTCTACAGCTAACAGAAGCTGAAGAGAAATTGATTTGAAAAGAATAGGGGCATAATCATGCTGTTGAAGAATGCATTCAATAATGAGCCTGATTCTTGGAAACGCTGATCCGAAGGCGGGGCCAAGAACTCCGAGAGTGACACATGCCATAATTTCCTCAGAAATAGGGCTATTCCTTACCCTTTAATGAGAACAGTCTTCATGCAGTTTCAGCAGCTATGTTGAGTAGTAAAATTGAGGCAAAAGTTGAATTTAGAAGTCAGAAGGATACATGAAAGTGATGAAATTTCAGGAGAACATGAAAAGCAATGGAAACATGCCACGATTCAGTCAATAGCAATGTTAGAATGTGAGAATAATATGATCACCTATCTGTGGTGGAAGGCAGCTTGACGTAGCTCTATATTTCGCAGATGTCAATTAAAAAGCCCCCGAGGGAGGGAGAAAATAAATAAAAGAATTGAAAGTGTAGACAATTTGAAACTATTACAAAAATAAGGAAATGGTGATGATTTAGCGACAGCATATGCTTTCACAAACATCAAGGAGAAAGTTAATAAGTCTCAGTGGAATCACTTTTGATACCAAAATCTTTGCTTTCACAGTCAAACAAAACAGTTATCTTTAATAGCAATGCAGAGCATGACACAGGTGTCTTGTGCAGTGCTCTGCATGCCGAGGGTGTTCCCACCATCCTGGAGACTGGCAGGAGGTGGGATAGGTGTGAGCACCCCCAAAATCCTCAGCTTTGCATGCTAGAACACACCATCAGTCCCTCTGCAATTTGTCCTTGAACTTCCTATTCTCGCAACATGTACTTCTGTCTTGTCACGCCGCCTCTCAATCCCTCCCCCTTTTCTGGTCTCCTCTGTGTCATGCCTTCTGTACAGGTTTTTACCCGTCTATCTACAGGCCTGCACTGACCCAGCCTCTTCAGAATAAACCTTAGCTCTTCCTAGTGTTCCTATGCTTTTGTATGCCAAAAAGATAAGTACTGTTTTCCGATTTTGTTTATTCTTACATCTTCCCACTGACTCAAGTCCTCTAACCAATCCCTTCTACCACACAATCATATATATACAGTACATACACCTCTTCTCCTCTGACCAGTCTCCTAAACCACATGGCAGGAGAGAGGTAAGATAGCCTGTGTGTGGTGACTCAACATAAATCAATCATTATCAGCCAAATTGGCAATGGATGGAGAAATATCCATCCATTGAGTCTAAAATATTCCAAGATTGCACTTTAAATTGTATTACTCTATAATGAGGTACTTGGAATTAGCCTATTTGAGTTTATATTTTGTTCCAAAAATATAATGCCTAACCTTTTGGCAAATAAGAATTGATTCAGAGGGAACATTAGTGAAATAAAGAAAAGAGCACAATCTATCTGGGGTCTGTTATTTGTCTCAATTGCTTAGATTGTTTCCATTTTTTTAAATTAACAGAATGGTGTCTGGCATCTGCCAAATATAGCTCTGACAAACAAGAAGGCTTGACTAAAAGAAGCTGGAACGTGGATTGCATACTGAATTTATCAGGGGCAACTACATTTCATCTAGACAACATGATGCTCTTATCAGCTTGGTTTTCCATATTAGGTGCCTATAATCTTGCTGTCTTAATCTTCAATTTTAAGTGAACCTTCTTAGATTCCAGTCTTCTCTGCTACCCCTTCACACTATTGGCCTCACAGCCCATCATTCATTAACCTCACTATACCCATCTGGTGAATTTCCCATTCATTCATACATGGTTCATTCACCTTTGTGTGCACCTCTGAATTAGACATGGGGAGGGGTTAATAAAAAGACATCTGGGGCCAGCCAAGTGGCGCATTGGTTAAGAGCTGCCTTGGGATGCCAGAGGAACCCAGTTCGGATCCCACATATGAGGGCCAGTGACACTGCCCTCTACAGCTAAGATGCTGAACAACAGCTCAACTTGGAGCTGGGCTGCCATGAGTCGCCTGCGACGGTGTAGGCTGCAGCCCCTGCTGCAGTGGGTTCCCATGGGCTACCGTGTGTAGCCAGCAGCCAGCGTGAGCGGCCAGCAGCTGTCCAGAAGCCGGAGACTGATGTGCCTCGCCTGGGAAGAGCGCAATGATGGTGCCAACTTGAGCCAGTGAAGCAACGTCCTCCACAACTAGACTGAAGAACAAAAAGGACAGCAACTTGTCTGTTCCCCTTCCCCAATTCCCCGATAAAAATCTTTAAAAAAAAGACATCTGCATTATTTCCCTTGATATAATGAGTTTACAATCAAATTGGGAATCCCAGGACATTTTCTCATGAAATTACAAAAGGGCAGACTATGATTAAATTCCAAATAATGATATAGAGCTATAGAAGTTAGGAGAAAGAAGGGATCGTTCTAATTTAGAGTCACTCATTCATTCATTCAATATAGACTATCTGGCACTATTTTAGATGCTGAGAACACCGAAGCTACAGAAAATATTTAGCATTCAGTTGTAGGGAGAAGTGTTTAATGTCAGATAGCAATGAATGCAGGGGAAATAATGCAGGTGAGGGTAATAAAAATAGTAGAGGGGAAGTTTCAATTTTAGATGAAGTGGCTAAAGTTCTCCTTGGGAAGGTTAGATTTGAATAAAGACCTATGCAAAGTGAGGGAGTAAGTCATGTAAATATCTGAGGTAAGAGCAGATATAGACTTTGAGATAAGGCATGTCTGGGTATTAAAAAAATAAATCCGGAGGCCAGTGAGTGAACAGGGGGAGATGAGGCTGGAGAGTAATAGGACCAGCATCATAAAGGGGCTTGTAGGCCATAGTAAGAATTTTGGCTTTTGGTCAAAACCAAATGTCTTTGGAGTGTTCTAAGGATAAAAATGACATAACCCTGCTTCCATTTTGACAGAATTACTCTGGTGCTGTGTTGAGAATAACCTGATGTAGGAAAAGGGAGGACAGAATCAGAAATATAAATAAAGATGCTATCCTATTATTCTGAAAAAGAGATGATGGTGGCTTGGAATAGGGTGGCAGCCATGAAGTGATGAGAAGTTTCTGATTTCGGAGGTATTTGGAAGGTAGAGCCTAAACATTTTGCTGACCAATTGAATCTTGAATGAGAGAAAAAGAAGCATCAACGAACAAACCACAATTTTTGGCCTAAGCAATTAGAAAACTAGAAAGGTGGAGATATCTTTAACTGACTAGGAGAAGGTTAAATGCCGAGCATGTTGAGTGAGGCAGGGGTGAGGATTTTCAAGTATCAATTCTGTCTATGCTAAGTTTATTAGCTAGATATCTGTGTGAAGATATTGAGTAGGCAGCTGAACATACAAGTGCAGATTATGAGCAGAGGCCTAGGGTTGAAATATAAATTTGGGAGTCATCAGCATTTAGAACTCATGGTACCAGACAAAATTAACGAGAGGGAATGTAGACTGAAAAAATAGAGATCCCGATGAGCACAGTAAACATCCCATCTCAAAGCATGAAAGATAAGGAGGGATAATCAAAAGGTTCTAAGAAAAATCATTTGGAGAAGGAAGAGGAATGCTATTCAGTGTGGTATCCTGGAAGCCACATGAAGGAAGTGTTTCAAAGAGGTGAGAGTGATCAAAAGTGTCAAATGCAGGCCGGCCGAGTGGGGCGTTGGTTAAGAGCTGGCTTGAGATGCCAGAGGGCCCCGGTTTGGATCCCACATATGAGGGCCAGTGACACTGCCCTCCACAGCTAAGATGCTGAACAACAGCTCAACCTGGAGCTGGGCTGCTGTGAGTCGCCAGCGATGGCATAGCCTGCAGCCCCTGCTGCAGTAGGCTGCCATAAGCTACCATGTGTAGCAAGCAGCCAGCGTGACTGGCCAGCAGCCGTCCAGAGGCTGGCAACTGATCTGCCTCACCTGGGAAGAGCACAATGATAATATCAACATGGGCCAGTGAAGCAACATCCTCCACAACTAGATGGAAGAACAAAACAAGAGCAACTTGTCTGTTCCCCTTCACCCGATCACCCAGTGCTGTTCTCCTCCCCCAATTACCCAATAAAATCTTAAAAAAAAAAGAAAAAGTGTCAAGTGGTGATGACAGGTCCAGTGAAATGAGGCCTGAGAATGGTCTCTTCTATTTAATCAAGTAAACGTGGTCACCGCAGTGTGTTGTCTTTTCTGGATGCATGGCTAGGCTGTCCTGGACTTGTTGTTATGAAAGTAAAAAATGGACAACTATTTGGGTTTATTTCTCACTGCAGCCTGCTTTATTCTACCTGAGATTGTTAGTTCAGTAGTAATCTTGATCTGACCATTTTGGCTGGCATGATAAGAGCAAACATCTTCAAGAGATTGGCAAAAGGTAAATGGTAGAAGAGAAATTAGAGTCAGCCAGTGTAGATAATTGTCGGGTAGAGTTTTTCTGGATACAGAAACAAAAAAGAGGAAAATAAGGTTAGAGTAGGTGTTACAGATGAAAGAAACATTACTGATAATGATGTTACAGTAGAGAGGGAAACACTGATGAGACAGGAGTGAGCAGATTTACTATGATACATCCTTTAGCAGAGGAGAGGCTGGGGTTTTGTATATATGGAGAGTTTTGCTTCGACTGGGAGCAGAGACCGCTAGAAATGGAAAGAAAACAGCACACAACGGAGCTGATGAAGGTAGGTGAAAAGATGATGTGATGGGAGCTTGTGTAAATTCTCTTCTAATGACTTCGGTGTTCTCATTGAAATAGGTAAAAAAAAAAAAGCTCAAGCATGGCTAATGGAAAAACAAACAACAAAAACCAAAAACAAAAACAAAAACAAAAACAAAAACAAGAAAGCATACAAAACAAAACTTGATTTGGATCTTGAATATACTTTGGGTCAGAATAAATGGAAAAGAGATGAGTTCAACCGGAAAATAGGAGCAAAGGTGCAAAGATAGAAATAGGCAAAGCACATCTATGGGGACACTGAGAAGGTAAGTTTACCTGGTCTAGAATTCTTCTTGGGGAGGAGTGAAAGGTAAGGAAAATAGGTAAAATTTAGGGAGTTTATAGAAGGCACTTGAAGACCAACGTGAATTTCCAATACATAAAGAACAATTAAGGAAACAACATATCTGAGACCAAGGCTTGGCTCTGTTACTATTTTTCACTTTCTTTCTTTAAAGTTGGAGGATAATGTGAACTTCAAAGTCATTTTCAGCTTGGCAATTCTATGATGTTACTTAACTTACTTTATGGCAATAGGGGTCCTCTGTAGTTTTTGAGTAGTGTGCATAATTGGTATCTGTTATGTTTTTCTTAAAAAAAAAAGGACTAGCTCCTATTCCTTCTCATTCTGGTGAAATCATCCTCATTCCCATTGGGAAACCATACCCCTTCTATTCTCAGTTAATTAGTTCAGAAGGGAACACTGGCACCCTCAGCTCTAGAGGAGATCACGTGACCCACATTGGCCATTCTGTATTTTCAATTCTCCTTGCTACAGTTGTGTCAGAAATGTAAGCATGAATCAAATCAGGGCAATCAGACCCAATATGAAATTTTGTTGAGATTATTAGAAACAGGATCTCTCTTTCCACTGGAGTTGTTTCACTGGTAAGAACTTAAACCTGGGATTTGCGCACTCATCGGTGTATATGAGATAGATAGGTGGCTTGAGAATCAAGCTCATAAAGAACCTATAGAAGGAGGGAGTCAGACTTTTGATGGCATCACTTGAACATCTGCACCCAGATGTATTGTAAGGCAAATCTGTACCCGAACGTCGTAATCTGTAAACCCAACATAAAACTTTCTTCCAACCCTTTTCTTTTGCTTAAGCCAATTGGAGTTAGAATTGTCACCTTTATCCATAGGAATTCTAATTAATGTAAAATGATGAAAGCTTTTAATAATAACAATAAAAAGTCTGGTCTCGTGTGTAGAATGGAAAGAAGGAAGACAGTAGACATGGAAAGATCTGCTAAAAGGATAATTCATAATCTAGCACTGAGTGACATGGGTCTCCTAGGAGAGGTGGGTGCAGGAAGGAAAAGGAGTTACAATGTGGAAGCAATGTCAGAACGATTTCATGTTTGGATATAGGATGTATCATAGATGACTTAGAGCTTTCCATCTGTGCAAATGTAAGAAGAGTCTGTAAGGAGGAGGATTAAATTCTGAAGCAGTAGTCAGAATAGTTAAGTGACAACCACTATAATAAATCTCCTATATTTATTATATCCTAATATGAACTGTAACATATAGTTATAGAAATATCAAAACATTTGACCAACTGTGTTCCTTCAATGCTTGAATAGTGGCTAATAATAAGTAACAAATGAAAGGCCAGATTGTATAGAAAATATTCACTAATTAACCAGTGTCAAATCAGAAATTCTATTTCCCTTAACAATGTTTTTAAAACATCCTCCCATTTAGGAGAGATTTCCAGAGTATAAATCTCATATCCTGTAATTCCTGTATTTCTAAATAGCTTAATATAAGACAGTGCAGTATACTGGAAATTGTCATGGCCATATTTCAGAAGATAAGAGTTTGAATCCCAATTCTGCAAAATACTAGTTGAGGCTCCTTTTTTAAAGTCAGTGTATCTTCTTAGCATCAGTTCCTCATCTGTAAAATGGAGTCAATATAACCTATTTCATGGCCATGTGAAAGTTGAACAAAATAATACACCCTGAAGAAGTGTATATGCTGCAAAGCACTATTCAACCACATAACACTGTCATAGTTACAGCACAATAATTAGAAATAAAATGTTCACTTTTCCTGCTGAAACCTAGTGGTTTCCAACCTATCTTGTAAATGTAATTGCTTTCAAAATCACTTTTTAAAAGTAGATGAAGTAGGCAACTATTTTTATAGGAGAGTATATATACAGTGGATACAAATTATAGGCCAGACTGTGCTTAGAAGCATAGAATCAGGTAGACTAGGGTTCAAATCAGTGCTCCACTGCTTACCACCTAGGTGACTTTGGCAAAGTTACTTATCCAAACCCCTCGCTGATGAAATAGTCATTGTATTACTTCTGGATTGTTTCAACTATGAATGAGGTAACCTATATAAAATGGTTAGAGTATGATCTGACACAAGACAAATGTTTGCTAAATGGTCCCTTTTACTATTAGGTTGTCGGAAAAGTCATGACGCGTTTTTGCAATGAAAAACATAGAAAAAAATATGTCATGACTTTTCCAATAACCCAGTATTAGAGGTGAGGTGCCAGGAATGCTCTAGAAACCGAGATGCTCAGGGAAGCAGATGTGCACATGAAGCCAAGTGAAGACAAACTCCTTTGAGCTAATTTTAGGTCTTTTGGGATTTTTCATGAAACCACAACTATCTTGAGAAGAGGTCACCCACTGAGCCTCCACAAGATGCCAACAGATTAGAACAAATTTATTTCCTCATTGCTTCCAAAGACAAATAAATCCTGTGGTTTGGTAGCAGAGAAGGGGAGAGAAAAGTTTGGAGCATATGCAGATGTGGGAGGGTGTCACATACAAAATCTCTGAGTAAGAGGAAGCAAATCACTCATTGGAGAATCACGGACCTGGGGGAGAACAAGAAAAGTGACAAAAGGGAAAATTGAGAATGGATAATCAACTGCAAAATTATTTATTTTAAATTAGTTAACATAGTATCAAAATAAATAATTTGCAGGCAGACAAATATACCCTATTTTGTGGATAATTGAGTATGTGAAAATTTATCACTGAAATTGATAAATTTGGAAACCATTGTTTGCCTTATTAAACATACCCCACTTTACACAAAATGGATTAACCTCAGGGTGCTTTTACCTATTAAACTTCCCAAAGCTTATTCAGAATAAAATTCAATGGTCAAAAATAACATGTATATGCTGCCTTTCAGATATTCTTCGCTATAAAAAATAAGTGATAATACATTATTAGTTTCTTGTTAGTCTAAGAGTCATAGAAAATTTTCTCTATGTTAAGACATAGTTTTGTTGAATTGTGTGTCTCTTATATACTTCATTTGCTATTCTTCCAGCAAAACTGGAAAGAACATTGTGTTTGGTAATAAAATAGCTATATAACTAGCAGGACATACTTTAAATTTTGTAAGCCTCAACTATTGTAGAATATGTTATGAGAACCTATTCTAATTGCTTTACTGGTACATGTTGAGAGAAATAACACCTATGGAAAAATTCACACACCGTTGTATTGTGGGTCATGGGTTTTAGTGCTAAACCCAGTTGAAAATAACAGTATAAACATGATTTTTGACTTGGGGCAGATTACTTGATGCATGCTGCCTTTTTTGGGGGTTTGTTTGTTTGTTTGTTTTGTTTTTTTTACTGATTATCTGCAAATTAGCTTTATACATACAACCTGAGAAGGCATTTCTGACGTTTATCTAGGTAATATTTATAAACTTCCCTGAAATCCCTAGCTAAAAGAGAAAATGCCAGGTAATCTTACTTGTCTAAAAATGAGACCTTTTGTAAGCCTTAATTAGAATTTTAAATTTCCTTACATTAAGGAACGCGAATCAATCAAATATAATGAGCAATGACTATTTGCACATTTTAAGCTCTTTAGGGCCCAGCCCTGAGTCACTCACTTGTTTTTTTCTTCTTCCATTTTATATAGTTCTTAAAATTGTTGTTAACTATTATGGTAGTAGTATTAGTAGCAACAGTAACAGCAATAGCAATAATACTATAATTGTCTAGATTATGGCATATGCCATTTCTCTTTCTGGAGATTAATAAGTAGGGGGGTGTCATTCATGGTTTAGTGATAGGGCTTAAGGCACAGCTCAGCATTAAAAAAAAAAATTAACATTAAATTTGGCTACATTAAAAGAAGCCAGGTTCTGGGACAGCCAAGTGGCGCGTTGGTTAAGAGCTGGCTTGGGACGTCAGTTCTGTGCAGCACAGCCCCGGTTCGGATCCCACATGACAGCCAGTGACACTGCCTTCTACAGCTAAGATAGTGAACAACAGCTCGACCTGGAGCTGGGCTGCAGTGAGTTTCCGACAACGGCGTAGGCTGCAGCCCCTGCTGCAGTGGGCTGCCATAAGCTACCGTGTGTGGCCAGCAGCCAGCGTGAGTGGCCAGCAGTTGGTGTGAGCTGCCAAGAGCCGCTGTGAGCGGCTGTCCAGAGGCCGGCGACCGATCTGTCTCACCTGGGAAGAGCACAATGATAATACCAACATGGGCCAGTGAAGCAACATCCTCCACAACTAGACTGAAGAACTGAAGAACAGCAACTTGTCTGCTCCCCTTCCCCGATTCCCCAACACTGTTCACCTCTCCCAATTCCCCAATAAAATCATAAAAAAAAAAGAAGCTAGGTTTTGAAGAGGAACATAGATAGTGGGGCAGTGATTTCAAATATATATATATGTATATATATATATATATATATATGTATATATTCAATTAATTATATATAAATTGTTTAACAACTGGAGGTGCAGTAGGCCTATCTTGATGATCCTGCCCTTTAGGTATAAAACACAGGAGGTTTAAGTTTCCTGCCCTTGTTAATAAAGTCTACTCTTATTATTGAATAGAATTACCTTATTTGTTTACGATCCAGTGGTATCCAGTTGAGAGTAGAATTACATGCATTGGTGTGATTGGGGTACAACTTGGGGGAGAATGTTCTGAAAGCATCAAACATACAAATCATGTTCTACAGATTCATGTCTGAATATCCATGAATATCCATGAATATCCAGCACTGAGTATAGTTTATGACATGCATGACAATAAATACATGTAGACAAATGATGTATTTCATCCTTTGCCACCTCTGTCTTTTGTTGGTGAAATCAGGTCATGCAGAGATGGATGTTTTTCTTCTAATTCCTTCTTAGATCAGTGTCTCCAGGGTTTGTTTGTTTTTATCTCTTTGCATGATAAAAAATTTGAGCCACTGTGTTTAGTTGTTATAAAAATATTTATAAATTTAATTATATTTTTCCAGCTTTATTGAGATATAATTGACAAATAACATTGCATAAGTTTAATGTGTACGTGTTTATTGTACATATATATTGCAAAATGATTCTCACAATAAGGTTAGTGAACACATCCATCCACCACCTCACATAATTACAATTTGTGTGTTGTGTGTGTGTGTGTGTGTGTGTGTGTGTGTGTGTGTGGTGATAATATTTAAGATCTACTCTTAGCAATTTTCAAGAATATAATAGTGTGTTAGCTAAAACCATGCTGTACATTAGATCTCTAGAATTTACTCCTCTTGTAACTTTAAGTTTGTACACATTGACCAACATCTTCCATTTCCCCCAACCTCTA
The DNA here is from genome assembly GCF_001890085.2 of Hipposideros armiger. NCBI lineage: Eukaryota > Metazoa > Chordata > Mammalia > Chiroptera > Hipposideridae > Hipposideros > Hipposideros armiger. The sequence goes on from NW_017731639.1 coordinate 1,614,679, forward strand.
GCCCCTGGCAACTATAATTATACTTTCTGTTCCTATGAGTTGGATGGTTTTAGAAGGTTTTTGATTCCACATGTGAGTGAGATCACACAGTATTTATTTACCTTTCTCTGGCTGACTTATTTCACTTGCCATAATGACCTCAAGGTCCATTCGTGTTATAGCAAATGGCAAAAACTCATTCTTTTTCATGGCTGAACAACGTTCTGAATAATATTTGGAATATTTTAGTAGAATAATACTCTGATTATATTCAGAATAACATTCTGAATATATATCACATTTTCCTTATCGATTCATCCATCAATGGACACTTAAATTTAAATTATTCCCATGTCTTGGCTATTGTGGATAATGCTACAATGAATAATGGAGGTGCAGAAATCTCTTCAAGATAGTGATTTTGTTTCCTTCAGATGTATACCCAGAAGTGGAATTGCTGAATTGTATGACATTTCAATAATTTTTGAGGATCATCCATACTGTTTTCCATAGTTGCTGCACCAATTTACATTTCCACCAATAGTGCAAAAGGGTTTCCTTTTTTCCACATCCTTGCCAATACTTGTTATCTCTTGTCTTTTTAATGATAGCTTTGCTAACAGGTGTGAAGTGATATTTCATTGTAGTTTTGATTTCTATTCCCCTTATCATCACTGATGTTTAGCACCTTTCAATGTACCTGTTTTTCATTTGTATGCCTTTTTTGAAAATAAAAATGTCTATTCAGGTCCTCTGCCCATTTTTTAATTTGATTTTTTTTTTACTATTGAGTTATTTGTATAATTTGGATATTAACCCCTATCTGCTATACAATTTGCAAATATTTTCTCCTTTTCCACAGGTTGCTTCTTCCTTCTGTTGATTGTTTCTTTTGCTTTGCAGAAATTTCCAGTATTTAGATTGTGCTGTAGAATGGGTATATAATTTACTGTCCAAATCCATATACTTTTAAGAGTGCAAAGGGGTATCAGTGTCAGTTCTGCCAAAGCAATAGACATCCTTTCCTGGGTCCAACAACTATGTACGGTTACCCTAACTGTATGCACTAAGATGGCAGAGGGGATTGTGCCTTTTGCTCCTCTCCCCGATGCTTAATGAAAGTAGATTTGCTCCTGAATAATTCTTTCTAAATGGATTTTATAATAATTGAATCACACTTTAACTGCACTAAAAGAACTTGCTATTTAAAAGAATTGTATGGTGATTCCTACTGCAAATTGGATAATGGTAATTCTCCCCACCCCAAATTTCTCTATTGTAAGCATTGTTATGGGTTAAAATTACTTAGCTCCTAGTACATCTATATAATAATTAGTGCCTAATAGCTCTGTAAAGAATATATATTAACTAATTTCCTGAAAATATGTTTGGAGTCATCCTTTGCTGTTTCATTTCCCTTGAAGCCCAATTTCAATTCATCACCAAATACAGTTGGCTATTCCTGTATTTGGATATAAGATATATCCAAATCTGATACTTCTTACCACCCAAGACCAAGAAACCATTACCTCTTCTGACCTTGTCTACTCCAGTCACCTAGAATTCTGTCTCACCTGCAGGCTATTCTTCAGAGGTTTTGATCACAGATCACATCAACATTCTCACTTCAAACCATTCATTCAGAGTAAAATAAAAAAGGTTATTACCATTGCCTACAAGACTTTGCCTGACATGAGCCTGCATTCCTCTCAAACCTACTTCCTTTTCCTCCACTATAGTTAAACCAGAGTGACGCAAACACATCAACTGTGTATCAACTTTAGTGCCTTTGCACTCGGTGATCCCTCACATATTTGCATAGCTTACACTTTTGACTTTATTTCTCTGAGCAAATATCATCTTTTCAGAGAGCCCACCCTAGATCATTCTTTCTACAAGTGAAATCTCTTACTTCCTCCTCAGCTCTATTTTTCTTCATAGCATTTATTCGCTTTTGATGTTAGATTATATGTACTTGTTTATTTTCTCTCTCCCTAAATAGGCTACAACCTCCATCAAGGCAGGGACCTCTTTTTCTACTACATCTGAAACATTTAAATAAGTGCTGACATATGATAGTCACCCAATTCATATGTGTTGGAAGAATATATAAATAAATGAATTTGTATAAGGGGATACATATTAAGTCAAATATCAGGTTGAAAACTTCAAAAAAACAAAACCTTGCATTGGAATCTCTTTCTCATTCAATTTTTTACCTTCTAAATGGGAGGAGAGCTAGTGGAAAAAAGGGTCAAACAATAAGGAATTTCAGCAGTAAACCCGTGAACGCTGAAGACTTAGCCAAAAAAGGAGAAACTGTACTTCTTGTATTAATTTAATGTAAAGCTTTAAAGAATCTGAGATTGTTCTCATTGAATGTATTGCTCTTTTTAAAGAGTAGGAATTCCTGCTTTTCAACTCTGATGAAAAGATGGGCTTTCTGCCATGCCCTAAAGATCACCAGAGTGGGTCTTTGTTGGCTAATGGAAGCAAGGAGGTCCATCAGTGAGGGTCTTTCTTAGTAGATTCCCCGCCTCTGGTTCCCTGTAGATGGAAGTGAAGAAATATGAGCAGAGCAGCAGCACTCCAGCTGATCTCAATTGCCTTGAAGTTGCCCAGGGAGGAAGGCTGATCTCTAAGTGGTGAAGGCCCAACCATTTAGTGCTTTATAGACCATAGACTATTGCACTCAGAAGCAAATAGGCAGGCAGTACTGACTGCCGAGCTCTGATGGAATGTGCTCCCTGCAGCTCAATCCACACAGTAGCCAAACAGCCCTCTGTTCTGCCCTAGCTGGAGCTTCTGGATATCTTCCAAAGGAGAGCAAATTGCTTAACCCGAACAACGGTTATGAAGTTGCACAAAGCCTAGCGTCACTTTCTAAGTTGGAAATGTACTTCATGCAGGACCAGTCTTTTTATGGGAATCAAAGAGACTGATAACCATTGACAGATTATTTTTAATCATGATGTCTTCCTGCCAAACAGTGAAGTTATTAATAATGCTATAAACCTTCAAAATCAATTTTGACAATTTTTTTTGAAACACCAGAAAAACCAGAAATGCAGACACTAATATCTGAACAGAGCTTTCAAAAACCTTTAAAATTTTTACTAAGAACCCAGGTGAAGTTTCCTTTTTAAAATTTCCACAAGTATATCATTATGTGCCAATTAATATGTAATTCTATAGTTTACCCATTTTTTTTACCTATATAATTCTATATGTTAATGAATACCCCTTGGTGAGGGGTAGTGTAAATTTGAATATAACAGTTAATTAAGACTGAATCACTATCCCTTAACCTTGGAAAAGTACAAAAGTGGGTAGGTGAGAAGGGCTTATTATCATCCAGGCCCCAATGCCCTGTTCCTCTTGTTTGGAAATATTAGGATCGAAATGTAGGAATGATTTCTTCCAGATGTCTTATGTTTTCTATTTAGAAGCTGCTTCTGCATGCACTTGATCTTCACAATGGCCTTGGAATTCTTACCCTCATTTTGCAAGGGGAAATACTGAGACTCAGAGAGTTTAAATAATTTAGCTACAGGTATTAAATTAGTGGTAGAGTTGGGATTAAGATGCCAATCATCTGACTAGTGTTCTCACTCCTCCCTGTCACTTCCTTATCATTGCTCATGTGGCTCCGTGTCTGTTTTTCCTAGCACTCCTGTATGTGCTAGGTACCTGTTGGAGCTGTGTCATATCATGTAGATCATAGCTTCGATCTTATCATTTATTTTAAAATGGCCTCAAACCCCAATATCAGAACACATACAAATTAAACTGTTCAAAGATACGTAACATTAAGAGTGTTTTTGAAACTCTAAAATATTAAGGATGCTTTCTAAATATGTTAAATGCATAGCTCTAAAATTATTAATGAAGCAAATGTCTTATTAAGGCATGAGCAATAAGATTATTGCTCAGCATAATTCTACAGAAGTGAACTTCTAATTGCAACAAACATTCAGATAGTGTAAGGAAGTACATTCTTATTTTGTACATGATACCTGGCTATGTAACAAAATGGTTGAATCAGAATTTTCTAGATGCATTAATTTAGAAAATAATACTCTAGAGCTGTGTTGTCCAATATGGCAGTAAGTAAGCACATACAATTACTGAGCACTTGAAATGTGGCTAGTCTGAATGGAGATATGCTGTGACTATAAAACACACCAGATTTTGAAGACTTCATACAAAAGAAAAATGAAAAATGTCTCATTAATATTTTATATTTAAATTATATTTTAGATGCATTGAGTTAAGTAATATATATTACTAAAATTAATTGCATGTGTTTCTTTTCACTTTTCTTAAAAAAAAATGGCTACTATAGTAGAAAATAGAAAACTACTCATGTGGCTTAGAGTATATTTCTATAGGACAATATTGCTCTACAGAACACCCAAGATATCTAAGACATGATTTTTGTCCTTGTTAGAGGATGAGATGAGGTTTATGTATGTGAAACAGTTTGAGGTGGGAGGATAGGTCAGTTTACATAACAAGTGATTTGGCAAAAGAAAATAGCATCCCCAAATAACCTCAAAGAAGGGAGAAATCAGTGTGGTCTAAGAAGGGGACCAAAAATTTGCCACCCTGAGGCTGACATTTGGGATATTGACTGTTTACTAAGAAACAAGACTCCGAAAGAACCTTCGAGCCCCCACCCTCATACCCCCTCCAAACTTCTCCTGCCTAAGAGATTCAGACATGGAAACCTGCTTTTTAGGAAGACAGCTTGGGCTTAATCACCTTAAGAATCTTCACCCTAGCATTAGTCAGGAAGAGTCCAACCCTGTTAGGTAGCCATCCCCTGTGTCCCACTGTTTCTGAGTTGCCAGCAAGAATGTTCCTGCCATCTATGCTCCAGCTCTTCCTCAACTACATATAAATTGTCCATTCTCACTTCTGAAATCAAATACCCCTTCCTATCCACTTTCTCCTGTGTCCTAAAATGTCTTATATACCCAACGTTACCTCACTGTCTTTGGAATTTTCAAGCTTATGTGAATTCTTCAAGTGCATGTATTAAAACTTTGATTTTCTCCTATTAATCTGTCTGTTAATTGGATTATTGGCCCCACTAGAAGAACTTAGAAGGTGGGAGGAAATGTATTCATTTTTTTTAGCCCCCCCATCTACACGACTTGAGGCAAGTCTGATGTTAAGAATTGCAAGTGAACCTTTGGATAGGCTTGGTAAGTAAAAGGGAGAGGATGGTAGGTACCACTGTCAGTGGTTGACTAAGGAAAAGGAGAAAAAAGATTAAAAGATGGCAGACGGACAATGAAAAATCTGACTTTTTTATGAGCACCGAAAGGATAAGCACTAATACAAAATGATATTTTTTTTCCTGATTTTCTCTTGAAATCTGAATTTTAAAATTCAATGTTGGCAAGTCGGAGATGCAACATTTTAGGAGGCCATGTGACACATGCTTTTTATTCCTTAAAACAAATAATGTTTGTTAGTCACGAACCTAGCTCTCTCTGCCTATTTCTCTCTTCTGAATTTAATTTGTCTCTTTATTTCTACAAAAGCACCCAACCTGAAAGAGCTTTGCAAATCATTATGGGCTTTCAATGATATATGGCTCATTGCTCCATGCATTTGTCAAAATCTCTTCAAGTAGAGAGATAACCTAAGGACATAAACATTAACACATACAAATTAATCACTTATTCTAGTTTTGGTTATGAAATCAATAAAAAAATAAATCAAGGTTTAAACATAAATTTCAAAAGGCATACCCAGAAGAGGTGTAACTGATACTCTGGCTTGTTTCAATAAGAACATGTGCTGAAACCATATGTCAAAGAGAACACCAGAAACGTAATCCATAAAAAATGTTTTGTTTTTAAATTTGGAATAAAAAATGGTAGAGTGAAAGCTATGTTTTATTTGACTCTGAAAGAGTTGTCTAATTTCTATGAAACATCACAATAAGTTGTTTATGGGTTATCGGCCTGTTAATCTTATATATTAATTCAGGTCATGCCCTACTACCACTATCTTCTATTTAGTTATTTTTATTTATGTACCATTGAGTTCTGTTTTCATTACTTGGGGAGTATAAAAAAGGGCAAAGCCAGGGTATTTGGGCAGTGCAATCACCTCATTTACAATTCTCAGGAGACCCTTTTCTTGGTAGAGAATACAAATGACAGTCCTTGACATTGTTTCAAAACGGTTTTTACTTCTTTAATTAGGAGTTTCAGGCAAAACCTTCTGCTTGAACCCTTAACATTTTCAGACACTTCTGCCTTACTTCCCAGCTGATTCTTCCTAAGTTTGTGCTGAATACATTCTTGATTTGCAAGAAAGCTGCTTTCAGGCCCTTTCATATTCTGCTATAACCCCTCGGTAATTACAAAGACTCTCTCCTTAACAATAGCCAAACCCAGGAGGAATTCCGTAGATATACCTCACATGAAAAATTGTAGTTGGACATCTCAGCTAAATTTGCCTCCCAGGAGGCCCCAACTTAGAAAACAGTGCTGTTAGAAATGCTAAAGCAGAGGAGCTCAAAGGTTATGATGACAATAACTTTGTGTCAGTGGAAAACACTGATAAAGTAAGGGAAACCAAAATTCAATGAAATATTTCATTTAATAGTGGATAAATCCTAGCTATAAAAGGCTCAGTACTAAGACAGCAGATTCTAAACTTCCTTACACTCTACATATAATAATATCACGCCCTTACGGGTTTCAAGCCAGGGGAAATTTGTACTTCTTTTTTCTCTCTTTGCTTTCCTGTAATTATTTGTATATTTTTTCTCATCTTCCTTTTTCTTTTTAGTCACTGACATAGAAAACATATTAGATATTCTTTATTGCCACAAACTGAAGAACATCGACATAATACTTGTGTAATTACCTTATGTTTGGCTATTTGCAATTTATCTTGTTACTAAGCATCAGTAATTGGCTATAATTACTGATTTAGGGTAGAGATTTATAACATGTGCTTTTCAGTTTTTGCCATAAATCACAATGAAATATACAGTTCACAGCAATTTATTACATTAATATTGGGTGTTTTTATTTTTAAAGTCCTCACTCACCAAAGTAATGTAAAATGCCTCTGCATGGTTTTGTCCCAATGACAAATACACGATGCATTTCCTGCATTTATTTTGAAAATCCATTATTGATATATACTATGTAGACTGTGAAAAATGTATGGCACTTGCTCTCTTATGCTAAGGTAAATTTAAATTGGTTCAGTCATGTTATGAAGGAATTGTCCAAATCAAGAAAGTGGAAAGCTAAGAAATGCTATTTCATGCTTTTTCGCAGATGCATTTTTAAAAAATCTTCCCAATTAGACTGTGAATGTTTGAAAGACTGATTAATGCTCTTTTATAACCAACCTTGACCAACATCTATGCACTGAGCATCATATATGATAGCTACCACTTCACAATTTTTAATAACATTCGTAATTTTATATCAATGTCATTTCTTAGACAACTGGAAATACATACAAAAAAATAAAATCATACTTTGTAAAGGACAGCACATAGGTAGACAGGAGTAAATACTATTAGGGGCCTCTAGAATGTTTTGCTTCTGCTTCACTGTAGGATGCAGCGAACACAGGGATATTCAGACAGATCATGCCCTGAGATATAAATCTTGTAGTGCCAAGAATCTTTGACAGGTAAGCAGCATGTCAATAATCCTAACAAAAATATTTATGGACTACATACACACATATAGGGGTAGGGAACTGGGTTTCATTTGGTCCTTTCAATTCCCAGAATTTCCAGAGTAGCATGGTAGATTTTCAAGGACTCTCAAAATAGACTGCTGGATGGGTAACACAAGTCGTAGCCTGATGATGCTCTGGAATTTATCCAGGTTGTAGATTTTCAGATGAAAGAAGACCTAAGGTACAGCCCCTATAGGAAGTGTTTGTGTGTGTGTGTGGGGGGGGGGGCGGTAGGCGATGAGTAAAGGCCAAGTGACATCTCTGGCAACTATGTCCACTTTCACCAGATAAAAAGAAAACACATCCTTAGATATAGGACTAAAACTGAAGCAATCACAGAGCTGGAGAAAGAGTTCAATGTCACGATTAAGCTTAGAGTACTATAATGTAAATACCACAGAAAAACAATTCACTACAAGCATTTATATACACAACCCGATGGGCTTTTCGATAAACCACTCAAGAGAAAACATGTACAAAATATGTTTCCATTGCCAAATGCTTGTTAAAGCTCCTAAAGCAAGTTTTTGGCTTTACCCCCTGCTTTCAAAGTACTCAGCTCAATCTTATAAATTGGTTGAGGTTGGGGGAAGAAACAAATCAGCTCCTTAGGTCTTTGTGAACATTTCACTTCTATTTTTAGAAAAAAAAAATTTTTTTTTCAAAAACTGCAGATGTGAGGAAACTAATATTGAAAGTCTCCTGTGAACTATTTTACACCTTACCCCATCAGAGTGCCCTTGGACTAAAATAAATTGAATGAAAAACACAAACCTTGGAGCTTCAGATACTCAAAAGCTTATTGCACCTGAAAACGAACAAACTATTACCACCACCAGGCCTATTAACAATAGGGAACAGCTCTACCTTGTACTCACTTGTAAAAGTAAGCCCATTATAGCCTCCAGAAGCAAGCAAACTTCTACACAGGCTCAAGCCTTCTATACAGGCTCCCCTTTGACCTGCACTATAAAATATAGTCTGTTTTTTTAAATTTAAATTACTAGTTAGAAGAGAATGATTAAAATGTTTACTTGAGAAAAAATAATAATAATAATACAGAATATATGTTAATTGTGTTTGATATTTCCCATTCGTACGTAAAGATCACAATCTCTCCCAAGTCCCGTTGAATTTTAATTTAGACATTCAACACTACCCTTACACTTAACTCTCCTGAAGCAGGTACTGAGGTGTGCTCTCAGTTTACCAGAAGTGTAAAACACATATCTTGTAAAATAGTATGGAGAAATCATATGCAAATGCTATTTTTTTTCAGAGTATCTAAAGGGTAAAAGTCATTGAAATCTATATGCAAACATGGATTTGGGTTTTTAGGACAGGCGAGGCTCCCAGCCGAAATACAACCTTGGGATCCTTTTTCTAATTTGTGTAGAGAAGTCATCTCTGACTCCACAAGGAGAATTTCCAGGTTTCAGAAAGAAATTACTCCCTTTGACACATTTCTTACACACACACACACACACACACACACACACACACACACACACACACACACACACACAATGCCTGCCAAATAAGCATATGAATAACAATAAAAAAGAGATCAAATCATTTGTTCCTCAGGTTTACCCAGCCTTGTGATAGATAATATAAGAAAAATAAAAGTAGTAAAGAATGACACTCAAGATTAGACCTTAAAAAGAAAGCCAAAGTTAATGGATTCCTAGCTTCTTTCTTGTCTTTTCATATTTATGAGGATCTTCCTTTATCTTCTTCATTGAGTTCTTATAGAACTGAAGTTTATGACTGTCTACGCTAAACATGTTCTAATAGCAAAGTAACATTGATTTTTTTTTTAGCCTCCTTCATAAAGCTTATTTTTCAATAATTTGGTGTTTTAGAGTATTTGTTTTCTGGACTCTTTCAAGGTTTTCAAATCATTTTTGCACATGAACATAAACTCATCCCTTGGACTAATATGAACAATAGTGGAAAGAATTTTCCTAACTGTGGCCTGCCATTTCCTGCATGTTACTAAAGATCAAAGAATGTTGGAATTTTGAGTAAATTCCAAATATCTCATGTTGAGATGGGAAAACTGAGGTACAAAAGCACTAAATAATGTTCCTAAAGTTATTGACAGACCTAAGAATACCATAATGACTTTTTGAATTACCAGGTAATATTTCATCTTCTATGGTAACATTTCAAATAAATGCAGTATATATTATCATTGGGTAATTTATTGGTGAAATCAAATTTTCATTAAGCAAATAGTCTTCCCTTATGCCAGGGTAGATGTGATGTGCCCTCTCTTAAGAATTTTTCCTGATGCAGTCAAAGCCTTTTCTCAAAAAAAAGGTCAAAAATATGAATAATAAAATCATAATAGCTACATATCTATCAACAATTGCTTTCAATATAAGTGGATTAAATGCTCCAATCAAAAGATAGGGTGGCTGAATGGATAAGAAAACAAAGACCCATACATACAAGTATGCTGCCTACAAGAGACTCACTTCAGATTGAAAGATACACATAGGCTGAAAGTAAAGGGATGGAAAAAGTTATTTCATAAAAATGGAAACAAAGACAAAAAAGCTGTAGTAGCAATACTTATACCAGACAAAATAGACTTTAAAACAAAGGCTATAACAAGAGACAAAGAAGGACCCTGTAATCACACTTTGGTTTTTTTATCCAAAGAAACCCAAAACACTCTTTTGAGGGGACATGTGCATCCATATGTTCATTGCAGCATTGTTTACACCCAGGCAGCCTGGGTGTCTGTTGATGGGAGAATGGATAAAGAGGAGGTGGTACACATATACAATGGAATATTGCTTGGCCAGGAAAGGGAATGGGTTCTTGCCATCTGTGGCTGCATGGATGGACCTAGAGGGTATTGTGCTGAACAGAGTATGTCAGACAGTGAAAGACAGATGCAATGTGATTTTGCTTATATATAGAATCTATGAACAAAATAAACAAACAAACAAAACAGAAAAAAAAAGCCTTTTCTCAGCTATGTTTGAAAGTGACCAAAAAGAAAATAAATTTATACCATTAGCATATATGGAAAACCAGAAGGAATACAGCACTGTAATTGCCAGGCATAATTTCTTACAGATTTCAGTAAATTAACATCATCTACAAACTTGCTTAGCACTGAGCCCCACCCACATCTTTGACAAAGTCATTAACCCTGGAGCTCCATCTCCTATATTGTCATCTGATAAGAAAATGCAAATCTTTTGATCCCTTTGACTATTTACCCCATCACTAAATAAGTCACTTGTATAACATTGTGCATTTGCCTACTTACTTAACAAAAATTTGCCTAGTATTTACTTGTATTCAGTGCTCGATTTACATCCAGGAAATTGAGAAATAGGGGTGACTGGAAGAGTGAGGGAAGCTGTCCCTCCCTACTGAGATGGATCTCGGGGGAATGGCTTGGACTTGGCAGAGCAAGACAGTGTCCAGGTCAGAGCCAGAGACTTGTGTCTCCCATTTCAGCAAAGCAAGTGAGACTTTACGTGGAATTGGGATATTGAGTCAGGAACCAATAGATTGAAGCTCTGTGGAAGACTGGCTTGCAACAGGGAATAGAAGGTTATCTGTACAAACCCTTAGGAGAAGCGAACCTGTGCTGAGTGTTTTTCATGTGCTTGGGGCAGGTGGTTGGGGCATTGGATCCATTTAAAGACTATGAGTAAACCAGTAAAGGAACAGCCGTGAAAAAGACACTGATCACTGTTTAGTGGTCCAGGAAGAACATGTGGGAAGGCAAGCCCAAACAAATAACGTGACACACAGAGCTAAGTGCTAGTGGATGTAGGAAGGAGAATATGGGTGCACAGGAGATGAGTGAAAAATTGTGCCACGGGGTCTGTATTAGTTTTCTATCGTTACTATTACACATTGTCACACATTTACAGGCATAACACAACACCAATTTATTGTCTTACATTTCTGGAGGTTAGAAATCAGAAACAGGTCTTACTGTGCTAAAATGAAGGTGTTGACAGGGCTGCATTCCTTCTGGAGGCTAAGAGGTCATCTGTCTCCATGCGTTTTCTAGCTTCTAGAGGCTGCTTGCATTCCTTTGTGGTCCCCTTCCATTATCAAAGCCAGCAATGGCTGTGCGAACCTTTCCCACATCATATCACGCTGACTGAGACACTTCTGTCTCCCTCTTTCACTTAGAAAGACCCTTGTGTTCGAATTGGGCCCCAGCAGACAACCCCGGATAATCTCCCCATCTCAAAGTCCTCATTTAATCACATCTGCCAAGTTCCTTTTGCCACATAAAGTAACATATTTACAAGCTCTAAGGATTAGGACATGGGCATCTTTGGGGGTAGAGGCATTATTGTGCCTGCTACCGTGTTAGAGAAAATAAAGGTGACCTGAGATTTCATACGGGATGATGTTGGTCGAGTTTTGTAGCTTGAGAAGATTTTCAAAGAGGTAGTGAATATGCAAGGGAAAGGGAGAAAGATGGATTCTAGGCAGAGAGAGCCCTATACAAAACAAAGTCTTTCATCCATTGCTTCCTTGTTAAACACACAATTTACCATATAAGCAAACTGCCCTGTCAGCTGTAGTCATTGTGTTCACTGCCGGCATCTGCTACTCTCCTGGAGATTTTTACAGATTAATATCATATTTCTGTAGCTAACTAAATACTAAGGGTAAGCTGGCACATCTATTCAAAAGGTTCATTCTTTTCTCTCTCTTTAAAAACAAATATAACATTTTTTTCTTGCTTAGAGTTCAAACAACTTTTCATCGTTCAGGAGGACTGAAATCTACAACTACAAATAGTGCTGAGATATGATCTGCCTCCTCCTTAAGTCAACAAGGACTTCCATCATCTGGTCCTGTTGATTTACATATACTATTTACAAAGTAATTACCTCCTTCAGTGGCCTACTTTGAGCTCTAAACTTTCCATCAGGACAAATGCATTGGACACAATCTATGTTATTTGCTTTCCACGGCAAAGGGTCAACGTTCCCCATTCTGGGTGAGGAGTATGTGAAAGTGAATCAAAAGCAGAATTAAAAGGGAGAAGTAGGGAGCAAAACTTCACAAGCTCACGATCCACCTTTGAGATGATCAACAGCAAACTGTCAACAAGCTACAGCCTCTGGTTACACAGCCAGGCTATAGGGACAATCGAGCCAACCCTATGCACCAGCAGCATGTGTGGGTGCCCAGGACCATCTGAAATATAGTCAGCATGAGGTCTGGGGAGTGCAATCAAAGCTGTCTCCATTGCATAACTCAAAACAAGTAATCATGCTCCAGTCCAAAACTCACTAGAGATGTCTAGATGGTTTCAGGTTAGGTTGGTTTAATTTTTCTAGCAGATGTCTGCACTTGAGAGTTACACAGAGGTCTCTTGTCATATAGAGGTCTCAGCTCAAGTTAGATAATTGCATGTCCCCCTCAGAGAGATGGTATTTGCTAGTAGACTTAAGCCTATCTATTCTTGACTATCCCTTATGCATCATCAAGCCACAAATCTAACTGAACCTCAAAGGTAAGGTGACTAACCTCAAGGGACCACAAGGACACAATGAGGTTGGGGTAAAACCCAAATCCTTTCTCTTAAACATTACTTTTCACAGACAGCTGTTTTATTTATTTTGTATTGTGGAAAAATCTACTGACATGTATTATTTAAGAATATTTTCATGTCGCCTTTTTATAACGTATTTCTGTTTCTTTTGTGTTCCGTCCCTCTAAATATGTCCCTACACTCTTGTGCTATTTCTTTGGATTTTTCCTTGGTGACCTAGCCTAATTTCCAAGGATAGTTGCATTCCCAGTTGCTTTCCAGATTTCTTATTGCCCTGATTTTTGCAAAGTTTGTTTTTTTTTTTTTTCTATTGTTTTAGTCTTTTCTATGCATTGGGACTTTTGGCTACAGTAGGAGTTTCCCTTAAAAAGTAACAATGCCATGAGGACTTATTTAACAAATTACCCAGAAAAGGCCATAAAATATATCCTATGATTGTTATATCTCACCATCCATGGTAGTGTCCATGGATGTTTTAGGAAACCTAGGCATTTAAGCAGTGGCTAATATTTAAAGAGTGCCTGTCACATGCCAAGCACTGTGATGAGAGCCATGGATGTAAGTATGAGACAAGAGGAAGGGATTTAAGTATGAGTAAGATATCCTTGCCATAAAAAAGAAAAAAAAGAAAAAAAAAGTCCAGAAAGAACACAGATATGCAAATAGTTATAGTGCAATGTGATAAGTGCTTTTACAAATGTATGAACTAACTCCTTTGGGAGCACAGATAACGGAGCAATTAATTCGGCCTGAAGGAGTTCAGAGAAGCTTCAGATAAGAGGTCACATTTCAACTGGGCCTTGAAAGAAGAGTAAGACTTCACCAGGGACTTAAGGGTACTGAAGAGATAGAAGGGAATGAGGAAAAGTATATAACAGGTAGGAGCAGCAGCATACACAGTGGTTCATAAAAGTTCATGGCTCAATCCCTGGTTCATATTCAGCTCCAATAAATGGTTTTGAACAAATGACTATAAGAATGAATAAACACTTGAAGAATCGGCTACAATCTTACTACTCTCTCTTGTCTCTAAGTATGGCTATTTCGGGGTAAGAAGAAGGCATAACTGATTGCATACTACTCACCTGGGTTATTAGCTGGGGTTCTTCTGCCATGGTAACCATGATTGGGCATGGGGATGGAGGTCTTCTAACAAAAATCTCACTCTTTCTTCTTTTGCACAAGTGATAAGTGGAGGCAATGCTAGGGAATTGCAAACTTAGCATCTCTTAACTTAGAGCTGCAGCCTCTTTATGTACTAACAGGCTATTCAAGTGCAGTGATTTAATCACTGGATTTATAGCCAGATGGTTAATAACTAGCTCAAGAGGAAAGGGTAGGGGTGGGTGGTAGAGCATGCCAGGTAGTCAGAACAGCAAGTAAAAAGTCATCTGAGAAAGGGAGCTTGCAAAATTGTAATGGTCACTGTACTGCAGATAATAGGGGATAACACAGTGACAGAGGGCCTAGAGAAATGAGGAAGGACCAGCTCTGCAATCCTTGGAAAACAAGTTGAAAACATACGTCTAAGAAAGATGAGAACATTTGAAAGTGGTTTGAGTAGGAATTCAAATGAGACAGTTTGAGTTTCAAAATAAAAATTACTCTACCTCTAGAAGGCCTGTGGATTGGGAAGTATTTGTGCAGGTTGGTATTTCAGTGGATAGACAGAAGTATACTGCACTTGACCAAGCAAGAGGAGATGGTAGCTTGGCATTTGTGATGATAGTGGAGTTGGACAGAAATGGACAGATTTGGGAGAGAATTAGAAGGTAAAATGGAAATTGTAAAGCACCTGTTACAAATATAAGCATTTATTAAATATTTGTGGAAACATTTAAATCCTTCCAATTAGGGTATTCATTGATTCCTCCACCTTTTCAACAACTATAACTGAGTGCCAATTATATGTCAAACAAATTTGCCAAGGTACTGAGGACACAGCTAAAGCCTAATAAATAAGATCCCTGATCTAATACACCTTATATGTTGATGGGGAGGCAGATAAACAAATAACTATGTGGAAAGAATAATTTCAGATAGTGCTGTGAACTGGGGCAGAAAGAAACTTCATTAGAATGGGTGGTAGGAAAGGTGTGTTGAAAGAGAAGACATCTGAGGTCACTTGAGTACAAGAAGCCAACCATCTGGGAATGAACCATACATATTTTCATCTTTGAGTTAGATTTCCGACCTGCCTCTTTATCACCTTGCTGATCTCTCCCTTTTGTGAAGATTCAAAAGTTTTCTTTGAAACACTGGTCTATGTTATCAAGAGTAGCAGTAAAACTATAAGCTCTAGCGACCCATCATAGGATGTTGAGCTGCCTGGGGCCTCAGGGACAAAAGAGACTCCTATTAGTCTTAAAAAATAAAAGTTGAAAAAAAAAAACCCCAAAAAAACCAAAACATGAACTAAGTAATATTCAATCCCACCACAAAAATCTTTTCTAAAAGCCTTTTGTTTTTGTTTTTGTTTTGTTTTGTTTTGTTTTTCTAAACAGATTCAGGTTTAAAACTGATTAGGTTATCTATTTTCTTTTTTAAAAAATGAATAACATTTCAGCATATATTTAATTGCTGATTACTATGATTTAAACACCATGGAGTTAATAATATTAGAGTTGCTATTTGTGGAAAGACCAGATGTCTGGAGAAGTCGTTTTCCACGTGTTACAATTTTTACCTTATATTTCTGTCAATTTTTAGTAATTTGTTTCGAGGTATTCATTTGACTCTTTTTTAAAGTTATTCTAGGTTGAAATCTTGAAGACATGTTGCCTAGTATGGGTTACTCATTGTTAGAATTTCTATAAGTTTCAAATCTGCAAAAGATAGATGTGAAAGTCTTTCTATATACCTCTATCTATATAGATATATCTTTATATTTAGATGAGACATTTTTATTTAGTACATATCATATAGTATCTTAGCACACAATCACATTGCTTGAGCTACTTCTATTATGGTGTCTGTGATGTTCATTCTAATTTTCCGTGTTCTTGTAGAGAAAGAATCTGAAACCTTGAGGGAAAAAGAAAACATACAAATGCTATTAGAGTACACATTTTTGAGCAGCAGGAAGTCAGTAGTAAGTGTCAGAGATTGATCAGAATTGTGTTCTATATATAAACAATTGCCATCAGGTGTGCCCTGGCATGAGGTCATCCGTGCACCCAAGCAGTAATTTGAGCAATTTAGAATTTCAGGCAGCCTAGAGAGGGAATAAATTATTGAAAAGTTTAACTTCAAGTGCAAAATGTATCTTCATGGAAGATTTCTCCAAGAAATAGATTCTGTCCTTTTGTGTTAAATTAGATTTGTTTGTTGAATCCAAATTTTTAAATAATTTATTTAGATACACACACAAAAATATGTATTGTGTACCATTCGTTTTGCAGAAGGAGGAGGTGACCCCAAGTTGGAGAATAGATATCCGTATATATGTGGCATTTTTCAATCTGTAACATTCCATACAATAAAAAAAAAGGAAGTGCTTCATTACTAAGGAGATGTTGGTTTTTACCCAAACTCTGCCATTATTTTTCACATTACTGAAACCAAAGCCAATAAACAGAGATATAGGAGCTGACAAAAATACAGGTACTAAACTCTTATTTCTAGCATGCTACTCTAAATCATACTGATTCTATTATTTAAAAAAAAAAGTTAAGAATTTATTCTAGAATTTAGAATCTCAGACAGATTGCATTTTTATTAGATTGGAACCTACATTAACCAAATGGAGCGTTCTTCGTGTCAGAGAATTCATC